>NC_092375.1:114017395-114369875 GCF_030028105.1 Mobula birostris | reverse complement strand
CACTTCCGCTGGCAGCTCATTCCACAGGGTGGAGATCCCCCCCACCTCTGCCCCCCCCGCCCCCAGGTTCCTCTTAAACATTTCACTTTCAATCTTAAACACTGACCTTTAGTTCTCATCAGATCCAACCTCAGTGGAAACAAAGAGTTTGTCCCAGCTTTGGTCTTTGTTCTAATTCCTCTTTGCCCCACATCCTACACAAGGGGCTTTATCAATGACAGAAAGCAGACCATCCCATCGCAGCAGTCACCAGCCCAGCCCCTCAGTCCTGACAGCTGTGATCCTTACGTTCTGCACATATCCTGAGAACCTCTCTGCAGTGGCTGATATGGCGCTCTTCACCTTCTTCAGCAACTCCTTCTTTACCTCCAGGCTACAGTTATCCTTCTTCACCATGAGCTGGACAAACCGCCTGCCAAAGATCAAACACACAAAGGTCAGAGGCAACACTAAGCTGCAAGAAGCAGCTACACACCCACTCTCCCACAGAACAGACAGCATGAAAATATTGCTTCCCAAAGTTCAAAGTAAATTTATCAACGCTGACATACAATCACTGGCCACTTTAAATATTAAGTACCTCCTGTACCTAATAAAGTGGCCACTGAGTGCACGTTCATGGCTTTCTGCTGCTGTCCATTTTGAGGTGCGATGTGTTGTGTGTTCAGAAGTTCCTCGATACACCACAGTTGTAACATGTGGTTATCTGAGTTACTGTTACCTTCCTGTCAGTTTGAACCAGTATGGCCATTCTCCTCCAACCTCTGTCATTAGCAAGGAATGTGACCACAGAATGTCACTTGATCTTTTTTTTTAAAAAGGTTTTTTGCATCATTGTCTGTGAACTCTAGAAGCTGTTGTGCATGAAAATCCCAGAAGATTAGCACTTTCTGAGATAATCAAACCAACCACAATCTGGCACTAACAATCATTTCTGGGTCAAAGCCACATAGATCACACCTCTTCCCCATTCTGATGTTTGGTCTGAATAACTGATCCTTTTGATCACGTCTGCATGCTTTTATGCACAGAGTTGCTGCCACGATGGGCTGATTAGATATTTGCATTAACAAGGTGTACAGCTGTACCCAAAAAGATGGCCAGTGAGTGCATAAAACCATATACCACCTTGAGATTTTTTTTTGTAAACCTCTGGAAGAAAATTCAATTAGATTAGATTCAAGTTTATTGTCATTGTGCCAAGTACAAATACAAAGCCAATGAAATGCAGCTAGCATCTATCCAGAAATGCAAAGAATAGTGTTATTTACAAAATAACTGCGAATAAAAAGTAAGTGTTACAGCATACAAATATAAAAGTACCGAAACAGTACAATATGGGTGCAATACTGCTTAGCGCTGTGATGTGAGGTTCAGCAGGGTCACAGCCTCAGGGAAGAAGCTCTTCCTGTGCCTGCTGGTGCGGGAGCGGAGGCTTCTGTAGCGCCCACCGGATGGGAGGAGAGTAAAAAGTCCATGGTTAGGGTGAGATGCATACTTGATAATGCTTTTCGCCCTGCCCAGGCAGTGTTTATGGTAGATGTTCTCAATGGTGGGCAATTGGGTGCCGATAATCTGCTGGGCAGTTTTCACCACACGCTGGAGTGCTTTGCAGTCTGATACGGGACAACTGCCACACCACACTGAGATGCAGTTGGTGAGTATGCTCTCAGTGGCACAGCAGTAAAAGTCCGCCAGTATCCTGGGACAGAGGTTAGCTTTAAGAAATACAAAGTAAAGAAATACAATAGAACTAATGAAAAACCATACACAAAGATATGCTAACAAAGAAAAATTGTACAAATTAAAAATAAATAATACTGAGAACGAGTTGTAGAGTCCTTGAAAGTGCATCTGTAGGTTGTGGAATCAGTTCAGAGTTGCGGTGAGTGAAGTTTTCCACGCTAGTTCAGAAGCCTGATGGTTGTAGGATAATAATTATCCCTGGGGACTTGATGGTGTGGGACCCAAGGCTCCTGTACTTCCTTCCAGATGGCAGGAGGGGGAGGGGGAGGGGGAGGGGGAGGGGGAGGGGGAGGGGGAGGGGGAGGGGGGAGGGGGAGGGGGAGGGGGAGGGGGAGGGGGAGGGGGAGGGGGAGGGGGAGGGGGAGGGGGAGGGGGAGAGGGAGAGGGAGAGGGAGAGGGAGAGGGAGAGGGAGAGGGAGAGGGAGAGGGAGAGGGAGAGGGAGAGGGAGAGGGAGAGGGAGAGGGAGAGGGAGAGGGAGAGGGAGAGGGAGAGGGAGAGGGAGAGGGAGAGGGAGAGGGAGAGGGAGAGGGAGAGGGAGAGGGAGAGGGAGAGGGAGAGAATGGCCTGGATAGTGGGGGTACTTGATGGATGCTGCTTTCATGCAGCAGGTCAGCACTACATATTGTGCCGAAGGGCCTGTGCTGTATTGTTCCGTGTTCCAACCCACACTCCACTGAGACGCAAGCAAGAAAAGGCCTTGCGCTACCCCATACACGCCCCAACCCCACCCAATACTGACTGGCAGAAATGTTGTATTCACAATCCCAGTGACCTGTGTTTCTTGACAGCATGTGCATGGGCTATATTAGTGTGCATAATATAAAAGTGAAATTAACACTTCTACAGAAAGTGTTGGTAACTTCACAAAACTGCAAATTCACATCACAACATAGAACACAGACGCTTTGGCCCACTATGATGTGCTGGCCTTTTAACCTACTCTAAAACCAATCTAACCCCCCCCCTCCCCACATAACCCTCTATTTTTCTTTCACTCAAGTGCCAATCCAAGAGTCTCTTGTATCTAATGCATCTGCCTCTACCACTACCCCGGACAGTGAATTCCACACCTACCACTATGTGTACAGAACCTACCTCTGACACACTCCCTATAGGTTCCTCCAATCACCTTAAAATTGTGCCCTCTTGTATTAGCCATTTCCACCCTGGGAAAAAGTCTCTGGCTGTCCACTCGATCTATGATTCTGATCTTCTTACACATCTCTATCAACTCACCTCTCATCCTCCTTTGCTGCAAAGAGAAAAGCCCTAACTTACTCATAACTTATGCTCTCTAACCCAGACAGCATCCTGGTAAATCTCCTCTGCACCCTCTGTAAAGCTTCCACATCCTTCCTGTAATGAGGCAACCGGAACTGGACACAAACCAGGCTTTTATAAAGCTGCATTATTACCTCACAGCTCTTGATCTGAAAACCCCGACTAATAAAGGCCAATATCAATCACCTTCTTAACTATCCTATCAATTTGTGTGGCAACTTTGAGGGAATCTAAGGATGTGGACCCCAAGGTCCCTCTGCTCTTCCACACTAAGAATCCTGCTATTACCCTGTACTCTGACTTCAAGTTGTATCTGTAGATTCTTTGATTCTTTCCCAGATGATCTGATTACACTGATCCATATGGCTTAAGCTGTGCATTCTGGAGGAGGTAGAGTATCTGAATAAATCTCTTCTGCACCCTCTCTGAAGCTTCCACATCCTTCTTATAATGAGGTGACCAGAAATGAACACACTACTCCAAGTGTGGTCTAATCAGAGTTTCTCTAATGCAGACAACATCCTCCACAACATCTATAAAACTTACACATCCTCATTCTTTCTATAAGGAGGTGAGCGGAGGTGGACAGTTCAGAAATACTTACTTCAGTAGAGTATTCGCTGGGATCTTCCTCCAGGGGATTCCCTGCTTCAAAAGGTCCATTGAGAGAGACTGAAGAGAAAACAGGGACTGCAGGATGGCATTCATATAACAGGTATTGCCAAGGTTTGAAAACCTGCCGACCAAAGCAGACAAATGCCATTAGACAGAGTAGAGACACAACATCCCAATCAGGAAGCCAAGTATGGCACTATGTCTCTTGAACCTGTTTGATCAGCTATCAAGATAATTTTGCAGTCACTTGCTCATCAAGTGGCTAGACAAAGCTCAAATGCCATCTACAAATTTGCTGCTGATACAACCATTGTTGGCAGAATCTCAGATGGAGATGAGAGGGCGTACAGGAGTGAGATATACTAACTAGCCGAGTGGTGTCACAGCAACAACTTTGCAATCAACGTCAGTAAGACCAAAGAGCAGATTGTGGACTTCAGGAAGGGTAAGACAAGGGAACACACACCAATCCTCAGAGAGGGATCAAACAGAATGAGCAATTTCAGGTTCCTGGGTGTCAAGATCTCTGAGGATCTAACCTGGTCCTAACATACTGATGCAGCTAAAAAGACAAGACAGTGGCTATATTTCGTTAGGAGTCTGTGGAGATTTGGTCTGCACCTAAAAAACACTCAAACTTCTATACATATTCCTTGGAGAGTATTCTGACAGGCTGCATCACTGACTGGTCTGGGGGAGGGCTACTCACAGGATCTAAAGAAGAACGTTGTAAAATTAGTCAGCTAAATCATAGCTACTAGCCTCCACAGTATCCAAGACATCTTCAAGGAGCAGTGCCTCAGAAAAATGGTGTCCTTTATTAAGGACCCCCATCATCCAGGACATGTCCCTTTCCTGATCGTTACCATCAGGAAGGAGGTACAGAGGCCTGAAGGCACACACTCAGCTATTCAGGAATAGCTCCTTCCGCTCTGCCACCCAATTTCTAAATGGACCTTGAACCCATAAGCAGTACTTCACTTTTTAAAAAAAATTCTGTTTTTGCACTGTTTCTAATTTAACATGTATATATACACATACACACACACTTACTGTAATTCTATATTTTCTATATCATGTATTGCACTGTACTGCTGCCGCTAAGTTAACAAATTTCATGACATATGCCAGTGATATTAAACCTGACTCTGATCAAGTAACTGCTTTAAAATATTGAAAGACAACTCCCTCCCACAGTCACCTTTTATTTACTTTATTTAGAGACACAGCACAGTAACAGGCCTTTTGGCCCAACGAGCCAGCACCACCCAAATATACTCATGTGACCAATTAACTGACCCACCCATACCTCTTTGAAATGTGGTGTCACATGTGAATAGGGTCAGAAAGCAAGCTTTCGCTATGTTGGCCTTTATAAGTCAATATATTGAGTACAGGAGTTGGGATATTATGTTGAAGTTGTACAAGACATTACTGAGGCCTAATTTGGAGTATTGCATGCTGTTTTGGTCACCTACCTACAGGAAAGATGTGAACTAGGTTGAAAGAGTACAGATAAAATTCACAAGGATGTTGAAGGGTTTCAAGGACCTGAGTTACAAAGAAAGATCGAATAAGATAGGACTGTATTCCTAAGGAGGTAGGAGATTGAGAGGCAGTTTTGATAGAGGTATATAAAATTATGTGGGGTATAGATAGGGTAAATAAAAGCAGACTTTTTCCGAGGTTGGGAGGGACTACAATCAGAGGTCATGGGTTAAGGGTGAAAGATGAAAAAGTTTAAGGGGAAACGTCTTCATTCAGAGTGCTGTGAGTGTGGAATGAGCTGCCACTACAAGTGGTGCATACGAGCTCGATTTTAATGTTTAAGAGAGGTATGGATAGGTACATGGATGGGGTACGGAAGGCTATGGCCCCGGGCCCAGGTCATTGGGAGTATGCAGTTTAAGTGGTTTCAGCATGGACTAGACGGGTCGAATGGCATGTTTCTGTGCTGTACTTCTCTGTGACTCTATGTGGAAGAAAACTGGAGCAGCGAGGAAACCCACACAGTTTCAGTGAGAACAGACCAACTCCTTACAGACAGCATCAGGGATTGAATCCGGGTTGCTGGTGCAGTTATCGTTTGTCATCAATATCACCTATGTAGCAGACTGAATGATGCCAAGATTCGGGGTGCAGTGAGGACGGCTATCAAAACTTACTGTGGGATCTGGACCAAGTGGAAAAATGGTACATGGAATTTAATGCAGACAAGTGCAAGCTGTTGTACTTAAGTAGGACTAACCAGGGTAGGTCTTACACGGTGAGCGGTACGGCCTGTTTCTGTGCCAGTGTTCTATGACTCTGTGCTACTGGACCACCGTAAACTTTGTTGTTTGATGTTCCCCAGATGATGCAGCAAGAATTCTGAGTTAAAAGCTGTCAAGGAAAGGTCTAGTTACTGTACCACACCAAACTGCAGCCGTCTTTACCACTTTCTCTGGCAGTTCGCTTCACATACGCATCACACTGTGGAAAAAGCAGCCTCTCAGTTCCCTTTTATTTATTTTTCTTGCAAAGTGGACATTTTTCTTCATTATCCCCTCTTTCCCAAAAGATTGCTCAACTTAATCGTAGGTGGATAAAATCAGAAAGGGGAACAAAACAAGTAACAAAAACCAAATCAATTACAAGTGAGTGTTAGAAGGTTGTAAGGGAAGATAAAGCTATTAAACAGGAAGTACTGAGCAGCACTTGGGCTGAGCAATCACTGCAGTGACACATAGAACAGTAAACCACAGAAACAGGCCCTTCAGCCCACAATTTGGAGTACATTGAGCAGTTCTGGACCCTTATCCAAGAAAGGCTGAGCTGGTGTTCGAGAAGGTTCACAAGAATGATCCCAGGAATTAAAGGGTTAGAATATGAGGAGCATTTGATGGCTCTGGCCTGTACTCCCAAGTTTAGAAGAATGCAGGATGATGTAACTGAAACCTACAAAATATTGAAAGGCCTGGATATGGTGGAAGTGCAGTGGATGTTTTCTATAGAGGGGGAATCCAGCACGAGAGAGCACAGCCTCAGAAGAGAGGGATATCCATTTAGAATACAGATGAGAAGAAATTTCTTTAGCTAGAGGGTGGTGTATCTGTGGAATATATTGCCAAAGACAGCAGTGGAAACCAAGTCGTTGAGTATATTTAAAGTGGTGATTAATAGGTTTTTGATTAGGAAGGGCATCAATGGTTACAGGGAGAAGGCAGGAGGATGGAATTGAGAGGGAAAGATAAATCAGCTGTGATCGAATGGCAGAGCAGGTTCGAAGGGCTGAAAGGCCTGATTCTGCTCCTATATCTTATGGTCTAATGCAAGCTTTCAATCTGACAGCTGCAGTAGGCTTGTTCACCACTAGAGAGAGTGTTGTTGTCTGCATCTCCAGTGACAGGATAATAAACCAGCCACAATGGAATGGCAGAGCAAACTCAATGGCCCAATTCTGCTCCCATGTCTTATGACCCATGGTAAACATTGAGAGGTACGCCGCTCTCACAAAACACCAGTGAGAGCAAGGTGCTAAGCAGGTCAAATCACAGGAGGAGTTCACTGTTGAACACAGATAGGAACATAAGAAACCAAAGTACCAATAGGTATTGGGTACTGGTGGAAAGATTTCTGTGGATAAGCCTGGACTGGTATTTTATAGTCTGAAATGTGTTAAACTAATTAAACAAATGCCCAGCAAGATTCAATCCAGTACCATTGATGGAATTTCCCAGAACCTTCCTTCCAGACTCTCATGAATCGATGGAGCGAGGGGGTCAGGACAGCATAGCAGTTACTGTTTTGCTTTACAGTGCCAGCCACCACTGACTGAAGTTCAATTCCTGCCTTTGCCTGTAAGGACCTCGTACATTCTCCCTGTGACCTCATAGGTTTCCCCCAGCTGCTCCAGTTTGCTCACACATTCCAAAGACATACGGGTTAGGGCTAGTAAGTTGCGCACATGCTAAGTTGGTGCCAGAAGCATGGCAACACTTGCGGGCAACCCCCAGCACATTCTTGGATTGTGCTGGTTGTTGATGCAAACGACACATTTTACTGTAAGTTTCAAAGTACATGTGATAAATAAAACTAATCTTCTAAATCTTCTTCTTCATATTCTTCATTCACTCAACTGGATTGGAGAGTTTCAGTTAAAAGACAGCAGCGTGGGTTCAATTCCCACTGCGGTCAGTAAGGCGTTTGTACCCTCTCCTGGTGACCATTTGGGATTCCGCTGAGAGATCTGTCTTTCTCCCCCCCATGTTGCAAAGACGTTCGGGGTAGGGTTAGTAAGCTGTGGAAATGCTATGTTTGCATTGGAAGTGTGGTGACACTTGCAGGATACCCACCACATCTTTGCCGATTTGACACAAATGACACATTTCACTGTAGGGTTTGATTATCTATGTAACAAATAAAAACTTCGTCATGGAAGGTCCAAGCCCAGCTGCGAAAGGAGGATTGGGCATGGGGCTAGCAACATCATCCTGTAAAATCCCAGAGACCATAAGATATAGGAAAAGAGGTACAGAATGTCAACAGAAACTCCAAAGACCTGATCTCTGGGAGAGGAAGGATCTTCAAAATGGGCTACACCGCGGGACAACTTGAAAGACTGGCCCAGGACAGAGGGCTTTTGGAGAGCTGCTGTTGGCAGCCCATGCCTCAGTAGGGGTGATGGACTTAAGAAGCGACAAATAAAGCTAATCTCTCTGAAAAGACTGGGTCCATTAGCAGAATGGCTGGTTCAGAGCTCCAGTCAAACAAGACACCAGAGGTGGGCCTGGTTCGTGCAGTTGACCAGGAGCCTGCCTCATTCCTTACCCTTGAAGCTGCTGTGGGAGCTGGGTTGGATGGGGCACCCGTGGCTTATTCCATCCCATGTAATCTTGATTTGGACGCAGTTTCTTCACCGACTGGGGTATGGGCTGAGGTAAAAATCCCAGGTTTCTTTTTGCCGAGGGAAATTGACCCGAGAGGCCAGACCTGTCAGAAGCAAGCAAATTAAATAAGTCAACCCAACAATGTTTATCCTCTGTTACTGACCCCTCTTCTTTTATTACCTTTGTACTTAATAGTTTAAAGTTCACAGTACTGTGCAAAAGACTTAGGCACTCTAGATTTTTTATCTGGTTTCAGACAGCATGCCATGTACAGAGCCCTGATCTCAACATAATCAACACTGTCTGGGATTACCTGAAGCAAGCAAGACAGCCAAAGTTCTGCAGAGGAACTGTGGCAAGTTCTCTAAGACGCTTGGAACAGCCTACCAGCCGATTTTTTAAAAATAAAACTGCATGACAGTGTAATTAAGAAAATTGATACCGTTTTAAAGGCAAACGGTGGTCATAACAAATATTAGCAACACACATCAAAGTTGCTGGTGAACGCAGCAGGCCAGGCAGCATCTCTAGGAAGAGGTACAGTCGATGTTTCAGGCCGAGACCCTTCGTCAGGACTAACTGAAGGAAGAGTGAGTAAGAGATTTGAAAGTGGGAGGGGGAGGGGGAGATCCAAAATGATAGGAGAAGACAGGAGGGGGAGGGATGGAGCCAAGAGCTGGACAGGTGATTGGCAAAAGGGATACGAGAGGATCATGGGACAGGAGGTCCAGGGAGAAAGACAAGGCAGTGGGGAACCCAGAGGATGGGCAAGGGGTATAGTCAGAGGGACAGAGAGAGAAAAAGGAGAGTGAGAGAAAGAATATGTGTATAAAAATAAATAACGAATGGGGTATGAGGGGGAGGTGGGGCATTAGCGGAAGTTAGAGAAGTCAGTGTTCATGGCATCAGGTTGGAGGCTACCCAGACGGAATATAAGGTGTTGTTCCTCCAACCTGAGTGTGGCTTCATCTTTACAGTAGAGGAGGCCGTGGATAGACATGTCAGAATGGGAATGGGATGTGGAATTAAAGTGTTGTTTGTCTGCATAACAAATATTGATTTCATTTAGTTTTTTTTCTACTGTTCTTTATAGCAATGTTTTAGATACTCTCATTTCATTATTTTGAAAACATCTTCACCTTACGGAATGTTTCTTTTACATGTGCCTAATACCTTTGCACAGTACTGTATGTCACCATAAACTACCTTGAAACACATTTTTGCATGATTTACAGAAAAATAAACAAATACAATAGAATTTATGAAACACCATATATAGCAAAAACTGACAAACCAGTGTGCAAAAGATGATAAACCATGTAAAAAAAATAATAATAATAAAAAATAAATACTGAGAACATGAGCTGCAGAGTTGACGAAAGTGAGTCTGTAGGTTGCGGAAACAGCTCAGGGTTGTGGTGAGTGAAATTATCCACGCTGGTGGTTATAGTATAATAACTGTTCCTAAAACTGGTTTTGTGGGACCCAAAGCTCCTATATCTCCTACCCACTGGTAGGGGCAAGAGAGCAAGGCCTCTCTCATCTTTATTTTGGAGAACAGCTTCAGAAAGGTCCCTGGCCTTCCCTCGTCTCTTTGTGCCCTCAACAAATATTGCTCATCCACCACTTGCTTGCTGACTAACACTGGCTTTTCATTTGACAATACCCGGACTATAAAAAATTCATTCTAAACAAGCTTTTATAACCTAAAACATGTGCCTAGAGGCAGAGGGGTTAGGCTATATAGGGACAGGAGATATACATCCCAAAGAGGAAGAAATATTCTAAAGGAAAGATGACACAACCATGGCTAACAAGAGAACTCAAAAGGCAGCATAAAAGCTTAAGAGAGGGCATATAATAGAACAAAAATATGTGAGAAGTTAGAGGATTGGGAAGCTTTTACAACCCAACAGAAGGCAACTAAAGTCATTAAGAAGGTGAGGATGGAATATGGAAGTAATAGCTAATAATATTAAAGAGGATAGCAAAAGTTTCTTCAGATACAAGTGCAAAAGAGGAGAGAGTGGATATCAGACCCCTGGAAAATGATGCTGGGGAGGTAATAACAGGGGACAACAAAATGGCGGATGAACTGAATAAGCATTTTGCATCAGTCTTCACTGTGGAAGACACCAGCAGTACGGTGGAAGTTCCAGGTGTCGGGGGCATGAAGTGGGTGAAGTTACCATTACTTGAGAAAAGGTTGAAACTAAAAGGTCTGAAGGTAGATAAGTCACCTGGACCAGATGGTGTACACCCCAGAGATCTGAAAGAGATGGCTGAAGAGATTGTGGACACATTAGTAATGATCTTTCTAGAATCACTAGATTCTGGAATGGGTCTGGAAGACTTTAAAATTGCAAATGGCACTCCAACCTTCAAGAAGGGAAAGAGACAGAAGAATGAAACTATAGGCCGGTTAGTCTGACCTCAGTGGCTGGGACGATGTTGCAGTCGAATATTAAGGATGAGGTCTCAGGGTACTTGAAGGCACATGATAAAGTAGGCCATAGTCAGCATGGTTTCCTCAAGAGAAAATCTTGCCTGATGAATCTGTTGGAATTCTTTGGAGTAGTAACAAGCAGGATAGACAAAGGAGAATCAGTTGATGTTGTGTACTTGGATTTTCAGAAGGCCTTTGACACGGTGCCACACGAGGCTGCTTAACAAGCTACGAACCCATGGTATTACAGGAAAGATTCCAGTGTGGATAAAGCAGTGGTAAAAATGTATTCAATAGATTAATTCCTGGGGTTGGCCTGGATTTACCACTGGTTACTAGAGGAAGCAAGGGAAGATGTTGCTGGCCACAGGAGTATTGCCAGAGAACGAGAAGGTGACAAATGTTGTCCCATTCTTCAAGAAAGGTAACAGAACAGTCCTGGGGATTATAGACCAGTTAATCTTACGACAGTAGTGGGCAAACTATTCGAGACAATTCTTTGGGACATGATTTACAAGCATTTGGAGAAATATTGTGTTATAAGGCAGAGCCAGCGTGGCCTTGTGAGGGATATGTCATGCCTCACAAGTTCAATTGAGTTGCCTGAGGGATTGACAAAACAAATTGATGAAGCTAGAGCAGCGGATGTGGTATTTATGGATTTCAGTGAGGCTCCCTATGGTAGGTTCATCCAGAAAGTCAGAAGAACGAAACCAAAGGAAACTTGGCTGTGTGGATTTGGAATTGACTCCTCAGAAAGCACAGGGTGGTAGCAGATGGAGTGTATTCTGCCTAGATTTGGTGACTAGTGGTGTTCCACAGGGATCTGTTCTGGGATCCCTGCTCTTTGTGATTTTTTTATAAATAACTTGGATGAAGAAATGGAAGGGTACGTCAGTAAGTTTGCAGATGACAGAAAGTTGATGGTGCTGTGGATAGTTTAAAAGGTTACAACAGGACATTGATAGGATGAGCAGTGACAGGTTGAGTGGAGAAGTGGCAGATGGAGGTCAACCCGGAAAAGTATGAAGTGATTCATTTTTATTTTTAAGATTAAACTTGAAGGCGGAGTACAAAGTTAATGGCAGGATTCTCAGATGTTTGGAGGGACAGAAGGGTGCTGGGGTCCATCAATCGCTTGAAGTAGCCGTGCAAGTTGATAGGGTGGTTAAGAAGACGATGGTGTGCTGGCCTTCATTAGTCAAAGGACTGAGTTTAAGAACTGTGGAGAAGTAATGTTGCAGTTCTATAAAACTCTGGTTAGATCACACTTGGAAGTATTAACCAGTTCTACAGAGGGTACAGAGGATATTTACCAGGATGCTTCCTGGAATAGACAGCATGTCTCATGAGGATAGGGTGAGTGAGCTTGGTCTTTTCCATTTGGAGCGAAGGTGCTGACTTGAAAGAGGTATACAAGAGGCACAGACAGTGGCCAGCCAAAACCTTTATCCCAGGCAACTATGGACAATACTAGAGGACATCCGTTTAGGGTGAGTGGAGGAAGGTTCATGGGAGATGTCAGAGGTAGCTGTTTGTAAACATACAGTGGTGAGTGCCTGGAATGCAGTGTTGTATGGTGGTAGAGGGTGAAAAAAAATAGGGACACTTAAAGTGCTCGTTGACAGCCACATACATTGATGTAAGAAAAATGGAGGGTTATGGGCTATTCAGGAGGGAAGATGGTAAAGTAGGTTAGGGGAAAGGGGGAGGGGAAAGGGGGAGGGGAAAGGGGGAGGGGAAAGGGGGAGGGGAAAGGGGGAGGGGAAAGGGGGAGGGGAAAGGGGGAGGGGAAAGGGGGAGGGGAAAGGGGGAGGGGAAAGGGGGAGGGGAAAGGGGGAGGGGAAAGGGGGAGGGGAAAGGGGGAGGGGAAAGGGGGAGGGGAAAGGGGGAGGGAAAGGGGGAGGGAAAGGGGGAGGGAAAGGGGGAGGGAAAGGGGGAGGAAAGGGGGAGGGGGAGGGAAAGGGGGAGGGAAAGGGGGAGGGGGAGGGAAAGGGGGAGGGGGAGGGAAAGGGGGAGGGGGAGGGAAGGGGTGAGGGAGGGAAGGGGTGAGGGAGGGAAGGGGTGAGGGAGGGAAGGGGTGAGGGAGGGAAGGGGTGAGGGAGGGAAGGGGTGAGGGAGGGAAGGGGTGAGGGAGAGGGGAAGGGGAGGGGGAGGGGAGGGAAGGGGTAATGGGGAGGGGAGGGATGGGGAGAGGGGGGGAGGGAGGGGGGAGGGATGGGGAGAGAGGCAGGAGGGATACGGAGAGATGGGGAGAGATGGGGAGAGGGATGGGGTGAGAGGGGGGAGGGGGAAGGGATGGGGAGAGAGGGGGGAGGGATGGGGAGAGAGGGAAGGGTAGATCGGCACAAAATTGAGGTGAGGGGTTGAAGGACCATACTGTGCTGTCTGACAGGGAAAGAAGATGGAGATTAAGAGTGGAAAGGGCACAGCAGTTAGCGTAATGTTATTACAGTGCCAATGACCCAGGTTCAATTCCCACTGCTATTTGCATGAATTTTGTCTGTTCTCCTTGTGACTGTGTGGGTTTCCTCCAGGTGCTCCAGTTTCCGTCCACGTTCCAAAGATGTACAAGTTAGTTAGTTTATTGGTCACACGGATGTAATTGGATGTCGCAGGCTTGTTGGGCCGGAAGAGCCTGTTACAGTGTTGCATCTCTAAATAAGAAAGTAAAGTGCCTCCAGATGGGTTGATATCTCCTTTTGCGGCCTAGTGCCAAAATCTGCTTGATAATAGAGCCTGTAAAACATTCTCATTGGAGTTTGAGAAGATTTGGTATGTCATCAAAGACTCTGGCAAAGAGCTTTCTTGTCCTCTGCCATCAGACTTCTGAACAGTCCACCAAGGACACTACCTCATTATTTTAATCTTTTTGCACTTTTTAAATAAATATTCTTATTGTAATTTAGAGTATTTTGTAAGTATCGCCAGAAAACAACAAATTTCTCGACACGTCAGTAATAATTAACCGGATTCTGATAATAGTTCCTGTAAACTACCCTCAACTACCACCTTAAAGAGACAATTTGTTGTTAATTGCTGATTAATAACCAACACTGATTACTGTTAATTCACCCGTTTTCCCTGGTTGTATCATCAATGTCAGCTTTCATATCCAGAGTCACTGAGCAATGGTTTGGGCCTTTTCGGCCCCACTTGTCTAAGCCGGCCAAAACTCCCATCCAAGCAAGTCCCACTTACCTACATTTGGCCTATTATCCCTCTAAACTCTTCCTATCCACATATCTTTTAAACATTGTTACTGTACCCACCTGAACCACTTCCTCAGGCAGCTCCTTCCATATACTGACACCCCGTGTGAAAAGGTTGCTCTTCAGGTTCCTATTAAATCTCTCCCCTTTTTAAACCTGTTACCTGTAAACCTTAGTTCCCCAGCCCCGGAAAAAAGACTGCACCTCACCTGACCTCAACCTCTCATGACTTTTATTCAATCTCATAGGTGATAGGACTCAATCCAGTACCATAGTTACCACGTTGCTGTACCAGAACAGTACAAGTACCAACAGGAAAACGTGCAGTAATGTAATCATACAGTTTAGCCCTCACACGCCCTCTGTAGAGGATTTCAGACAAGACTACAAGATATAGGAGCAGAATTGTTGTTCGTCTCATCTAGTCTGCTCAACAGGTGTGTACAGGTTTATTCAGTGCCAGCAGTTTCAGATAAAACATGCTTCACATCCAACAGACTTGATGTATGATTTCACCCAAGGCTACAAAATGCCTCAGCAAATAGAGTTAACAAAGCAAAACAAATACAGATGGGTCTAAGTGACAGAAGCCCCCAGCATGGCTCACCTGTCCAAGAACGAGTTCCCTGCGGAATAATCCTTAGAAGAGGCTCGACTTCCATAGAAGGACTGGAGTGGCATCACACCTGCAAGAGGAAGAAAGAAAGATGCTGAAGTGCAGAGTTTGAGTCTGCTGGACTGCACCAACCCATCTGGAGGCATTTTACTTTCTTATTTAGAGATACAGCAACGTAACAGGCTCTTCTGGCCCAACAAGCCTGCGATACCCAATTCCACCCGTGTGACCAATAAACTAACTAACTTGTACATCTTTAGAACGTGGAAGGAAACTGGAGCACCCGGAGGAAACCCACACAGTCACAGTGAGAACAGACACACTACTCGCAGATAGCAGTGGGAACTGAACCTGGGTCCACTGTAATAACATTACACTAATTGCTGTGCCCTTTTCCACTCTTATCTCCACCTTCTCCGTTCCCTGTCAGGCAGCATCTATGGAGTGTAATAAACAGTCGACATTGCTGGCTAAAACAGGACTGGAAAGCAAGGGGGAAGAAGCCACAATACAATGAAGGGTCTCAGCCCAAAATGTTGTCTGATTATTCCCCTCCATAGATGCTGCCTGATCTGCTGAGTTCCTCCGGCATTTTGTGTGCGTTGCTCCGCATTTCTAGTATCTGCAGAATCTCTTGTGTTTATACAGTTTTTGAGCTAGCAGAACACCAAGAGCAAAATCAATTTTCTACACTTCAAATCTGAGGAATCCTGTTCGCTCTGAGCCTTAGAAATAGTGGAACAGGGGAATGAAGATGCCATGGACCAACCTCATGAGTTGGTTCAGATAAAGAAAATACCCACCAGAACTCCTGTTCTCTTCAACCTGCTTCAGGCTCAGCTGCTTTTCACGGCAACTGCTCAAGAATTTCCGACCAGAGTCTCCACTTGCCTTATTGTTGCTGTAACAAATTTTGATTAATAAAAAGATCAGTTTATATCCACATTAGCCCTAGTGATCACTGAAAACAGATACAGCTGTCGAAGTTACAGTAATCTGCAAACGTACAGGCGCAATGAAAAACTTACTTATAACATGTGCACAAGATCAATGGGACTAGGTAGAATAACAATTCAGCATGGATTTGAAGGACCGAAGGGCCTGTTTTCCACTGAAACCTATATTATATTGAAAGGCCTAGATTCAGTGGACGTGCAGAGGATGTCTCTTATAGTGGCGGAGTCTAGGACCAGAGGGAACAGTCTCAGAGTAGAAGGAAGTTCCTTCAGAACAGAGATGAGAAGGAATTTCTTTAAACAGAGGGTGGTGAATCTGTGGAATTCATTGCCACAGACAGCTGTGAAGGTCAAGTCATTGGGTATATTTAAAAACAGAGGTTGATACATTCTTGATTAGTAACGGTGTCAAAGCTTACGGGGAGGAGTAGAAAGGGGTTGAGAGGGATAAGTCAGCCAAGGTGGAATGGCAGAGCAGACTCTTTAGGTCAAATGGCCTGATTCTGCTCCAATGTCTTAGGGTCTCATGGAAACCTGTCCCTGTCCTGTGATCTTTGAAATAGAGTTGATTTACAATTTAGCTCTAGATATATCCATACTCACGTCATTCTACAGATGCGCAGTAGAGAGCATCTTAATAAGCTGTATCACCGCTTGGTATGGAAACTATTGCAGTGGACAGGAAGACTCTACAACAAGTAATCAAAACTGCCCAACGCATCACTGGCACCAACCTATCTGTCATCAAGGACATATATAAAAAAAAGGTGCCAGAAAAAGGGCAGTGATATCATGAAGGATCCCACACACCCTGCTAATGGTCTGTTTGTCCCAATCCCATCAGGAAGGAGGCTACTTAGCATCTACACCAGGACCACCAGACTCAAAAGTAGATACTTTCCCCAAGCAGCAATGCTGATCAACACCTCCACACACCAACTCCACCACTAATTCATTATTTCCTGTCAGTCACATTATGTAGAGCCTAGCATCACTTTATGGACATACAATCAATGTATACAAGGTATCTTACGTATTTAAATTTATTGTGTATTCATTATTATTATTTTGTTATGTATTATTAACAATTATTTTGTTCTCCTTATGTAGAGGAAATAACATCAAATAATTTTGAATCTTAATCATAATTTATACTGTTACCACCCAATGTAAAACAATATAATGCACCTTTCTCTGACCTGGGCCATTTCATTCCTATGCTAAGATACAGCCTCAACCGCTTCAGAGTTCCTGCAGGTACTGACCTGGAAGCATCATTCTCTTTGGGATAATCTTCAGTCAGCTCCAAGTCTGGGGAAAGCAGCCTCTTTCTTTTTTCACTCCTTTAATAACAATATTGACAGGATTATTATATCAAATTCGCTAAAAATTATGGTGCAAAACATTTGGAGAGGAATCAGAAAGAAAATAGAAAGACACCAATAAACTCAGTGGCTTCACTACCAGAAGCACTCCTGAACATCCTGCCCCTCTGGTACAAGGAATAAAGAATATAGAACCGTACACCACAGGATCATGCCCTTCAGTACACAATATTGTGCCAAACCAACTGAATGAGTAATCAAGTGGCTAACTAATCTCTTCCACTAATACAATGTCCATACATTTCCATTTTCCTTGCATTCATATGCCTATCGAAACATCTCTTAAAAGTCTCTAGTGTACTTGCCTCAACCACCAAAACAGGCAGTGCATTACAGGCACCCACCATTGTCAGTGTAAAAAAACTTGCCCCTTACATCTCCTTTGAGATCAACCCCTCACCTTAAATGGATGCCTTCTGCATGAATATTTTTTTCCAACCCTTTGGAAAAATATTGTCTGTCTACTCTATCGATGTCTCTCATAATCTTATAAATCTCTATCAGAACTCCCGTCAGCCTCCACCCCTTCAGAGAAAACAACCAACATTTGTTTACAGTACATGCCCCCTAAAACAGAGGAGGTTCATGACTTTGGGAATTAAAGGATTAACTTCTGAGGAGCGTTTGATGGTTCTGGACCTGTACTCACTGGAGTTTTTTTTTAAAAAAGGAAGGATCTCATTGAAAACTATCCAATATTGAAAAGCCTAGAAAAGCTGGATGTGGTGAGAGTGTTTCCTATAGTGGGGGAGTCTAGGACCAAGAGGCATAGCTCTGAATAGGAGGATGTTCCTTCAGAACATAGACGAGGAGGAATTTCATTAGCCGGAGTGGTGAGTCTGTAGATTTCATTGCCACAGACAGCTGTGGAGGTCAAGTCACTGGATATACTTACAGTGGAGATTGATAGGCTCTTGATTAATAAGAGCATCAAAGGTATTGGGAGAAGGCAGGAGAATGGGATTGAGAGGTATAAGTAGTCAGCCATGATGGAATGGGGGAGCAGACTTGCTAGGCTGAATGGTCGAATTCTACTCTTATGTCTTAAGATCTTATCTGGAGAGGAATCAGAAATAAAAAAAGAAACACACCAACAAAATGAGTGGCTTCTGAGGGATAAAACCCAGCTTATGTAATATTATTTAGTCTACTTTATGGGGCTCCGGTAACGTCCTCAGTAGCATTACGGTGAAACTTTCCCACACTATCTGAGAGAGAGTGCCGAGAATTGCATACAGGAAGTTCCTAGTGTGCATTAGTTTTGGTTCTAGAAGCTGTTCCAAAAGGCAACTTTTACACTTCAGGTTTCACATAAGTCATACGTTATTTATTTTGATGACAGTAGCTTCCAATCCAATTCAATGCACGAACACCTGAATTAACATGAAAAATTCATTGATTAAATAATAAAACGTACAGATTTAAGTTCATATAACATAGGAGCAGAATCAGGCCAAGGTCAGCATGGTTTCCTTAAGGGGAAAACTAGCCTGACAAATCAGTTGGAATTTTTGAGGAAATAATATCAAGGTGGATGCTGTTTACTTGGACTTTCAGGAGGCCTTTGACAAGGTGCCACATGAGGTTGCTTAACAAGACGAGAGCCGGTGATATTACAGGAAAGACATAGCATGGATAGATGATTGGATGACTGGCAGGACGCAATGAGTGAGAATAAAGGGGGACTGTTCTGGTTGGCTGGCAGAAGTGGTGTTCCGCAGGAGTGAATGCTTCCTTTGGATGATGGAATTGATGGCTTTGTGGAGAAGTTTGCGGAGAATACAAAACTAGGTGAAGGGGCAGGTAGTATTGAGGAAGCAGGAAGTGTGCAGAAAGACTCCATGGTCGCTTAGTGGTTAGCACGATGCTATTACAGCTCAGGCATCATGTACAAGAAAGTTTTAAAATTTACATTTCTCCAGGTGTTCCAATTTCCTCCCACAGTTCAAAGACAATTTAACCATCGTTAAACTGTATATAGACAAAGCACAGTGGAAATAAACGTGTACAGCCTCCTACCTGTTCTCTGACTTGACTGCTCGGGATATAGCATGAGAGGTTGAAGTAAATGCTGGCCCCAGCCGGCTGCCTGGCGTGCCGCTCGCCTGCAGAGCTTTAGGCCCATGCTGAAGATTTGATCGGCCTGGACTGCTCACGGTTTTCCGGTTTGGAGTCTCATCTCGCCTCCCTGGCGTCTGCAAGAAACATTTATATCAAGGATCAACTTTGTTCGCCATATATGTTTACATGTATTCGGAATTTGCTGTGGTGTGTTGGTCAGGGTGCAACATGCAATAAAAACATTCACAATTATAAAGAATAAAGAGTTTATATAAAAATAACGTTACAGGTATAGAATAAAAACGTGCATAAATACATGAATACCAACGTGTATTTACAATGTAAACAGCATTATAAAAAGTGGTTAAAGAGTTTACAGTGCAGTGCAGTGATGGGTGTAATAAAGGAGGGTAGGGGAAGGGAAGGGGGCTAACTAGAATGGTTGATCAGATCAACTGCGTGGGAGAAGGAGCCTTTAAGATGATGTGAAGTTTTTGTTTTAATAATCCTTCCAGAAGGGAACTTTTGGAAAAGACAGTTTGCTGGGTGTGAAGTGTCTACAATGACTTTTCCTGCCCGATTCTTTGTCCCAGACACTGCAGTGATGGCAGACTGCAGCCAATGACCTCTTCTGCTGATGCATACTTTCAACATTAATTTTACTTTGAATTTGATATTCACAAGTTTTCAACACTTCAGAACAGAATCTCAACAAAGCAACTACTGCCCTGGTTGGAGGTTATAAAAGAGCCCCATAGACTCCTCTACAGCCTCAATGAGGCCACTCTCAAGTTGGAGGAGCAACAGCACATTTTCCATTTAGGCATCCTCTAACCTGATTGCATGAACATCAATTTCACCCCCTCCCTCTTTCTTCTATTTCCCACTCTGGCCTCCGACCCCCTCTTACCTCTTCCCCTTGGTGCTCCTCCTCCTTCCATTTCCCCCTTGGTCCACTCTCCTCTCCTATCAGATTCCTTCTTCTTCAGCTCTTTACCTTTTCTACCTATCATCTCCTAGCTTCTTACTTAACCCCCTCTCCCACCCTGGCTTCACCTATCACCTAGTTTGTACTCCTTCCCCTATCCCCACCTTCTTTATTCTGCCTTTTTTGCCCCTTCCTTTCCAATCCTTGAAGGGACTCGGCCCAGAATGTCAATTGTTTATTCCCTTCCACAGATGCTGACTGACCTGCTGAATTCCTCCAGCATTTTGTGTACGTTGCCCTTAAAAGTCCCATTATTTCACAATGCAAACTAGGCAATAGTTACCCACCTGATTCTCTATATTTGAGAGCTGACGGTGAGATTCTTTTGAGACAAGTCTGTTTCCTAACATTCCTCCAAAGTTGCTGGATCCTTGACGAGTCTTCATCCCTGAAAAGTTTATATAATATACAGTATGTGAGATAGAACTCAAACAAGCTGGCCACTGAATGGAATGACCCAGATCCAGGTTAGACAGCAAGGTGCAAGTCACATAGTCCTTGTGTTTGCAATGGGAAAAAAAATCTTCGCTCAATCCCCATCTAGATAGATTGTAAGTGCATCTACCTGTCCAAGATGTCGCCACACATTCTGAGACCAACATAGCACACAAGCAATAACTCTATCTTTGCTCTCTTTTTGTTTATATTTCTTCTGATAATTTATGGTATACTTAGGATTTATAGTACATTTTACCTACTGCACTGTACTGCTGCCATAAAACAAACTTCACAACATAATGTTGATAATAAACTTGATTCTGATTAACAACAAAACAACAGCAGCAAAACAAGATGGTTTCCTTTCTCCCACCTACCCACCCGCAGACACAGAGAGCCCTCCAACCCCAACTCCCAGAGCTAACAAGGATTTAAAAAACCTCCATGAACTGTGCTGATATTTTATCTTTGAAGAGTTTCAGAGGTCTTCAAGCTTCTGGGTGTCAACATCTTGTAGGACATGGGCTCAACACATTGATACAACTAAGAATAAGGTAGCAGCTATCCTTCATTTGGAGCTCGAGGAGATTTGGTATGTTACCAAATACTCCAGTAACTTTCTACAGTTAAAGCTTCTTACTGGCAGTGACTGGTATGGAGGCTCAAATGCATGAGGACGCAGAGGGTTGTAAACTCAACCAGATCCTTCACGGCAATAGCCTCCCACATCGTCAAGAGACAGGCTCACGAGGCAGCGGCATCCATCATTAAGGACAATCACTACGTGGGACATGGCCTCTTCAAGTTACTACCATTAGGGAAGAGGTACCAGAGCCTAAAAACTCACACTCAACAATTTAGGAATAACAGCTTCTCTACTAGATTTCTGAACAGTCTATGATCCCAAAGAACACTACCTCCCTATTCCCTTTTTTTGCACTATTTGTTATGTAATTTATAGTAATTTTACTTCTGCATCTTCTGCTCCTATACCTTATGGTCTTATACTGGAAGAATTGGATCAGCCATGATTGAATGGCAGAGCAGATTCGATGGCCCGAATGGCTTGCTGCTGCTCCTATATCTTATGGTCTTTAAGTCTTTGCCTTGTACTAATGCCACAAAACAAATTTCACTTCATGCAAGGCAGTGCTAATAAATCTGATTCCGATTCCTGTTCCAGAAAAGATGTTATGAAACTACAAGGAGTACAGAAAAGATTTACCAAGATGTGCCTGAACTTGGGAATCTGCATTACAAGGAGCAAGTACATAGACTAGGACTTTATTCCCTGGAACATGGGAAATTGTGGGGTGAACTGATAGGGGTATATAAGATCATAAGGGTATATACACAGGGTGAAAACACCTAGTCTTTTCCCAGGGGGAGGATTGTTTAAAAACAGGACAGTGGCTTGAGACCAGAGGTGAGAGATTTATTCAATAGATTTTCATATTTTTGCACTGTTGCCACAAAATAACCAACTTCATGTCAGCGTATTAAATCTGATTCTGATTTACAAGGGAACACTCATAACCTTGCAGAATGTTTATATAACTGACAAATTGAGTTTAAGAATAAGATGACTTCAGTTGCAAGCTCGGAATCTAAATAGGCTAAGGGTGCAAAAGGGTCAGGGAGTTCAACAACACAAATCATTGAAAGCAGTGATGTAGGTCAACAAGGAGATTTAAAAACAAAAGGCAAAACTGAACTCCAGGTTTTATTTCTGGAGAGTCGGTCAGTAATCAGACTTTAAATAGTGAGAGCCAAATTAAATGTCAAATACCAGAGGGCATAGCTGTGAGAGGGGGTAAGTTTAAAAAGATTAACATAGAACATAGAATAGTACAGCACAGTACAGGCCCTTCGGCCCACTATGTCATGCCGACCCTCAAACCCTGCCTCCCATATAAGCCCCCACCTTAAATTCCTCCATATACCTGTCTAATTAATGAAGACAACACAACATAAGAACAGAATTAAGCCACTTGCCAATCAAGTCTGCTCTGCCATTCCATGATGGCCGACTTATTTTCCCTCTCAACCTATTCTCCCGCTTCTTCCCATGTCCTTTGACACCCTTACTAATCAAGAATCTATTAATCCCTGCTTTAAATATACTCAATGACTTGGCAACTGGCAAGATACCCTATCTCTGTTTTAAAGGTACATCCTTCCATACTGAGGTTGAGCCCTCTTGTCCTAGACTCCCCCCCCCCCGAGCCTCCCTTCTATGCATTGTCAACACATCTCACTGCCTCAGTAAAGCAGCCAGCATAACCAAAGACCCCACCCAACCTGGACATTCTCTCTTCTCCCCTCTGCCATTAGGCAGAAGATACAAAAGCCAAAAAGCACGTATCACCAGGCTCAAGGACAACTTCTACCCCACTGCTGAACAGACTTCTTGTACTATTAGATGGACTTTGGGCCTCACAATCTACCTCATTACGCTCATGCATTTTACCGTTTACTTGCAGTGCACTTTTTTTTGAAGATACTTTATTTTCAAAATTTTCAAACAAAACAATGAAATCAACAAGAACATACCAGCTCAGACATGTGTAAAAATGAAATAAGCAAAAAAAAAGAGACATAACACTAGATGGAGTACAAAGTGCTCAAAAATACTAAACAATAAATCTCAAATGAGGGCTGTGAGAAATCATCCGGGGGGAAATTGCTCATCCATCCCCGGCCTCGTCCAGGTAGGCAAGAAATGGATCCCAGATAGTTGAAAATTTTTTAATTGAATTGGTTCTCAAGAACCTAAGTTTCTCCATCTGTATGACTGAGATCATATCAGCTATCCATCTCCGAAAGGAAGGGGGAGAGGGTGATTTCCATTCCCTCAAGGCAAGTCTTTTGGCAACAATCATCCCCAGCATCATGTATGGCTGTGGGGAAACAAATAGTAGATTGTGAGCAGCCAAAGATGGCGAGACCAGCTTCCAAGGGGAAGGTTCTTTTATAGGCCTTTGAGTACCAGTCGAATATTTTGGACCAAAATCCAGTCAGTAATGGGCAAAACCAAAAGGTGTGTGAAAACGTGGCCTCTGTCCCTTGGCATCTATCACACATTGGCAAGACAGAAGGGTAAATCCTGTGCAATTTAAGTTCAGAGTAGTGGAGACGGTGAACAACTTTAAACTGGATCAGTTGGTGTCTGCTGTTAACAGAGCAAGCCTACATCATAGACAAACACTTGTCCCATGCAGCTTCAGATAATTCGATGCCCAACTCCTCTCTCCAGGTGTCTTTAATCTTCACAGTAGACGCTACAGTGCAATCATCAAACAAACTTAGAAACAAGATGCTTGGAGTCAGGAGGGCTCTTTGAAATATCAAGAAATATATGCTTCCCTGCAAGGATTTCAAAATTACAAATCTTAGATTGAATGTAGTGTCTAATTTGTAAGTAACGAAAAAAGTGCGAACGAGGCAGCTCAAATTTCTCTTTCAGCAGACTAAATGTTGCAAACCGTCCCTCTATGTACAGGTCTTCAATAGAAACTAGACCCTTCTCCCTCCAAGCATGGTAGGTTTTATCTTACCATCGGGATAGAAAGGAGTGATTGAAACAGATTGGTGTTTGTACAGAGGTCTCTGGTAAATTCAGAACACTCCTAATCTGACTTAGAATTCTGACGGAATTTTTTCAAAACAAAATTCAAACTTTTTGAAGTCCCAGGCTTTTCTGAGAACAGCATGGCCAGCAAGGAGGAATTGACAACAGAGTTAGACTCCATACATAGCCACAAGGGAGCCCCAGGGGCTAGGTTATCCAGAGCCCCCTGTTGCCAAAACATCAAAGCCCTAGCACTGACAGCCCAATAATAATGTCTGAATACAGGTAATCCCAGCCCTCCTCAGACTTGGGCTTTTGTAAATGAATTTTCAAAATCCTGTGATTCTTATACTTCCAGATACAAGTCAAAATTATGGAGTCCAATTCTTTAAAGAAGACTGATGTAAGAAAAATGGGGAGATTTTGACAAAGATAGAGAAACCTAGGAAGGGAAACCATTTCAATTGAATTTATACAACCAATCACAGACAGAGGTAGGGTTTTCCAACTTTCTATATTCTGTTTAAGTTTTGAAATAAACTCCGTGAAGTTTAATTTGAATATTAATTTAGGATCTTTGGGGATTGTCAAGCCAAGATAAGTAAAGTGATCTTTAACTACTTTGAACGGGACGTTTTCTAAAAAAACCCCGCGTGTAGACGTTGGAGAGGGGCACAAAGTCACTTTTTGTCCAATTGATTAAGTATCCCGATAGTCTGCCAAAAGAGGTGACTAAATCTAGAAGGGGGACTGACTTCTCTGAGTTTTGTAAGTAGAGTATCACATCGTCGGCGTATAAACTAATAAGTGTTTCAATACCTCCCATTTTCAAACCCAAAATATTTGGGTGACTTCTTATTTTTAGGGTAAGGGGCTCAACCGTGACGGCGAGAGAGGACACTCCTGCTGGACTGAACGGTGTAGGGGAACCAGAGTTGAATTGTCACCATTGGTTATAATAGAACACATTGGGCTGGCGTATATCAGTTTTACCCAGGATATAAATGACTCGCCGAACCCAAACATGTACAGTGACTCAAACATGTAAAGCCACTCAATCTGGTCAAAAGCCTTCTGTGCATCAAGGGATAAAATTGCTGCCCCACTAGCTTTCCCATGATCAGCATACATAGTATTAAGGAGGCATCTGACACTGGAAAAAGAGAACCTACCCGGGATAAATCCTGTCTGATCAGGATGAATGATAGATGACAAATGCTTATTTAGTCATTTAGCCGGCATTTTAGTAATTACCTATCGAAATTCTGGAGTGCAATGGGCCTATAGCTGGCCGGGTCTGTTTCCTCTTTATCTTTCTTTAAAATGAGGGAAATGTTAGCCTTGTACAATGTTCTAGGCAAGGCTTTATCTCTCTTAGAGCAAGTTATCATTCTGAGGAAAAGTGGGGCAAGGATATCACAAAATTTCTTATAAAATTCACAGCCAAATCCATCTGGCCCAGCTGCCTTGCCAGACGGAAATGACTTAATGGCAGAAGTTATTTCTTCCAATGTGAAGTCAGAATCTAGGTCCTCCCTAGCAGCGTCACCAAGTTTCGGCATTACAAGAGAATCAAAGAAGTCATTCAAATCAGACTGAGTGGCATTGCATTTGAAGTGTAGAGTTCACTGTAAAATTCTTTTAAACAGTCATTTATCTCCTTGGAACACACATCAAAGTTGCTGGTGAACACAGCAGGCCAGGCAGCATCTCTAGGAAGAGGTACAGTCGACGTTTCGGGCCGAGACCCTTCGTCAGGACTAACTGAAGGAAGAGCTAGTAAGAGATTTGAAAATGGGAGGGGGAGGGGGAGATCCAAAATGATAGGAGAAGACATGAGGGAGAGGGTTGGAGCCAAGAGCTGGACAGGTGATTGGCAAAAGGGATATGAGAGGATCATGGGACAGGAGGCCCAGGGAGAAGGAAAAGAGGGAGAGGGGAAAACCCAGAGGATGGGCAAGGGGTATAGTCAGAGGGACAGAGGGAGAAAAAGGAGAGAGAGAGAAAGAATGTGTGTATATAATTAAATAACGGATGGGGTACGAGGAGGAGGTGGGGAATTAGCGGAAGTTAGAGAAGTTAATGTTCATGCCATCAGGTTGGAGGCTACCCAGTCAGAATATAAGGTGTTGTTCCTCCAACCTGAGTGTGGCTTCATCTTTACAGTAAAGGAGGCCGTGAATAGACATCATTTATCTCCTTGGGGTTAGTTAACAGGGTACCCACCCTCGATCTAATGCAATGAATTAACCTTAAGGCCTGGGCGCCCCTAAGCTGCCACGCCAGGAGCCCCCCAGGCTTGTCCCCATTTCGAAATGCTTTTGGCTTAATTTTTAAGAGGAGGATATTTATTTGACTACCCAAGATACAATTGTACTCATATTTAAGCCTCATTATTTTATTATAATCTTCAGAGGATTTTGAAGCCTGGTATGTTGCTTTGAGGGTTGGGAGAGTATTCTCAATCTCTAGTAATCATCCTTCTCTCTCCCTCTTAGCAGCGGATTCATATGAAATTATATACCCACGAATTACAACTTTTAATGTCTCCCAGAGTGTGAAATCTGACACCTCACCATTATCGTTAATTTCTATAAAATCTTTTAATCTGGTGGTGATATTTTCTATAAATTTCTTATCAGCGAGTAGGGAGGGGTTAAAACACCAGGAATAGATTCATTTGGAAAGAGAGAGATTTAGGGACATTATCAAGGGGCTATGGTCAGAAATTAATCTATTATGATATTTTGTATTGGTAAACGAAAAATTAAATGACAGTCAACCAAAAAATAGTCTATTCTCCTATAAGATTTGTGAACATGAGAACAATAAGAATAGTCCTTGCTGATAGGATGTTGAACTCACCAGATACCTACTAAATTCCTAGATTTAATCGAATTATTTAGGACCTGCACTGACACGATATTTGAGGGCAGGCGGGAGGACAATCTAATCTAAATATGGATCTAGGTAGCAATTCAAGTCACCGCCGATTATTATACTTGAATTACAGGCGTCCCCCGCTTTTCGAACGTTCGCTTTATGAAACCTCACTGTTATGAAAGACCTACATTAGTTACCTGTTTTCACTAACAGAAGGTGTTTTCACTGTTACGAACAAAGCAGCGCGCGAAAAAAAAGCAGCACGTGCCCTGAGCAGCCGCTCTCCCCGGGAATGGCATTCTCACCGGCATTGCTTAAACACGTGCCTGCGAGCAGCCATTAGCAAGATGAGTTGTAAGGTATCGGAAAAGCCTAAAAGAACTCGTAAGGGTGTTGCACTTAGCGTAAAACTAGACATAATTAAGCATTTCGATCCTGGTGAACGAAGTAAGGACAAAGTGAGTTTGGCTTGTAGAAGTTGATGAAGATGGTGTTGAAGAGGTTATGGCCTCCCATGACCAAGAACTGATAGATGAAGAGCTGATGCAATTGGAAGAGGAAAGGATAACAATCAAAACCGAATGCAGTACCGAATGGACCGAAAGTGAAGCAACTGAGATTTTCGCTGCAATGATAAAGTACGACTTTAATTTTGAAAGGGTACGTAGATTTAGGGCATATTTGCAAGATGGTTTGAGTGCTTACGAAGAACTGTATGATAGAAAAATGTGTGAGGCTAGCAGTCAAGCATACTGGCGTTTTTCAAGCCTTCCACATCAACCACAGCTGACGACGAACCTCGACCTTCGACATCGAGGCAGGCAGTCATAGAAGAAGATGACCTGCCTGCCCTGATCGACGATGAGATGACCCCCGTGTCCCACCACCTCAGTGGTCCCAACCCCCGGGCCGCAGACAGATACTGATTCGCGGAGAAGGCAGCGGTAGCCGGGAGGCACCCAGCACGTCTTTAAGAAAAAAGCCGAAACAAACAAGCTAATTAATTAGGTGCCACCCAGCACGTAAATGTCAGCCCAGATTACAGCCGGTTGCCAATTGTGTCGCCTCTGATCTGGGCCGACATTTACGTGCTGGGTGGCACCTAATTAAGTAGCTTGTTTATTTCGGCCTTTATCTTAAAGATGTGCTGGATGCATACCGGCTACCGCTGTACCCCTGCATGCTTCGTGGATTGGTATCGGTTCGCTGCCCGGAGGGTGGGGGCCACTGCACCACCCCAACCTCCGATGACTCTGCCTAACACATCATCGTCTGTGTGCTCGGCACTGTCCCAATTCCAGTAAGTGATACTACACTGTACATACATTATTTCTACTTTATATAGACTGTGTAGTTTTGTGTGTTACTTGTATGATTTGGCAGCTTCATAGCTTAAAGGTTACTGGAGAGCGCTTGTGTGAGATTTTCTACCGACGGTGCTTGTGTGAGATTTTTGCTACGGAGAACAGTGCAGGCAATCGTAGAGAAGTATTTCTAATTTATATAGGCTGTGTATTTATCATATTATTCCTGCTTTTAGTATATGTTACTGTTATTTTAGGTTTTGTCTGTTATTTGGCATGATTTGGTTGGTTATTTTTGGGTCTGCGAACGCTCACAAATTTTTCCCATATAAATAAATGGTAATTGCTTCTTCACTTTACGACATTCCGGCTCACGAACCGTTTCATAGGAACGCTCTACCTTCGGATGGCGAGGGAAAACTGTACTGGCACCCGGAAGCAAATCAAAAAATTCCTTAAAAAAATTTGGCTCCCCTGTGTTTGGAAGGTTAGTGGAAACAAATTAATGGTGCCAGAGGTCACGATAAACCTGCCAAGAGGATCTGTGGTCATGGAAGTGAGTTGAAATGGAATATTTTTCCTAAAGAGGATAGCCACACCCCGGGCATGAGAAGTAAATGGTGACTGGTAAACCTGCGATATCCAGCTACACCTCAATCTGCGTTGCTCAGTTACTTTAATATGGGTTTCATGTAGAAAAATCACATCTGCTGATAGAGATTTGAGATGTCTAAAAACTTTATCCCTCTTAACAACATGACCAAGGCCCTTAACATTCCATGAGACTATCGTACTATCTTTAACCCCCAGCTGCGTTCTACCGCAAGGCCTCTGCATATGAGAATAAAAAAGATATTATTAGAGTTGAGCACAAACATAGTAAACAATGCAAAATAACTGGCAGCCTCATAAGAACACAACATACACAAAAAACATGTTTGAGCCATAAACAAGAACAACACACACCCTAACCCACCCCGCTTCGTGTCCCCTAAACCAGACACATAATTCCTCATTTCCATCCCAAAAGGAGCTGCTGGGCAGGTAACTAACATTACACAATTATCACAAACCCCCCTCTCTGAGAAAATTTATAACACAAACTGTATAATGCCATTAAACAAATGCTATTAGGGCTGGGGAGAGTTATCCAATGTCTGCACCTGAAGCTGGACATTCATGACACCAACTCAAATTTAGCCATTATAACAACAGACATATTTAGAACATACTCTGCAATTAAATCCCAGTGCAGCATACAGCATTGTAAAACTACATCTAACAAACAGGTCCCTCCCCTTATCCCAACATGCAAACCGGCACAAGTATAAGGTGAATAAACAAGTGTCAATATAACTACTCCCTATTGCGTGCGTTATTCCTTTTCAAGAATTCGTGCTGCTTCCATTGGGTAGTTGTATACTATAGGCGCTCTTCCATCTTGATGATAAATATAGAGCCTAGCTGGATACCGCAGGGTGTGCTTGATTCCTCCATCACACAGAGATTGCAGTACATTATGAAAGGCACGACGCTGAGGCATCACCTCATTAGTATAGCCTGGGAAGATCAAGACCTTGTTTCCCTTGTACTCCATGGGTTGTAGTCTGCTGCGGTGCAGGATCAGCTCTTTTACTTGAAAGTGATGGATACATGCCAAAATAGTGCGTGGCTTAGCGCCGGCAGCCGGCTTTGACTGGATACGGGATACGCTCTTCCTCGAACAACTTGGGAATCAGTCTGGAAATAAATTCAGTAGGCTTACCATCCTCCTCGCCCTCTTGTATCCCTACAATCTTAATGTCATGTCTCTGGGAACAAGCCTCTAAGTCATGCACTTTAGCTTGGAGCTGGCTATTTTGTCTCATTTGCTCTGAATACTTAGCTTCAAGCTCTTGCACGCGTGCTTCAAAGTCGCTAGTGGTTAGTTCTTGATTAGCCACATGGGCTTGTAAGTCAGCCTGTGAGGCCACAAGCGTCTGAAACTTGGTCTCAAAAACACCAAAGCGGTCGTTCATGCTGCGCAGAACTGACTCAGGAATCTCCTGACCTAATTCCTTGCACATGGCGTAAGTTTTATCCGGCGGTATCTCAGACATGGAGAAGTTATTTACAGACCCGTTGTTAGCACTAACTTCGGTAGTTTGGCAGTCGGCAGTCTTGGCTTTATTTGCTTTCGGCATTGTCAAACTTTTCCAGACCCTTAGTTTAGACATACACTGTTGGCCTATGAATGAATAAAACATGGTATAATAGTAATTTTATCGAGGCCTCAGAGAGGAGCACTGACCAAACACATCTAATCCACACGTATGTGCACTGGCGCCCGTCTTGCCGTGCACTTTTAAGGAGCACTTTGTTCTGCATTGTTACTGTTTTACCTCATTCTGTCTTAGTGCCCTGTGTGATGATCAATCTGTACGACCAATATGCAAGGCAAGCTTTTCATTGTATCTTGGTACATAGGACAATAATAAACCAATACCAAATCAAATCCTAACAATTAATGCATGCTGTAGCAGTATCAAGTTAAACACAGAGTTCGAAGATTTTTCACCCCAGTGATATGCTGAACTCGCTTGTATAGTATTAGAGGTGAATAGAAACATAGAAAATAGGTGCAGGAGTAGGCCATTCGGCCCTTCGAGCCTGCACCGCCATTCAGTATGATCATGGCTGATCATCCAACTCAGAACCCTGTACCAGCCTTCCCCCCATACCCCCTGATTCCTTTAGCCACAAGGGCCATATCTAACTCCCTTGGGCACATGACAGGCACACCCTTCCCTACCATCTACAGAATAGCATAAAGGTTTTTAAGGAAAGTGGATCCAACTTGAAAAGGAAATAGAGGATTCCGATTCTGAAATGTTTATCTGAAACATCGAAATATGCAGTGAAATACATTTACATTAACAACCAACATAGCCAAGGGTGTGCTGGGGGCAGCCCGCAAGTGTCGCCAACACAGCATGACCACAATGTTACAACGTTCAGCAAAACAACACAAGCATCAACAGCAGCAAAACAAATCCTTTTCCCATTGCTACCTCCCACTCCCCCCCCACACACACACTTTTAACCCTCTGGACAGGCTGCCTTTGGGCCTCAAGTTCATAATAAAACAATAATAATAACTTATTTATAAAGCAGTTTTCATACAAAGTGCTTTATAATGGGATAAAGTGCAAACAAAAAATATAAGACTAAAAAGATGTTAGTTAAAAGGTTAAATACTGTAAATAGGTTTTGAGCTAGTGTTTAAAAGTGTCAACTGAGTCTGTATCCCTTAGTTTTAGGAATTGTATTTCACAGATTAGGAGGATAGTTTTGAGAGAAATTGTTTAAATTTAAGACCAGTGGAAGAAGACCTGGAGCTCGAGCAGGATTATAAAATGGCCTTGTCCCAGACCCGCAGACCTCCAGGCTCTGGATACGTTGATGGTACCTGGCTGACAGCAATCCCAATGAGCACCAAGTGATAAATTTTCCATGCTGAATGTGGTACTCACCGCCAGAGCTGAGCTCCTCCAGGTATTCTTTCAGGAGCAGAGCATCAGTGCTCAGAGCCTTGTCGATAATCAAGCTGCTCTTGTCTTGCAACGTCACCAGCAGCCGGCTGTGCTGCTTCAGCGAGGGGCTGATCTGCACCACCTTCACATTTTGGCTGAGCTAGTCATACAAAAGGGGGCAGAGAAAGAGCCTGGTATCAGAGACTGTTATTCACTCTAGCAAACAGGACAAATGCTACATGTACCCTTCACCTCCTCCTTCAACACAATTTAGTTCTTTTAGATGAGGTGACACTTCACCCGTAACCCTGTGGGGTCATTTACTATATTTGGTACTGCCTCCTCTATATCAGTGATACCCGATGCAGAACTGCTTCATCGTGCACTTTCGCTCTGTCTGCCATTTGTGGGGGATGGAGCAAAGGTGCACGAAGGTCAATTTGACTTCGCATTCTGACATGTTGGTCCACGATGACACCACATTCAGGTTGGAGGGATAATACTTCATATTCTGTGTGGGTAGCCTCCAACCTGATGTCACGAACATCACTTCTCCAACTTACGGTAATTTCTCCCTTCTTGCTTTTTCCATTCCCTGTTCTGGTTATCCTCTCACTTCTTCTCTTCTCCATGCCCGTCCTCCTTCTCTTTCTCCCATAGTCCACTGCACTCTCCTATCAAATCCCTTCTTCTTCAGCCTTTTACCTTTCTCTTCCACCTGGTTTCACCTCTCACCTACCAGCTTCCCCACCCCCTGTCTGGATTCTGTCCCCTTCCTTTCCAGTCCTGATGAAGGGTCTTGGACCAAAATGTCGACTGTTCATTCATTTCCACAGAAGTTGCCCGACCTGCTGAGTTCCTCCAGCAGTTTGGGTGTATTACTACTGGACAGGTTTAGTGCAAGAGTCTGGATCCACTAGTCCACTCAAGTGGGTCAAAAAGTAAAGTTTGGAAAAAGTAATCCAATGCATTCAAATGCACAACTTTGCAAAACTTAGTGTTTTGTCGTTTTTAAAAAAAAAATGAATAACCCTTTGAACTTAGGAAATAAGAGCAAAATAAATTAAGTCAATTCACTACTTACAATGTTTGCTAAAAGCTGACTTGATTGATCTCACGGTAATGGCGGGTGCAGAAGAGGGTTAGCAGGCTGATGGCTTGGTAGTGTAGCAATTAGTGCAACACTTTATAGTGTCAGCAGTCGGGGTTCATTTCCCACTGCTTTCTATAAGCAGTTTGTACATTTTCTTCATGACCACATGGGCTTCCTCCAGATTCTCCGGTCTCCTCCCACTTTCTCAAGATGTACAGATTAGGATTAGCAAATTGTGGGCATGCTATGTTGGTTCCAGAAGCGTGGTAACATTTACTGGCTACCTCCAGCACAATCCTCGGACTGTGCCGGTCGTTGTTGCAAAATCACACTTTCACTGTTACCTTTCTATGGACATGTGGCAAATAAAGCTAATCTTAAATCTTAAAATCATAGAGGGCATGTTCTATAAAGAGACATTGGACAAACGTGGGTTGTTGCCTCTGGAGTGGTGGAGATCTGGTAGGTTATAAGATTGTGAGAGACATGGATAAAGCAGCTAGCCAGTATTCTTTCCCCATGATCAAAACATCAAAAACTAGAGAGTATACACTTAAGGTGAGATGGGGAAAATTCTAAAGATTTGTAGGACAAGCTTTGTTTTCTGCAGCGAGTGGTTGGTGTCTACAAGGCACTGACCAGGGTGCTAGTGGAGGAAAGTACAATAGAGGCGTGCAAAAGGCCCTCGTAGATAATCGACACACGATTGTGCAGAGAGTGGACGGATTTGGACCGTATGTCTGCAGAAAGAATCTGTTCCGTATTTAATTACTAGTTTATTTAGTTCAGCACAACGCTGCAGGTCTAAAGGCCTGATTCTATTATACACTGTTCTATGTACCATAGTGATAAACATTACAGCATAGAAGCATCCCCTTTGCCCCATCTAGTCCGTGCTGAGCTATTATTCTGCCTACTTCAATCAATCTGTACCTGGACCATACCTCTCCCATCCACGTACTATACAAATTTCTCTTAAATGTTGAAATTGAACCCGCATTCAACACTTTAACTGACAGCTCGTTCCACACTCCCACCATCATGTGAATTAAATTATCCCTCATGTTCCCCTGAAGCATTTCACCTTTCACCCTTAACCTTATCTATGGGTATTTGCTCTATTTCTCCTTTTAGGACAATTAAGACTGCTGTCCCACATAATAACATAACTTAAAGGAAGGCCACATGAGGCTTCCACTCTGATCATCAGAGTTATAGAGTCATAAAACACTACAGCATAGAAACAGACACTTCATCTCATCTAGTCTGTGCCAAACTATTTATCTGCCTAGTCTCATCGACCTGGCCCCAGACCACCGCTTTCCATACTCCTTCCATCCTCATACCTACCCAAATTTTTCTTAAATGTTGAAATCAAACCCACATCAGGAAGCGCTCAGCACAGATGGTGCTCGGTGTCAGAGGCTCGAAGTTTTCAGATGGACTCAGAGTCGGCTGCGGTCGGGTGCTTCAAATGCATCGGCAAGTTTGCGGCGCTTGGAGTTCATGGCAGGGAGAGTTTCTCCCTTCTACCATCTGCATGAGATGATGAGGCTATCGGGACTTGAGACTTTTTATAAACATGCCCATGGTCTGCTCTTTATCAAATTATGGTATTGCTTTGCGCTGTTCTAACTGTAAGTTATAATTATGTGGTTTTGTCAGTTTTAGTTTTGGTTTATCCTGTGTTTTTGTGATATCTTTCTGGAGGAACACTGTATAATTTTTTAATGCATGCATTTCTAAATGACAATAAACGAGGACTGAGTGTCCTCATAATCTAATCTAACATCCCCCACTTCTGCTACAAGAACACATACACTGAATCGTATCAGATCGCTGGTGAGATTGTGCTTGCCTGTGAGCGTGCACGTGTTTGACAACTGATTGCACAGTGAATCCATTGGGCCTCCCACACATGGAAGACTCTCTTTCTATGCAGATTTTTTAGAGCGCATGTTTTCATCTCAGTGGGTCCGATTCGTAGCTCCTGTATTGTACATTGCCCGGCATGTAACATGGCCAACATGACTCATACATTTAATCATACTACTCCAACATCATTCTTGCTTCGCGGATACATAACCGATACCAATCAATAACAGACAGAAGTTTAAATAACTCAAATTATGCTCCAAATCTTCGCTTATTTTGGCGCAACGGTACCTGGAATGTTTTAGCAGGGCCTCCAGACTTGAAGATCACGACCAGAGAAGATTTATTGTCCTTCTCGACGATTTCAAAGCTACCCTCTCTCCATTTTGTGGTGCCAGTCTGGATGCTGTGGATACGGATCTGGCCATACACTTTCATTAGTGCCATTTGTGCAAACATTTAAATCAGGCTTGCAAGCAGCCGTCAACTCCACCAACAAACCTGCAAGAGAGATTATTTATAAACGGATTAGGTCCCTTGCAGAAATTAAATCTCATGTAAAACTACCAAAGATACATCCTGTGACCAAGGCCAACCAAACTCATGTTTTAAGTCAAAAGCAAAAAAATTGCAAATGATGAGAGTCACGTGAGGCAGCATCCATAGGGAGAGAAACAAGGGTTAAAGTCTCAGATTGATGACCCTGCATCAGGACCAGAATAATCACTGACATAGAATGAAGGACCTTACACAGAACAATACAGGCTCTTCAGCCCACAAACCTACCCTGAGATCAATCTAACCCCTCCCTCCCACTTAACCCTCCATTTTTCTATCATCCATGCGCCATCTAAGAGTTTCTTAAATGTCCGAATGTATTTGCCTCTACCACTACCTCTGGTAGGTTGTTCCATGCACCCACCACTGTGTGAAAAATCTGCCTCCGACATCCCCCCTATACTTTCCTCCAGTCACTTTAAAATGACATTAACTTCATTGTTTTGCAACAGGTGTACAACACAAAGACATAAAATTACAATAAAGATTGCCAAAAAGAAGAAATAATGAGGTAGGGTTCATGGACTATTTAGAAATGTGAAGATTTTTTTTTTGTTTAGAGATACAGCACCGAACAGGCCCTTTGGCCCAACGAGCTGCACTACCCAGAACACACCTATTTAACCCTAGCCTAATCACAGGACAATTTACAATGACCAATTAACCTGTACGTCTTTGGAATGTGGAAAGAAACGAGAACCTGGAGGAAACCCACCCAGTCACAGGCATTGTAAAGCATTGTAAAGCTAAGGGCTACACTGCTGCGCCGCCCCACATCTGATTGTTCTTAAATCGTTGTATGTTGGTCTCCAGAATATTGAACAGGAAATGTTAACTAGAGTTTTGAGTATCTGCAGCATTTTGTGTTTATTTCATGTTTTTAAGTTCCTGAGGGAAAGTGAAACACTGCTCCCATTTCTTATTCTCCCCAAAGTGAGCCATGACACGTCCTATCCTGTGCCCATAAGAGATGCATTCCACCATTTCCCAGTTGACAAAGTTACTTTAAACATAGTTTTTAATTAGCAACAAGGCTGAGTGATAAGCTATGTTACAGAAGTTTAATGTCTTCTAAAAAGGCCAAAATAAGAATTAGTTTACCCTTAGAGCTCCTGTGCAGAGTTGTGCTTCATCTGAAGAGATTCTTACTCAAAAATCAAAGTAAAATTTATTATCAAAGTATGAATAAAGTTTAGATTAGGCTTCTTTAAAAAAAACATGTACATTGTAGCATCAAATCGTACAGTGAAATGTGCTGCTCGCATCAACAATGTGCTGGGGGCGGTTCTCAAGTGTCACTACACTTCTGGCTCCAAGGAGCATGTCCACAATTTTCTAATCTTAACCTTCGGAATACGAGAGGAAACTGAAGCACCTGGGGGAAACCCATGCAGTCACGGGGAGAACGTGAAACCTCCTTACAGACAGTAGCAGGAATTGAGTCCTAATCATACAGCTGGATCACTGTAAATCAACATGCTAACCACTAGGCTGCCTCATATTCTACCATGAGATTAATCGTCTTGCAGACAATTACATGTAAATAAAATACAGTAGAATTTACTAAAGAACTGTACAAAAATAAAACTGACAAAACCTATGTGGGGGGTAAAAAAGAGAACAAATTGCAAAAAAAATACTGAGAACATGAGCTGTAGAGTCCTTGAAAGTGAGTCTGTAGATCGTGGAATGAAATCATTGTTGAGGTGAGTGAAGTTATCCACAATGGTTCAGAAGCCTAATGGTTGTTCCTGAACCTGGTAGTGTGGAATCTAAAGCTCCTGTGCTCATTTGGCCCTGTGGTCCGTTGGTCCACTCCTAGATTTTAAGAGTAATTTAGCAGGTCAGACAGCATCATGGTCTAGGCCTGAAATGTTGACTGTTTTAATTTGTGAGCTTCAGATGGCCAAGGAATTTCACTGCACCATGGCGCATCTGACAAACGAATCCAAATCTCCCTTTCTCTCACTTCCACTCCAACGCTGGTGTCACCTAAATTACTTAGAGATGTAGAGTACAACAGCACAGAAACAGGCCCTTCAGCCCATCTATTCCATGCTGAACTGTTATCCTCCCTCGACATATCAGCCCAAAACCCTTCATCAGGACTGGAAAAGAAGGAGGAAGATACCACAATAATGTGGGGCAAGGGAAAGGAGTACTAACTGCCAGGTGGGTGGGGGAGGGGTTACAGAGTAAGAACCTGGGAGGTAATAAGGGAATCTGATGGGAGAGGAGAATGGACTGTGGGAGAAAGGAAAGGGGGAGGGGCACCAGGTGAAGGAGATAGGCAGGTGAGGAGAAGAGGCAAGAGGCCAGAGTGGGGAATAGAGGAAGAGGAAAGGGGAATGGTGAAAAATTGCTGGAAGTTGGAGGCAGGAGGAATATGAGATATTGCTCCTCCAATCTGAGACTGGACTCATAGTGGAAGAGGAGACCACGACCAACATGTTGGTACAGGAATGGGAATAGGAATTAAAATGTTTGCCCACTGGGAAATTTCACTTTTTGCCGATGGAGCGGAGGTGCTCAACAAAATGGTCCCCCAAAGATCTTTGGATCTCAGCCAGTAGAAGAGGCCAGATCTGGAGTACCAGGTGCAGTGGATGATCCCAACAGATTTGCAGATGAAGTCTTTCCTCACCTGGAAGGACTGTTTGGGCCCTAAATGGAGTTGAGGACAGAGAATGGGCAAGTGTAGCACTCTGCCACTTGCAGGGATAAGTGGGACGGGCTGAATGGACAAGGGAATCACAGAGGGAACGACCTCTGTGGAAAGTGGAGAGTGGGGGGGGGGGGGGAGAATACAGACAAGTATAAATAAAAGAGAAGAAATATAGCACAGCAAAGATGAGCGGGAAGTCAGAGGATTGGGAAACTTTTAAAGAGCAACAGAAGATAACTAAAAAGGCAATACAGGGAGAAAAGATGAGGTACAAAGGTAAGCTAGCCAAGAATATAAAGGAGGCTACTAAAAGCTTCTTTAAGTATGTGAAGAGGAAAAAAATTATTCAAGACCAAAGTTGGGCCCTTGAAGACAGAAATGGGTGAATTCATTATGGGGAACAAAGAAACGGCAGATGAGTTGAACAGGTACTTTGGATCTGTCTTCACTAGGGAAAACACAAACAATCTCCCAGATGTAACAGTGGCCAGAGGACCTAGAGTAACGGAGGAACTGAAGAAAATTCACATTAGGCAGAAAATGGTGTTGGATAGACTGACGGGACTGAAGGCTGATAAATCCCCAGGCCTGATGGTCTGCACCCCAGGGTACTTAAGGAGGTGGCTCTAGAAATCGTGGATGCATTGGTAATCATTTTCCAATGTTCTATAGATTCAGGATCAGTTCCTGTGGATTGGAGGGCAACTAATGTTATCCTACTTTTTAAGAAAGGAGGGAGAGAGAAAACGGGGAATTATAGACCAGTTAGTCTGACATCAGTGGTGGGGAAGACGCTGGAGTCAATTATAAAAGATGAAATAGCGGCACATTTGGATAGCAGTAACAGGATCATTCCAAGTCAGCATGGATTTATGAAGGGGAAATCAGGCTTGACTAATCCTCTGGAATTTTTTTGAGGATGTAACTATGAAAATGGACAAGGGACAGCTAGTGGATGCAGTGTACCTGGACTTTCAGAAAGCCTTTGATAAGGTCCCACATAGGAGATTAGTGGGCAAAATTGGTGTGCATGGTATTGAGGGTAGGGTACTAACATAGACAGAAAATTGGTTGGCAGACAGGAAACAAAGAGTAAGGATTAACGGGTCCTTTTCAGAATGGCAGGCAGTGACTAGTGAGCTACCGCAAGGCTCGGTACTGGGAGCGCAGCTATTTACAATATACATTAATGATTTAGATGAAGGGATTAAAAGTAACATTAGCAAATTTGCAGATGACACAAAGCTGGGTGGCAGTGTGAAATGTGAGAAGGATGTTATGACAATGCAGGGTGACTTGGACAGGTTGGGTGGGTGGACAGATGCAGTTTAATGTGGATAAATGTGAGGTTATCCACTTTGGTGGCAAGAACAGGAAGGCAGATTACTATCTGAATGGTGTCAAGTTAGGAAAAGGGGAAGTACAATGAGAACTAGGTGTCTTTATCCATCAGTCACTGAAAGTAAGCATGCAGGTACAGCAGGCAGTGAAGAAAGCTAATGGCACGTTGGCCTTCATAACAAGGGGAGTTGAGTATAGGAGTAAAGAGGTCCTTCTGCAGTTGTACAGGGCCCTGGTGAGACCACACCTGGAGTATTGTGTGCAGTTTTGGTCTCCAAATTTGAAGGAGGACATTTTTGCTATTGAGGGAGTGCAGCGTAGGTTCACGAGGTTAATTCCCGGGATGTCAGGACTGACTGAAAGATTGGCGTGACTGGGCTTGTATACACTGGAATTTAGAAGCATGAGAGGGGATCTGATTGAAACATATAAGATTATTAAGGGATTGGACATGCTAGAGGCAGGAAACATGTTCCCGATGTTGGGGGTGTCCAGAACCAGAGGCCACAGTTTAAGAACAAGGGGTAGGCTATTTAGAACGGAGTTGAGGAAAAACTTTTTCACCCAGAGAGCTGTGGATCTGTGGAATGCTCCGCCTCAGAAGGCAGTAGAAGCCAATTCTCTGGATGCTTTCAAGAAAGAGTTAGATGGAGCTCTTAAAGGTAGTGGAGTCAAGGGATATGGGGAGAAGGCAGGAACACGGTACTGATTGTGGATGATCAGCCATGATCACAGTAAATGGCGGTGCAAGATCCAAGTTGTGGGTACCTTTACAACAGTGAAGAACCTCATAATCATTCCGGATGTGTAATTTTGGAATTTTAGGTCAGCGTCCCTGGGCTTTGATATCTGCCCTCTCATCAACTGACATGATAGGCCAAGTCATTGAGTTACATTGATCGTTGACTAGTCAGGGTGTCAAAGGTTATGCAAAGAAGGTAGGAGAACGGGATTGAGGGGGATAGTAAATCAGCCATGATCGAATGGAGTAGACTCAATGGGCTGAATGGCCTGATTCTGCTCCTACTGTAGGAGGTCCTATGATAGAAATCATGGACTACAAACATGGAGAGCTATGCACGAGGGAAAGGTTAGATTGATTTTGGAGTAGGCTAGGTTTAAAAAGTCAACACAACATCATGGGTTGAAGGGTGTGTATGTGCTGCAGTGTTCTATATTCCATGACAAATGTTTAAAATTCTATAATTCCAGGATCTCCCAATGATGCACTAAAAGACAAGAGCTACCATTGGGAAGGAGGTACAGTAGCTTTCGGACCCACATCACCAGGCTCAGGAACAGTAAATACTTTTCAACCATCAAGGTCCTGAACTAGCATGGATAGCTTCACTCACCTCACTGCTGAACTAAATCCACAACCTCTGGACTCACTTTCAAGGACTCTACAACACATGTTGTCCATTTTTATAAACTTACTTATTTGTATTTGCACAGTTTGTCTTTTTCTGCACATTGGTTGTCAGTCTTTATACGCAGTTTTTCATTGATTCTATTGTGAATGCCCACAAGAAATTGAATCTCAAGGTAGTATATGGTGACAAATACGTACTTTGGTAATTAATTTACTTTGAACTTTGAGTGAAAATTTGCAAGTTGCCAGGACCAGCAGCTGAGCTGTCAGGGACACTGGTAGCTTATGAGAGGCTAAAATCAGAAAATGATTCAAAGAACTGTGACTATGGTGATAGCCAGGGAATTAGGATTCATTAAAAGAACAAAGGCATCATTGGAAATATAATAAGACCCGAAGGACCACAATACTCCAGAGATGCATTGCTCACACACAGCACGAGCTTCGAAAACACAAATTACTCGCGGGGGAATTATCAGCAATACACTACATGGGAGTCAGCTTACGTTAAAGAATAAACACATGTCTCAAATCACATGATTATAGGAAAAGAATCAGGTTTACTATCAATCACATACATCATGAAATTTGTTGTTTTGCAGCAATACACAAGTTATAGTGAAGAATAAATTAGTTAAAAAAAAAAGCAAAAATTGAGGATAGTGCTCATGGACTGTTCAGAAATCTGATGGCAAGGAGAGAATGAAGCTGTTCCTAAAATACTGAGTGTGGATTCTCAAGCTCCTGTACCTCCTCTCTGATAATAGTAATGAGAAGAGGGCATCTCGTGGGTGGTAGCCCTTAACAGGGGTTGTAATATTTTTGAGGCATCGCCATTTCAAGGTGTGCTTGACGCTGGGGAGGCCAGTGTCCATGATGGAGCTGGCGGAGTTTACAACCCTCTTAACCTCTTCCGATCCTGTACATTGGCATCTCCGTATCAAACAGTGATGCAATCAGTTAGGAAAAGGCCAGGAAAATGAACTTAACCAGAGCTGGTCAGTGACTTTATCTCCAAAAACAATACAACACAAGCTTCTTCCCAATTCCACTCTGCACAGCCACCATATCACGAAACTCAAGTATGACAGACAGCATATTGGAGTTGAACACCCACATTCACGCTCTCTCTCACACACATACACAATGTTCTACTCATGTAATTCACAATTACTTTCAGCTGCATAGTGCATAATCTCCCAGATCAGTCACTGCACAAATGGTCAACAATTTATACTTGTTTCTTTATGCATTTGTTCAATTTGTCAGTTATTGTGTGGAATTTTTCACTGATTCTATCGTACTTCTTTTCTCCTGTAAGTGCCTTCAACAAAATGAATTTCAGGGTGGTATTTGGTCACATGTACATACTTTGATAATAAATGTACTTTGAACTTTTCAACTTTGACATTGAATGGTGGGGTCTGTTCCAACTTCAGGGAAAAAAAATTAGAGAGCTGTTATAATATTGCTACTGGGTCTTGCTAAATTCAAAATTCACTGTCACATTTCCTACACTAAAAAAAGCATTCTTAAAAATTACATCATTGCCTTTAGAGTTTTGCAAACATCAGGAATGATGCAAAACTTTCAGTCATTCTTCACCACAAAGTTTTCCTCTTTTTTTCACGTCGTTTGGATTGCATGCATTCCATAAGACCACAAGGCACTGGAGCAGAATTAGGCCATTTGGCCCATCAAGTCTGTTCCCCATTCGATCACAGCTGAATTATTAACCCTCTCAACCCCATTCTCCTGCCTTTTCTCCATAACCTTTGACATTCTTACTAATCAAAAACCTATCAACTCCCGCTTTAAACATGCCCAATGACTTGGCCTCCACAGCTGTTTGTGGCAATAAATTCCTCAGATTCACCATCCTTGGGCTAAAGTAATTCCTCCTCATCTCTGTTCTAAAGGGACGTCTCTATTCTGGGGCTGCGCCTCTGGTCCGAGACTCTCCCACTATTGGAAACATCCTCTCCATGATTATTTCTATTTGTCTTATGTTCATCAAAACGCGAAGGGAAATGGATTGTTTTCATCAACGACTAATGCAATCCAAGGTCCTTCTGGGGACAGACACAGATATATCCATGCTTCTGGCACCAGCACTGCATGCCTACAATGTTCATTAGGTATTCTTACACGAGAAGCAGGTACTGACCAGTACCAGGTGTGGGGAATGTGGGAAATCGCAGTAAATGCACAAACATAAAAATATGCCCAAACAGTATCACTGTCCACAGACAAGACACATCAAAATTGCTGAAGGGTCTCGGCCTGAAACGTCGACTGTACCTCTTCCTAGAGATGCTGCCTGGCCTGCTGCATTCACCAGCAACTTTGATGTGTGTTGCTTGAATTTCCAGCATTTGCAGAATTCCTGTTGTTCACTGTCCACAGACAACTGTTTTCCTAACATGAGAAACCACCCTTTCTGTAGTAATGCAGGACATGTACGTTGTTAGGTAACAAAAGCAGTGACCTCTCTCTTCTACCAAGATTAGTAAATTAAAGTTAATAACACACAAGGTTGAGCTAGTGATGATATGCCTCTGCCACTAATGTGTTTAATACTGAGTTCAACAAACAAATATTTCTGCTAGACCACATTCACATCATTCAGTCATTTTGTCTCTTTATGTCCCGTTCCCTTCCAGTGTCTCTGCACTTAATACTGTCTAACTTAACTTTTCCCATCTCTGATAAAAGACCATTAGCTAGAAGTTGCAAAGACGTTTAAGGTAAGCAAGTTGTGGGCTTCCTATGCTGGTGATGGAAGCAAGGCAATATCGGTGTCTGTCCCCAAAACAACATCGGAACGTGTTGGTCATTGATGAAAACAGTTCATTTCACTTCATGTTTTGATGAACATGTGACAAATAAAGCTAATCTCTTTTTAAAGCAACACACACAAAATGCTGGAGGAACTCAGCAGGTCAGGAAGCTTCTATGAAAATCAATAAACAGTCAACATTTTGGGCCAAGACCCTTCAACAGAACTGAAGGAAAGGGGGAAGGTAGGGGGAGGGAAAGGAATACAAGCTGGAAGGTGATACGTAAGAGGGAGAGAAGGGATGAAAAGCTGGGAGGTGATAGCTGGAAAAGGTAAAGGGTCGGACAAGAAGGAATCTGATAGGATAGAACAGTGAACCACGGGAAGGAGGAGGGGCACTCAACGGGAAGTAATACGCGAGTGAGAAGAAGTGGAAAGAGGGGAGCCAGAGAGGGGAATTAAAGAAGCAAGGGAGAGGGGAAAAAAAATCACTGAAACTTGGAGGAATCAATGTTCATGTCTTTAGGTTGGATGAAACCCAGACAGAATATGAGGTGCTACTCCTTCAAACTGAGAGTGGACTCATTGTAGCTCAAGACGAGGCCTTGGACCAATAGGGATTATAATTAAAATGGTTCGCTACCAGGAAATTCTGCTTGCTGTGGACGAGGCCAAGGTGCTCGATAAAGCGGTCCCCAAATTGTCACAAGGTATCACCAACGTAGAGGCTGCAGCATCAGGAGCACCAGATACAGTAGTTGACCCAACTTATTCGCAGCTGAAGTGTTGCCTCACCTGGAAGGACTGTTTGAGGACCTGAATGGAAGTGTGGTAAAATCCTGTTGAAGATGTGGAAGTTGTGGAGAATGATGTGCTGGATATGGAGGCTCACGGGGTCCTAGGCAAGCACAAGAGGAACTCTATCCCTATTAAGGCAGTGGGAAGATGGGGTTAGGGTGTTTGGGAAATGGAGATGCAGGTGAGGGTAAAATCAATGGTGGAAGAAGGGAAACCCCGTTCTTTGAAGGAGGACGACATCTCAGATGTCCTTCAATGGAAAGCCTCATCTTGGGAAACAGATGCTGCAGAGACCAAGGAATTGAGAAAAGGGAATAGCAGTTTTACAGGATAGGTAGGAAGAGGTATAGTCAAGATAGCTGTGGGTATCAGTAGGTTTTTTAAAAAAAAAATAATCTTTTAAAAAAAAAATTCAGTCAGTCTTTTTATGTCCCTTTCTCATCCTCTGACTCCACACTTTAACTTTATCCTATCTCTGATGAGAGGCCATTGGGCCTTTTCCCTTGCCAGTTTTGTTTAATTTATTTTTGGGACCAGAATGTCTCTGGCAAGATATTGTCCATCCATAGATGTCCTCGTGAAGATGTCTTCAACTGAACTGCTGCCTACCTTCCGGTGAAAGTGCTGTATACGGGTTCACTTAATGCTTTACTACACCAGCGATCACAAGGGGTGTTCAATTCCCGCCACTGTTTGTAAGGAGTTTGTACGTTATCCCCGTAACCGTGTGGGTTTCCTCCCACATTACAAACACGTACAGGTTAGGGTTAGTATGTCATGCTATATTGGCACTAGAAGAAAGCAACATTTGCGGATTGCTCCCAGCACATCCACAAACTGTTTTGGAGGCTGACACATTTTACTGTATGTTTTGTTGTACATGTGACAAATAATCCTAATCTTCAACCTTTTCAATCATTAGTGCAACTGGGGAGGGATTTTCAAGATCTGGGTCCAATAATACTAAGGGAATGTCAACACATTTCCAAATTTGGATGGCATCCGGCTTGGAGGAGGAATTGCATGTTCTCAGGTGCCTGGTGCCCTCATTCTTCTTGGTGGCAGTGGTCATAGGTTGAGGCGGTCCTGTCACACATCCAGCAAGTAATTGTCATGCAATTTACTTGAAATGGTGCACACTGGAGCCACTCCAACTCCCCCACCCACATGGCTTTACCTGTCACCTTCTAGCTTGTACTCCTTCCCCTCCTCCCACCTTCTCACTATGACATTTTCCCCCTTCCTTCCCAGTCCAGATGAAGGGACTCGGTCCAAATCAACTGTTTATTCCCTTCCACAGAGTTCCTCCAGCATTTTGTGCGCTGCTTTGGAGCCAATGGTTTGTCAGTGGCTGAGCAATGAATGCTTAGCTTAGTGGACAGGAGGCATCGTGCAAGTTGCTGGTCTTAGAGATAATGAATTTCCTGAGTTGCTGGATCTGAATTCTTTTAGCAACTGAAGGTGATGACATGATCTGACCAATCTTTCCTAACACCAGCAAACTAGGCAAAGCATTGAACATGCCTCACAACCACAGCAGAGAAAAAAAATAGCTACAAAACATTCAAAACACAGGGATGGAACAATCTGTAACCCCTCACTGACTACCTGCCTGCCATACTCAGCTCATTGCCTGTCGCCGAATTCCACAACCACAGTTCATCTCCCTCTCCCATCATCGCCGACCACTCTCCATCCCAGTCCAGCGCATTTGCTCTCAATCTCAGCACACACTCTACAATCTTCCTTCCCCTCTCCCAATCATGGCACCTGACCCACCTTTCCTCCCCAAGCCTACTCCTGCCAAGTTCTCTCCTCTGTACATCAACTCTCTTCCTGCCCCCCCATCCCATTGCCCTCCCCCCACCTCCCTCCCCTTAGTCCCATCACTTCACCTCCATCCCACCAACTCAACTCCCTCCCAGACCCCGTCCCTCCCCCACCTCACCTCCCTTCCATCCACAACTTTATCCTACCGCTCTCATCTCTCAATCCCCGACCCCTCTCCCCCAGTCCGGGCACGCCAGCACTTTACCACACTCTCACCCTCGGCACTGGGACCTCCCCTCACTCCCGATTCTTCACTCCGGCGAGCCCGGGCGAACGGCGGCGCCAGTACGGCCACCGCCGCCACCGCCGCCGCTCCCCCCCCCCGACGGTGAAGGGGACCCACACGCCGTTCCGGCATATTACCGGGCAGTTCCCATGGAAACCCCCTCTCCCTCGCTCCCGCCACTTACCTGGCGTTCTCATGGACACCGTCTACCCTCCACTCCCGCCACTTACCCGGCGTTCCCATGGAAACTGCTCCCAGGAAACTTACCGTCGGCCCCCCTCCGGCCCCGCGCGCTCCCGCCACTTACCGGTCTGCCCGTTCCCATGGATACCGCTCCCGCGCGCCGCCCGAACAGTCCGTCACCACCGCGAGATGGCGGGAAGCAGACTCGAGCTCCCAGGCTGCACCGCGCGCACTGGCCCGACGGGAAACCAACCCCCCCGCCCCCGGTTCACCCCCCAACCCCCCTCCCCGGATTAAATCGCCGCCCTTCACCGGCGGAACCTGTCGGATAACGGGGAAGCGCGGAGTGGGGTGGGGTGGAATGGAATAAATAAATGGCTCCCCGTTCCGGGCTGAAAAGGCGCGGCGGCAAGTAAAACCACTGCCGGCCTTCCTCCCTCTCCATCAAAATATCGCCTCATCAAAAATATATTTTATTTTTAACATTCTATCTGATTTCAACAATCCCGGTATTTTTATTCAACAATTGCAGTGAAGTAAAATAAATTTGAATAATAAACACTTCATAATGCACCGAGGGGTGAAAGGGCAAAGGTTAGGAGGTTTATGGCGCTGATCTTTCTTTTATTTTCAGGGCTGACCGTGCTGTGGTCACTGAGGTGGTTTTTATTGCGAATAATTTTAGTGAGGTGATTTTTTATTCTGCCTCCGACTGTCTTTTGGCGGGAGGTTTATCGGGCGGGGTCAGGGGTCGGAGTGCGGCCTCGGGCTCGCTGGACGCAGGCGGCGGCGGAGGAGGAGTGGAGGATGCACAGCCTGGCGGCGGGCGCGGTGAGTGGCGTCCCGGTCCCGTCCGGCGGGGAACGGGGAGGGGAGGGCTGGCAGGACTGGGCACCCTGGCGACGGCTCGGGTTTGGGGCAGGGGAAAGGCTGGAGCTGCCTGTTCGACTCACTGCACCGCGGGCACTAGCTCCTTTCCTGCATCTCCTCCAGGTTCACCCCTTTCCCCATCCACTCCCTGCCCTCCCCTCTCACACAGTAGGCAAACAATAAGATGCAGGGCCATAACAAGCCAGATTGTGAGGTCAAGAGCCCATTTTATCCTACTAGGAAGCCATTCAATAGCCTTGCAACAGCAGGATAGAAACTGTTTTCAGCCTGATGGTACTTTTGTATATTCTGTCCTGGGGAGGAGAGAGAATGTTTAGGGCAGGGCTTTGATTATGTTGGCTGCTCTAGTGGGGCAGTGAGAAATACAGAGACCATGTAACGAAGCACGTTTGACAGGGGTGTACTGGATTTCTTTAGCCTCCTGAGAACATGGAGGTGCTTGTGAGCTTTCTTGGCCGTGACATGTAAATGGATGAACGAAGATAGGCTATTGAAAATGTTCACTCCTATCAACTTGAAGCTGTCGGCCCCCTCGATCTCAGCACTTTTTATATAAACAGAAGTTTGTGAACTGTTTTGCTGACATTGGGTGGGAAGGTTATCAGTCACTATTCACCTTATCTCCTTCCTGTTCTACAACTCATCGTTATTTGAGATGCAGTTGTATCATCTGCAACCTTAGAGATGGAATCAGAGCAGAATCTGGCCTTGCAGCTATGAGTGTGAAGTGCGTAGCCACTTTCTGCACTGTCTCTCTGTCAGTCGTAATTAATGGTCAGCTCATACATTTATAGATACTGCTGGAGATTTGTTCCCAGGATTCAAGATGGATGCATGAATTAGGGACAGAGTTGAGGGGAGTAAGAGGTCAGGGGCAGTAAATGAAGAGTTGGGTGCAAATGCCAGGGGTCAGCATTTAGGGCAGAGGCTAGCAATCCCCAAGGGTCCCGAGAATGAGGGACACTGATTCCCAAGGTCAGTAAGTGCTGGGATTCAGTGCCCGAGGTTGGTGGGCAGGTCGCTAGGGTTGAAACCTCGAAGTCGGAGGCCCAGAGACAGCCTGCCCTGGGGTTGGAGCCCTGTGTTTGTGTGTGTGAGAGAAAGGGGTTTGCTTTGTTGTTGCTTTCTGTATGTTGTTTTGCCGAGCAGTGTGGGTACGCTATGTTGGCACTGGGGTGTGCATTGACGCATCATTGGGTTGTGTTGGTTGCTAATACAAATGACACGTTGCACTGTATGTTTCAGCAGCACATACAAAGTGCCAGAGAAACTCGGCAAGTCAGACAGCATCTGTGGAGAGAAATAAGCAGTTAACGGTCTCAGCCTGTCATGTTTATGTCTCCATAGAGGGCTGCCTGACATACGGAGCTTCTCCAGCACTTTGTGTGTGTGATTCTGATTCTGCAAGTTCCGGCTATAGGTTGGTAAATGTTTCAGTTTTTTTTTCTTCTTTTGGACCCGCTCACAGCCAGTTACTGCACTGGCCCAGGTGGATCGAGAGAAGATTTATCAGTGGATCAATGAACTGTCGAGCCCCGAGACCCGTGAGAATGCCCTGTTGGAACTCAGCAAAAAGCGAGAGTCCGTTCCCGACCTGGCACCCATGCTCTGGCACTCATTTGGAACCATTGCAGCCCTACTGCAGGTAATGATGTGTGTCTGAAGATGGTGTGAGATATGTGGAAGTCCAGCAGAAGCTTTACCCTTGCATCTCATCTCTGTTAGACTCGGAGAGCCTGAGACTTTGGAGCAAAATTGGGCCATTTGGCCAATCAAGTCTGATTCACCATTACCATGGCTGATTTATTATACCTTTTTAACCTCATTCTCCTGCCTTCTTCCTGGAACCTTCAGCATCCCTCACTAATCAAGAATCTAGCAACCTTCCAATTATTTGGTCTCCACAGCCCTCAAGTTACAGACTTCCCCACTATTAGAGTGATCCTGTCCTGTCCTATCTCCTGTCAAGTCACCTCTCGTCCTTCTTCGCTCCAAAGGGAAAAGCTGTCACTCAGTAATGAGGCAACCAGAAATGAGCACAGCTGTTAAACTCAATCCTCCAACAAATGAAGCCCAACACACTATACGCCTTCTTAACAGCTCTATCACAGCAACTTTGAGCGATCTATGGATGCGAACCTTAAGATCCTTCTGTTCCTCCACACTGCTATTAACCCTGTATTCTGCCTTCAAGTCTGACCTTCCAAAGTGAATCACTTCACACTTTTTCAAGTTGAACTCCATCTATCATTTCTCAGCCCAGCTCTGCATCCTGTCAATATCCTGTTGTAGCCTACGACAACCTTCTTTCTACACTATCCACAACTCCACCAACATTCTGCAAACTTATTAACTCCACTGCCACTTCCTTATACAATTCATTGATAAAAGTCACAAACAGCAAAAGTCCCAGAACAGTTCACTACAGAACACCACTGGTCATTTGATAGAGCAATATGGAGAGATCCTGTAATGGAGCTGAGGATATTTTTAAGGGCTGGTGTATGCCATTTATTGGCAGAAGCTTGTGACATGGATTAGTGATTTCTGGCTAGTTGCCAGAATGCCTACTGATCTCATCCTTCACTAAAATGGATTTTGAACATTATCCAAAGGATACATTTTAAAAGAATCAAATGCTTTTAGAATGTAGCAGGAATTAAAGGCAAAGGGTTGTGTCTGAGGAGAGATGCAGTGCAGTATTGACTGGTCCATAATGGCAGGGAAGAGGGTTCTTCAGTCAGTGTCCATGGCAGTGGGGTGGAGAGGGGGTAGGGAAGGGAATTTTTGGTAAGTGTTGTGTATTTAATATTTCGGTAATATTTGAGTAAACGTGTGTATATTGGTTGATTAAGCATTCTTGTTTGTTTAAATTGTTACAGTTATATGTATAAATACGTGAATTGCATACATCATCACGCTACCACGTGAAATGAGGTATTTTTAAAATGAACTTGAGATGGCTATCGACCTGTTGAAGTGCAATGAGATATTCAATCTAAAAGAAAACGCAGTGAAGAACGGTGAGTTAAAAAAAAAACGCAGCCCAGCCCAGCACATTCAGAGGCTGTCAAATTTTTTAAAAGGCAGAGAACAAAAGAATTCAGGGTTCATTAACAGTGAGCACCTGGTGATAATAATCATAAATGAAAAAGGAGAAATGGCTGGCTACATCAGAAAGATAGACTCATTTCATAACACTACAGATAACTGGATTATATACTGAGCAAATTGAACAGTATTTTGAAGCAAATGAAATAAACAATGAGAAACAAGCACCAATTTTGCTGAGTGCATTCAGTTTAAAGGCATACAGTTTGCTTCAAAGTTTGGGTGCTCCAACCAAACCAGCAGAAACGTGCTTTGCTGATATTTTCAAAATAATGCAGCATCATTTAGAACCAAAGCCTTTGTTAATTACAGAATGCTTATGTTTCATAAGCAAAATCAAAAAGAAGGGTGCATTTCAGCTTATGTGGAGGGAATTGTCCGTGTGTTGTCAGTTCAGTGATGGTCTTAATGATGCACTGAGAGATCATTCAGTCTGTAGAATCTTACAAGAAAGCATTCAAAAATAGCGCCTAACTGAAACACAACTCGCATTTAAAAGAGCAGTTGAAATCACTGTATCAATGGAAGCAGCAGCCAGAGACGCAACTGAGTTGCAGTCAGGAATGAAAATAAGCATGAATGAAATTGCAATGTCTAAGCAGAAACATGCCTGGCTGAACATACTGTGTTACCGTTGTGGCAGGGGCTCGCATACACCAGTCCAATTCAGGTTTAAAGGCAAAACTTGCAGAAAATGCAACTAAGTAGGACATACACATGAAGCATGCCAAGCAGACAAAAATAAATGGACTGCACAGGGAAAAGAAAAAGATAAACAGTGAAATTGCAGTTTCAGAAAGAGCACTAATCTGCATGTTGTTGATTATGATCAGAGTGAGACAGGACTGGGTAGTCTTGAGATTTTCAATAGACAAGCAATGCGGCTTGCACCAGAAGTGACTGGCAAATTAATTAAAATAGAATTGGATACTGTTTCAGTCGTTCCACAAAATGAGTTTGGATGGCATTTCAAAGATACTGAACAGAAGCCTGCAGATATCCAACTAAGAATCTATACTGGAGAAAAGGTGGCTTCTCTGGGAATGACATTTGTAACAGTGAAATACAGCAACCAACAAGCCACATTGGGTGATTACAAAAACAGGAGGACTAGCGTTATGGGGATGTGAGTGACTGAGACAACTAAAACTTGATTGGAGATCCATCCACCATTTACATGTCACATCCCTGACATAGAGTTAACTGAAAACAAATTAAGAAAGGTACTGAATGATGCCACAACTGTCCCCATGCTGTACACAGTGAACTGTTGCTGAACAGAGGACAAACAGGTGTCAGTGCTAACCTCTGTGCCTCTGGTTGGAAAACATATTGGACCAATGAAGGACCATGCTGCTCAGGGGAATCATGAAAGTGACAAAAGCAGTGGTCTGACTGCAACAGTTTTTTTTTCGCAGCAACATATCTGAGAAAACTTCTGATATGTTAATCAAGCAGTTACTTGTGAAATGTGGCTTGGTTTTAAGTTGCAGGAGAGTTCAAGGAGAGTTGCAAGTATTCAGCTTTTGTGAGTATAAAGAACCAGAAGCTACCCTGTATGCTTCAAGTTTATTGCATGAACTTCAAGTGGGAGTCAAAAAGCTGCTTGTCAAAGTAGAGCAACACATCAAGATACTGGAGGAGTTCCTCCAGCATTTTGTGTATGCTGTTCAGATTTCCAGCATATGCAGATTTTCTCTTGTTTGTAGAAGTAGATGCCCAGCTGGATGAGTGAAAGGCCAAAAAGAAAGGGGTCAATGGAGATATGAAAATAGGGGATTTGTCAACTGTTGTTGTGGATGAGGAAACCAAGAGGAGAAATCAGATCGTAAAGAGAGCAAAAGAAGGGTTAATAAGAGAATGCTCCAGTGAACTAAATGCATCTTCCCAAAATCAAGATGCATAAACCAGAAGAGAAAAAAGGAAGAGGAAGAATGGTGGCTACTGCTGTCAGAACCACTTCCTGCAGTCTGAGTCAACTCCTACAACCACCATGGACGAGGCCCCAGGACCTGAGATTGTTTTCACAGCCACAAGTCTCACCTGCCAAGCGGAGAGAGACCTCCCTTGTCAGGAAAGACATTATCCCACAAGAGTAAGAAATCCTCCACAGTGATTAAACCTTTAGGCCTGAATGGGACAATTTAAAATTTACTATGCTGTTGTTGTGTGTATAGTAGTTATATTTTAGATTGTGTATATAGTTGAGATGCATTCTATATTGAGTAGGAGTTTATAACTAAGCAGGTAGTAGTGATGTATATATAATACTAAGGTAATACTTGAGCAATCTTGTGTATAGGTTGATGAAGAATTCTTGTTTAAAGAATTCATTATAGGTTATATGTATAAGTATGTGAATTTTGTATGTCATCACTCAACCACATGATACATGCGCACCTCGTTTAAAGTAAACACTAAATTAGACTCACATTTCGGACTCCCACGTCCACCTTTGAAATAGCTTATTGTTTTGAAGTTACAAAACAGCAGTCAGTTTCCCAAACAGGTTGAAGTTTTGGTCAGTTGTCCATGGTGGGGTAAATTTTGGTCGGTTTTTCACAATTTTTAAAAAAATTTTCAATTTTTTTGTTTTTTCTTTATTCTTCTGCTTTTTTCTGTTTCCTTTTCTTTTTTGTTTTTTTTTTCTCGTTTTCTGTATTTTTTTCAATTTTCTTTTTTTTTCCTTTTTTTTGTCATTTTTAATCTTTTTTTCTGGTTTTCTTTTCCTGTTTTCCATGCTTTTTGCTGTTTCCTAGCCTATCACCCACAGTTTGGGAAAACTGGTGATGTTGGGGGGAATGTTGGTGGGCAGCTGCTGTGTAGGTCTGTGGTCTGCAAACTTGCTGAAGCTATCCTGTTTCTGACAGATGGGATTTGGTGCGATTCTGTGCTCCTCCCCACTCCATTTGTCCTCCTGGTTAACATTTTATTCTTTTTGTTTTTCCCTAGGAGATTGTAAATATTTACCCTTCTATCAACCCTCCAACTCTGACAGCTCATCAGTCTAACCGTGTGTGTAACGCACTAGCATTATTACAATGTGTTGCTTCACATCCAGAAACCAGGTAATTCCCCATTTCCTTTCTCCTCTCTGAGCTCACCTTGCGTGGTCTGAACCAACTTTTTTCTTGTACTGGATTCCTCTCTGTTCAAGTTAAAGTTTATTGTCACCTGACTGTACATATGTACAACCAAATAAAGCAATGTTCCTGTGGACCATGGTGCACCCACAAAACAAATCACACACAGCACATAAAACAATATTATCACAGTAAGTTAAAAATATAATTCAAAAGGCCTGTGCTGGCCTTCACTGGACCCAACTATCCCTCTCGGACAGTGTAGAAGCATGAATCTTAAAAGGGTCATTAAGAAGGCATATGGTGTGTTAGCCTTCATTATTCAGGGAATTGAGTTTGAGAGCTGTGGGGTAATGTTGCAGCTCTGTAAAACCCTGGTTGTAACACACTTGGGAGTATTGTGTTCAGTTCTGGTCGCTTCACTATAGAAAGGATGTAGAAGCTTTAGAGAAAGTGCAGAGAAAATTTACTAGGATGATGCATGGGTTAGAGGGCAGGTTTTTTAAGGACTTGTTCAGCAAGCTCGGACCTTTTGGGATGAAGAAGGATGAGAGGTGACTTGATAGGTGTACTAGATAAGAGACATAGATAATGGACAGCCACAGACTTTTTCCCACGGCGGAAATGGCTAATACATGGGAGCATAACTTTGACGTGATTGGAGGAAAGTGTGGCAATATGTGGATGTTAACACAAACGACTTTCATTTCATTGTATGTTTGGATGGACACGTGGTAAATTAAAGAATCTGAGTTGCACTCTGGAGAGTCCCAGTACAGCTGTCAGATTACTTGCCTTGCTAGTCTCACAACATAGGAAGAGAGTAGGTGACCATTCACTTGAGTCTGTTCAATTTGATTGCTAGTTTTTCTTCTTGGAGTTGCAAGGCTAGTCTGTATAATTAAAGAGCAAAATACTGTAGATGATTGAAATCTGAAATAATACAGAAAATGGTTGCATTCTCAGCAGGCTAGGCGGCACAGTGGAAAAGGCTGTGTGTCGTCGACCTGCAATGTTGACTCTGTGGCTGCTATCTCAATGTTAATATGAGGGGGTATAATTTAAAGATGTTGGGAGGAAAGTGTAGGGGGATAAATTCTTTACACAGTGGCAGCTATCTCAATGTTAATATGAGGGGGTATAATTTTAAGGTGTTGGGAGGAAAGTGTAGGGGGATAAATTCTTTTCACAGTGGTGGGTGCATTAGGCATTTGCTAGTTAGCTTTACAGCACGAGCTATAAAATCAGATTCCTGCCGCTGTCCGTAAGGAATTTGTATGTGACCTCGTGGATTTTGTCTGAGTGCTCCAATTTCCTCCCACGTTTCAAAGATGAACGGGTTGGGTTTATTGAGTTATGAGCATACTATGTTGTGCTGAATATGTGGCAACACTTGTGGGTTGACCCCAGCGTATCCTCACTGATCTGATTTGACATAAATGACACATTTCACTTTGTTTTAATATCCATGTGACAAATAAAGCTAATTTTTAACTTTTATCTTTAGATACATTGGAGACATTTAGGAGACTCTTAGATAGGCATATGGATGATTTGAAAAATGGAGGGCTATGTGGGAGGGAGGCATTAGATCGATCTTGGAGTACGTTATAAGGTCGTTGCACCATAGTGGGCAGAAGGCCCTGTACTGTGTTGTTCTGTGCTCAACGTTGAGTTTATTTTACATGTATGCTCTAGTAGTTAGCACATCGCTTTTACAGCTTGGGGTGTCGGAATTCAGAGTTCAGTGCCGACGTCCTCTGGAATCAGGTTTATATGCTCTCTCTGTCCAATGACATATTGGTTAGTAGGCTAATCGGCCATTGTAAAATTTAGCCTGTGATTAGGTTAGGGTTAAAGAGGTGAATTGCTGGGCAGTGTGGCTCGTGGGGATGGAAGGGCCTGTTCTGCACTGTTTCTCGAAATAAATCAATCAATTAATAAACTGCAATAAAAATCTTACTTACAGCAGCATCACAGGTACATAGCATCAGATGAGCAACGTTCACGATAAAACCTTAAATATGAGTTATACAATTTTTACAAGAAAGAATTTATTTATGTATTCAATGCAATATTTATGTGTTTCATTGAACTGCTGCTGCTAAGTTAACATTTTAACACCGTGCCGGTGGTAATAAACCTGATTCTGATTTGAACAAAAAGAAGTCCGTCTATTGCAAAGTGGTCATAGTGTTGCTAAACTGTGCTCTAACTCCTTAAGCATACCTACAATTTTCTGTTTGTATACCAAGTCCATAGAATCTTATAATTGATCAGTATATCTTGATACCTTTTGGGTAAATTTATTGATTTGTTTTCAGTCCACAATCCGGACCTATCTGGTGATGATTGGTGTTTTCTCTGTCTTTCAGGTCAGCATTCCTTGCAGCTCACATTCCCCTCTTCCTCTATCCATTCTTGCACACTGTAAGCAAAACAAGACCCTTCGAGTATCTGCGACTCACCAGCCTGGGTGTCATAGGTGAGCATGTGCACTTTCCTCTCTGTGGTATTCCACTGAAGAGGGTGTCTTGTCTGTATGTTTTTAAACAAGTCCCTTCAACCCAGCTTGTCCATGCTGACTGTGTTGCCTAATGAGCTCATCCCATCTGCCTTTGTTTGGCCATAGCCCTCTAAACCTCTCCTATCCGTGTTCTTACCTAGATGGTTTTTAAATATTTGTTATTGTGCCCACCTCTAACCCTACTTCTGGCAGCTCATTCCAAATCCATACTCTTCTTTTTCATAAAGAAGCTGCCCCGATATCTCTTTTAATTTCTTTATCCAGAGGGTAGTGAATTTGTGTAATTCATTGCCACAGACGGTTGTGGGCAAAGTCATTGTGCATATTTAAGACGGAAGTTGATATGTTCTTAATTGGTAAGGATGTCAAAGTTTACGGGAAGAAGGTAGGGGAATGGGGTTGAGGGGGATAATAAATCAGTCATGATGGAATAGTTGAGCAGACTCGATGGGATGAATGGCCTAATTCTGTTTCTATGACCTGTCAGCTAAGTTTCCTCCAATCCCCACCTGTTATCAATACTCCTGATTATTCCATTACCTCTCATGCTGACTCCATACCTGTGTCCTGACCACTGTCTTCCGAATTTGTGGTTTCTAACATGAATCAGTGTAAACCCTTTTCCAGGTGACTTCACCACACACTGGGCAGTGGGTTTACCGAGGAGATGGTGTTTGATTTTATGTCCCATCAACACAGGTCCAACCCCCAAGTGATCATCTTTGACTCTGGATATGCGCCCCATTGTCTAAAACCTTTCCTTTATGCAGGAGCCTTGGTAAAAACAGATGAACAAGAAGTCATCAACTTCCTTTTGACAACTGAAATTATTCCTCTCTGTCTTCGTATCATGGAGTCAGGAAGCGAATTGTCGAAAACGGTAAGAACTGGAGGGAAACATTACAGCATGTTCCCCGTCAAGGCTGTGCTAGCTCTCTACAACAGCAATTCATATTCCCCTGCTCCCTGTTTGTTTTTTTTTTCCTTTCTTTGTGCTTTGTTCTCGAATATCCAGTCCATTTTGAAGGAATGATGCTGGGAATGAAAGGATTAATTTTTGAGGCGTGCTTGACAGCTTTGGGTCTGTGTTCGCTGGAGCTTAGAGGAATGAGGGGGGATCTCTTCGAAACCTATCAAATATTGAAATGCCGAGATAGAGTGATGAGGAGAGGATGTTTCCTATAGTGGGAGAGTCTAGGACCAAAGGGCACAGCCTCAGAACAGAGGGATGTCCCTTTAGAACAGAGATGAGAAGGAACTTCTTTAGCTAGAGGGTGATAATTGTGGAATTCATTGCCACAGATGGCTGTGCAGGCCAAATAATTGAGTATATTTAAAGTGGAGGTTGAGAAGTTCTTGATTAGAAAGGGTATCAGAGGCTATGTGGAGAAGACAGGAGAATGGGGATGAGAGGTATAATAAATCAGCCATAGGCTTGATGGGCTGCATGGCCAAATTCTGCTCCTATGTCTTGTGGTCTGGGTTAGGAGGAGTTGATGGGTTCAAGGAGGACTGAATTTGCCAATGGGTTGAATGCTCTGGCTGTGTTTGGTGCTCTGTGTAACCTCCCTATTTCTGGACCTTAGGTTGCAACTTTCATTCTACAGAAGATTCTCTTGGACGACACAGGACTGGCTTATATCTGTCAAACCTACGAACGATTCTCTCACGTGGCCATGATCCTGGTGAGCTGAGGGAATGACTATGGCCTGTCTCCACCCAGGGTTGGGAATGCACTGTCCACCTTTTCTCATGTCACAAGATTAGCTTTAATGGTCTTATGTACATTGAAACGTGCAGCGAAGTGCATTGTTTGCATCAGTTACCAGCACAGTTTGACGACTGTGCTCAGCAGCCCACAAACGTTGCTGTGTTTCTGGCCATGCCAACATTGCATGCCATCAACTACTGACCCTAACCCTTACATCTTTGAAATGTGGAAGGAAACCATAGCACCTGGAAGAAACCCACACAGTCATGTGGAGAATGTACAAACTCCTTACAGCAGTGGGAATTGACCCACCCCACCCGGGCCAGTCGCTGACACTATAATGTGTAATGCTAGCCGCTAAACCACCATCCTCACACCATCTGCCAGATCATTGCACCTGCACTCAGTCTTTCTATAGCTCTCCATTGCCTCCTTGTGTTCTCTTCAAAACTTGCTTCTGTCTTTGCATCAGTATGAAGTTTAACAACCATGCTTTAATTCATTTATTAAAAACTAAAAACTAGAGGCTGCAATAAGAGAGGAGAGATTTAGAGCATAGAACAGTACAGCATAGTATAGGCCCTTCTGCCCATGGTGTTGTGCCAGCCCTTTAACCTACTCCAATATCAATCTAACCCTTCCCATATTGCTGTCTCTTTTTCTGTTTTCCATGTGCCCATCTAAGAGTCTCTTAAAAGTCCTTAATACATCTGCCTTTACCTCTACCCTTTTTATATCAAAATAAACTTTATTCATAATTAAAGTTTATTTACAAAAATGAACTATGCAATACCTTTAATTCATACATTCATAGACAATAGGTTACGTAGTGTTCAACTATGTTCCTTAAAAGCAGTAGGGCTGTTGCCACTTGTGGTCCCCTGGGGTGGTACACTAATATAATCGGCAATGCGTTCTATGCACTTACCAGTCTTTTTTTTTTAAAAAAAACCTCTGAGATATACCACCCTCCATACTTTCCTCCAATCACCTTAAATTTTTCCCTCTCATATTAGCCATTTTAACCCTGGTGAACCCTGGCTTTCCACTCTACTTGTGCCTCTTATTTTGTACATGTCTATCAAGTCAGCACTCATCCTCCTGTGAAAGAGACTTAATTTCTTTACACCAAGGGTGGTAAGAACCTGGAATGAACTGCCAGAGGAAGTGGTCGAGGTGGGTGCAATTGCAACATTTAAGACACATTTGGATAGTTACATGGAGGGGAAGGGCTTGGGAGGTTAAGGGCCAAACAAAGGCAACCGGAGCTAGAGTGTGCTGTGACCAGATGGGCTGAAGGGCTTGTTTTGTGCTCTATTACTCTCACTCAATAAAAAGTTGAGGCTCAAGTGCTGATCCTGAGAGCACGTAACTCGTTACATCTTGCTAATGAGAGAAATGTCCATTTATGTTTGCTGTTTGCTTCTTGTCCACCCGTCTGTCTTCTATCCACATCATCTACACCATGGCATTTACTTTTCACAATAACCCCTAATGCAACGGCTCATCAAATGTCTTCTGTGTCTGGGTGTAGTGCATTCACCAGTTCCCTTTTATTCATTCCCACATTGCTGTAAATAATTCCAAAAAATTTGCACTAATACAGTCTTGTTATACACAGGGTAAGATGGTGCTCCAGTTGTCCAAAGAGCCTTCGGCCAGGTTGTTGAAGCATGTTGTCCGATGCTACCTCCGTCTCTCTGACAACCCACGGTGAGTCCAGAGTTAGCAGAGTTATGGGGGGGGGGGGGGATACTTATAAGAAGGATGTTGAGGTTTTGGAGAGGGTGCAGAAGAGGTTCACTAGGATGCTTAGATTAGAGGGTATGAACTATAAAGAGAGATTGGGCAAACTTAGATTGTGCTCTTGCTGTGTTAGAGTCTGAGGGGGTGATCTGATAAGGGGTGTCTAACTTTATGAGAGACATAGCTAGAGTAGACAGAATCTTTTTCCCAGGGAAGTAATGGCAAACATCAGAGGACATGGTTTTCAGGTTAGAGGGGGACATTTAGAAGTGGTGTGAGGGTTTTAGCACAGAGAGTGGAAAACATTGCTGGAATAGGATACCAGGGGGAGTAGTGGAACAGCCAGCTTTTGTGGTTTGAGGCTGTTAGACAGATACGTGAATATGAAGGGAATAGAGAATATGCACAGGATTATAGAACATAGAACAGTACAGCACAGTATAGGCCTTTTTGGTTCATGATGTTGTGCTGACCTTTTCATCTACTCGTAAGATCAATCTAACCCTTCTCTCCCACATAACCCTCCATTTTTTTTATCATCTGTCTGCCTTTGTTTCCTAAATGTCCTAATGTATCTGCCTCTACCACAACCCTGGTAGGGCATACCATATGCTATGTTTATTTAAAAAAAAATGTTTACCTCTGACATTTCCTCCCCCCCCCATGATATTTTCCTCCAATCGTCTTAAAGTTATTCCTCTTTGCATTAGCGATTTTGCCCTGGGAAAAAATGTTGACTGTCCACTTTATCTATGCTTCCTGTCATCTTGTACACTTCTATCAAGTCACCTTTATAGAGCAAATAATGCCATCCCATATTTCCTCCAATGATTGAAAAATACGGCCTTAAAAATTATTACAGGAGGAAGAAATTTAGTATAAACTGGCATTAAGTTTATGGGCTGAACGTGTACTGTTTTGTGCAACCTGTGTGTGCTGGCCACTTGTTCTGAGGTGGTTCAATGTGTCTTGTTTGGGTTTGCTAGGGCAAGGGAGGCATTGCGGCAGTGCCTGCCCGACCAATTGAAGGACACCACCTTTGCCCAGGTGCTGAAGGATGACACCACCACAAAACGCTGGCTGGCCCAACTGGTTAAGAACCTCCAGGAGGGGCAGGTCACTGATCCTCGGGGAATCCCGTTGCCTCCTCAGTGACCTCCCACGTGCCCCAGTTCGTCTGGCTGGAACATCTCGTTGCTACCATGGTGGTGAGGGGGTGGGACAGCGTTACGTTTGTGCGCCTGCCTCTCTCTCCGAGATGTTTGCAAGGAGGATTGTAGCAGATCGGGAGCCCCCATCTCTGTTGCCCTCTCAGTTGATGGGTGACACAGCACTGCAGGGAGGCTGGCTGAGCAGTCACACGGAGAAGAATGCTGGGTTATTCGTGGGCGTGCTTCATGTGGGAAGCCAGACTGAGATTCACCAAGGATAGCTGAACAGTTTGCTTTTATTCCTCTCCTCATGTCTCTTGTGGGATACTTTATTTTTGGTGTGCCACATTAGTGCAGCAGTTATTGTGACACTATTATAGCTTGGGACATTGGAGTTCCATTCCAGCATCCTCTAGCAAGATTGTACGTTCCTTCCTACATGCGCATGGATTTCCTCTGGGTGCTACGGAACCCTCCCACAGTTCAAAGACGAACTGGTTAGTAGGTTAATTGGTCATTTTAATTGTCTTGTGATCAGTCTAGGGTTAAATAGGTGGATTGCCGGGTGGTGCAGCTTGGTGGGCCAGAATGGCCTTTACCACACTGTATCTCCAAATAAAAATAAATAAATTTTGGTCCACCTTCTAGAATGTAGCTGTCCCTTTCCCATGAGCTGATCCACGGACAATTCATCTGGACTGTGAGGGATCCTGGGTTTTGAACTTTCTACCTTTGCATATCCAGTGGCAAGCTTTGTGTGTTTCCCATTTGTTCCCTTTCCCAGAAGCTTTCAGTTTTGCCTGGCTCCACTGTGTTGGAAGGGGGAGTAACCTGGGCACAAATGAATACAAAAGTCATTGGTTCCGTCACCTCCAAACTTGATGCTAGTTTTCTGTTCTGCCTCTCAACATCCTACTCTCCAGCCCCAGGCATCTTTCATTTAATCAGCCTATCTTATCTTTTGTCCAAAGTTCTTCATTTGCACAGCTTTGCCACTGGTAACCTGTTCCTCCACCGCCTGATGTCTTGCAAACCTTCAGAAGGCATCTTTGTGTGTGAACTTTAGTCAGATAAGCTTCCAGTAGGGGTCAGTGTGGAGGCACACAGTTGGAAGTGTCATCATGCTGGCAGTAAGGGTGGAAAATGTGGAGGGTTGTCCTAGCATTTGATTATTATTGCCGTTAGTTTCTCTCAGGGCAGATCAGAGAGTCAAGGGAACCTGTTGTCCTGCTCTGGCTGCTTGTATTCTAGCCCAGGACCGGGCTCAAGCACTCATCACCTGTGCAGCCATTACCCATTTCTTGCAGGGCTGCAAGCACTCTGGTATCTGTGCCTCCCCGGGCACACCATCCTGCCTTAATGTACCATAGCCTTTTTTCCACTGGAACCTGGGCCTCCAGCAGCTTTGCCCATTCAGGCGTGCCATTTTGCTCTAACGCACTATAGCCTGTTTTCTACCAGACTCCAGGTCCCCAGCAGCTGTACCCACCCAGCCACATCATTCTGCTTACACACCCCAGTCTGTTTTCCACCTGGCTTGGGGCTCCCGAGGTTCTGTAATATCGCTAAGACAGTTGGTTGTAAAATCTTTTTCACCTCCTGGTATCCCAGTGAGTGGCATGAGGATGGTGATTGTAAGATAAGTCTGTTCCAAGATCTGCTGGGACATTCCAATCTGAAATTAATAAATATTTTTTAAAATATAGTGTGTACGTGATTATCTGTTCAGGCGTGATGATAAATTGAGATGCTAGGGCCATAATGCCACCTAGTTAGCTCTACATTCCTCTAGTCTACACTTCACCTGGTCAGTTAAACTACGATCTAAACACCAAGGTGCCATGGCTAAGAAAGCTCATCAATATCTCAACTTCCTCAGAAGGTTAGAGAAATTTGGCACATTACTATCAACTTTTACCAATTTTTATTGATGTGCCATAAAAGGCATCTTATTCGGATGCATAAAGGCTTGGTTTGTGTACTGCTCTGCCTGCCACTGTAGAGAATTGTAGACATTGCTCAGTACGTTATGGAGACCAGCCGCTCTACCTTGGACTCTTGTCTATACTTACTGTTGCAGCAAAGCAGCCAGTGTATAAATCAAAGTCCTTTCCCACCGGGCATTCTCTGTCCTTCTCTCTCCCATTGGGCAGAAGATATAAAAGCCTGAAAGCACGTACCATCAGGCTCAAGGTCAGCTTCTACCCTGCTATTACAAGACTATTGAATGGTTCCCATAGTACGATAAGATGGATTCTTGACCTCACAGTCTACATTGTTGCACCTTATTGTCTACCTATACTGCATCTTCTTTGTAGCTGTTACACTTTATTCTGCACTTTTTTATTTTACCTTCTCCTATGTCAGTGCACTGTATAAAGATCTGATCCGTCTGAATAGTATGCAAGACTAGCTTTTCACTATATCTTGGTACATGTGACAATAGTAAACCAATTTACTAATTTATATTCTTCCATTCCCTGCATGGTCCTGTCCAAGTGCCTCTTAAATGTATATTTTAAAAAAATAATCTCAATCCATTTCCTTTGTGGTCTCTTCCTTGATGGGCAGCTCCCAATCTCATTGTGTATACCTCAGCGAAATCTCTCTTTGACTTTTCCTTCTTACCACACTCCCTGATCTATACTTGTAACTGCCATCCTTCATCCTGGTAACTATTCCCATCAATCTTTTCTGGATCTTCTCAAACACTTCCATATTCTTCTGACAATGAGGTGACCACAGTACTCCAGCTGCCATGGTACCGCTATGTTTTTGAGGTTCAGTGTAACTTTTGTCTTAACATTCTCTGCTGATAAGGCCTAGAACTGTGTATGCTTTATTATTTACTTCCCCAAGCTGCTTCCAATTCCAACAATGCATCCAGTCTCTCTACTCCTGAATCCCCTAGAGAACAATATCCTTATCCTGTCTCACCTCTCCTCAGTCCTCCCAATGGAATACACCATCTCATAGTTCTTCACGTTAACCCATCCTACCGGCCTCTGCGCACCTTGCTGTGATTCAAGGTATTTATCATTCTTCAGTACTTGAATGTAAAGGAGAAGGAAATGATTGTTACTCCGGATCTGATGCAGCATATGGGATGAAAGGGACCATGGGGCTGTGGAGAGGAGTGGCAGATGTGTATGTAGTGGTGGTGGGGGTGTTGGATTGGTTAATGGGTGGAGGTGTTGATCAGCCTAACGGCTTGGGGAAGTAACTGTTTTAGAGTCTATTGGTCCTGGTGTGGATTTGTCACCATCCTCCCAATTCACAATAGTGACCTCTCGGTCATCTGCAAATTTAGAAATTTGGCTTACACCCTCAAATCTAGGTTGTTCACAAAGATCAAAGAAGCAATGACCTCACTGCTGATTCCTGGACAACTGTTATTCACAGTTTTCAGTTTGAAAAGCAACCGTGCATCACAACCCTCTGATGCCCACCCATGTCCACTTTCAATCATCTTGAGAATGCCAAATAGTTAATACCTGGGCAGGTGGTTGTCCAATGAGGACAGATTGGGGAGGGTAGTCTTGTACCAGCTGGGGTTTGAATGGAAGGTAGGAATTACTGAGGATTCCTGTCAAAATTGTTTGCTCTCGTGGGAGAATCTGGACCCACTATTTAAACATGAGGGGTCACTCATTTCTCACAGAGAAGAGACAAGATGTTTCAAGTAACACACATCAAGGTTGCTAGTGAACACAGCAGGCCAGGCAGCATCTCTAGGAAGAGGTACAGTCGACGGTTCGGGCCAAGACCCTTCCGTTTCATGTGTCTTTGGAACTCTAGATATCTTTAAGACAAAGATACAAGATCAATAAAAAGTGAAGGTTTACTAGATATGAGTTTACAGTCAGGTCAGCCATGATCTTATTGAATAGTTTAAATCCCTGACTAGATTATTGGGACACCGCAAGGGTTAAAATGAACACTGTCAAGTCTTTCTAGCTACAAGAGTTGTGGAAATTGGAGTATCGTTACCCTCAAATTTCATCATTTAATAAAATAGCCTTGCTTTAGTTTCCTCCATAGAATAATCTGCTCACTGACAGTCTGTACTGAGGAACTGTGTAGATTTGACAAAGGGCATCTCACCAATTTGATACCAGGTCTGTGTTGCAGGCTCAAGGACCCTCTCTGAGCACCCAATTGGCTCGGACTCCGCTCGCAGATCCCAACATGCTCCCTACTCCCTCACCCTTCTAAGTTGCTGCATGTTCCATGCTGGGTCTCCCTATCACGCTACCTCTTGAATTTATCTCAGTTCCCTAATCTTTCAGTCTGTCAAAACCTTGGCAGAATTGATGATGTAAGTGTGAGCTTTGGTTATCTTCATAAGTGCTGCTGTATGCAGTGCAGAATACCTGCTCTGTTCACTGTCCTTCGAAGTTAACTTTGCTGATCACAACTGGGCTATTTGCTGGTTGCCTGGAGTGGTTCAGAAAAGCCAGTGAATAGGGTGTATCTTTAGACAAACAAAAGAAAATGTGCAGATGCTAGAAATCCAAGCAACACACACAACATGCGGGAGGAACTCTGCAGGTCAGGCAGCATCTGTGGAAAAGAGCATAGTCGACATCTTGGCCCGAGTTCCTCCAGCATTCTGAGGGTGCTTTAGAAATGGTATGTGAATTATTTTGTGTTAAAACAGTTTATCATATCCTTGCTACCTGGCTAACTTTGGACTACTTCCTGTTGTTGGTGTGTGAGCAGATAGAAGTATTAGTTTCCACAGAGTTCCACAAACATAATGATGAATGATCACAGATTTACTCTGGAGTGTAGTTGCATCAACATGTTTGGTATTCCTTGGTTGGCATGGTGCTGTAGCAACTAGCATAATACTTTACAGCACCAACTGTAAGATCGTGGTTCAATTCCCACCGCTGTCTGTAAGGAGCTTGTACATTCCTCCTGTGACTATCTGGGTTTCCTCCAGGTGCTCTGGTTTCTCTCCACATTCCAATACGTCTTGGGGGTTAGGATTAGTAAGTTTTGGGCATGATATAATGGTGACATTTGGTGACATGTCTCCAGCACATTTTCGGACTGTGTTGGTTTTTGATGGAGACAACACATTTCGCTGTATGTTTCAAAATACATGTGACAAATAAAGCTAATCTCTCAAATTTCATGGCCTGAATCAGAATCAGGTTTATTATTACTGACTTATATGACAAGGGCACATCGCGTCCTATAGAACAAGTACGATTGGTGGAATATTGTCAGGGTCAATAGGTTTTGTTGCATCCAGTCCTGTATTCGCTGTACGTTTTCATGTACTTGTGACAAATTAGCTATATATTTTAAAATCTTCAACACAAATGTTGGAAATCCAGAGTAACATGCACAAAATGCTGGAGGAAATGGTGATGAAAAGGAGCAAGATAGATCAGCTGGTTGAGTGGTGCCGCAGGAACAACCTTGCACTCAACGTTAGTAAGACCAAAGAATTGATTGTGGACTTCTGAAGGGGGGGAAGGGTAAGTTCAGGGAACACATACCAGTCCTCATTATGGAATCAGAAGTGGAAAGGGTGAGCAATTTCAAGTTTCTAGGTGTTTGCTATCTTGAGGCAAATTAGGGTAGATAAGTCCCCAGGACCTGACAAGGTGTTGCAAAATCCGTGTAGGCAATATCCACGGCCTTGTCTTTGTCAACTGTCTTGGTAACTTCCTCAAAAAACAAGTTTAGATATATCTTGTGGGAGGCAAGTGCTAAGAATGGGGCTGAGAAGAAAATTGGATTGGCCATGATGAAATGGTGGAGCTGTCTCGATGGGCGGAATGGCCTAATTCTGCTCCTGTACCTTATGGTCTTATGGAATGCTTGGGAGTCATGGTGAAAGAAGCTGATCCACTCAAATCCATAGCATAGACTGCAGTGTATAGGGTGATAGGGAAGCAGAAACCCGAGGTCCCACTCAGGGAAGGTCCCCAGGAGTGAAAAGTAACTTACTTTCCGACAATCACCACTACCAGGAAATCTCACTCAGGCTGCCCTGTCACTGTGATTCTACCACAGTTTGGAAAAGCAAACTCAATGGAACCTCCATATTCTGCCATGTACCTTTCACAAGGTCTTATAACAGAGCCAAAAAAACCAGAGTGGATCTGTTCAAAAGTGTGTTTATTACTTGCAAGGAGAAGACGACCTTCACTCCTTAGAATGGATGTCAGGCAGCTTCTGTTTTTAGAGTTTACAAAGTTTGGATTTATACAACTTTTCAGGCTTTTTTTTTGGCTTTTATCTATTCTGGGAGTCAGCTCCATTAAGCAGCTGGAGTACTTTTATTCAAGGCCACAATGTACCAACCTTCCCTTAGTTACTCAAGGAACAATGATCAAAACATTACACACCTCCTGCCCCGTACACACTTAGCATTTAGCAAAGCCCTCTGGGGTTATACAAGTTCCATTTTGTCCCATTTCAAGATTAAATACATAAAAAACGTTATGTTTTTAATATATTTCCACAGCATTCAAGATAAGGAGGTAAGTTGGATTAGACATTGGCTTTGAGGGAGAAGCCAGAGAGTCGTAGACGATAGTTGCCTCTCTGATTGGAGGCCTGTGACCAGTGGTGTGCTGCAGAGATTGGTGCTGGGTCAGTTATTGTTTGTTAATCTATATCAAAGATCTGGATGATAATATGGTAAACTGGATCAGGAAGTTTGCAGATGACACCAAACAGTGAGGAAGACTATCAAAGCTTGCAACGTGATCTGGACAAGCTGGAAAATTGGGCTGAAAAATGACAAGACGAAATTTAAAGCAGACAAGTGTGAGGTGTTGCACTTTGGGAGGACCAACCAGGGAAGGTCGTACACAGTGACTGTTAGGGCACTGAGGAGCGCAGTAGAACAGAGGGATCTGGGAATACAGACCCATAATTCCTTCCAAGTGATGTCACAGGTAGATTGAGTCATAAAGAAAGTGTTTGCACATGGCTTTCATAAATCAATGGATTGAGTACAAAAGTGGGATGTTATGTTGAAAAAGTATAGGATGTTGTTGAGGCTTAATTTGGAGTATTATGTCCAGTTCTGGCCACCTACTTACAGGAAAGATGTAAATAAGATTGAAAGAGTGCAGAGAAAATTTACAAGGATGTTGCCAGGATGAGAGGACATGAGTTACAGGGAAAAGTTGAATAGATTAAGACTTTATTCCATAGAACATAGAAGACTGAGCAGAGATTTGATCAAGGTATACAAAATTATGAGAGGTATAGATAGAGTAAATGCAAGCAGGCTTTTTCCACTGGATTAGGGTAAGACTACAACTAGAGGTCAAGGGTTAAAGGTGAAAGCTGAAATGTTTAAAAGGAACATGAGGGGCATCTTCACTCAGATGGTGGTGTAAGTGTGTAACAAGTGGTGGATGTGGGATCGATTTTAACATACATCATGCATCATAAAGATGCATACATTAGGATGCTCTTCATTGACTACATCTCAGCATTCAATACTATCATCCCTGCAAACTAATCAATAAGCTTCAAGACCTTAGCTTAAGGGTTCCCAACCTGGAATCCATGGATCCTTTGCTTTATGGTATTGGTCCATGGCATAAAAAGAGTTAGGAACTCCTGCCTAAGCCTGAATACCACCTAGTGCAATTGTATCCTCGATTTCCTCACTTTTAGACTGCAGTCAGTTTGGATAGGCAACAACATCTCTTCCACAATCTCCATCAGCACAGGTGCACCACAAAGCTGTATGCTTAGCACCCTGCTCTACTCACATAACTATGAGGCTAAGCTTAGCTCCAATGCCATATTTAAGTTTGCTGATGACACCAGTGTTGTTGGCTGAAACAAAGGTGGTGAATTAGCATATTTAGATTAGATTAGGTTCAACTTTATTGACATTGTGCCGAGTACAGATACAAAGCCAATGAAATGCAGTTAGCATCTAAGCAGAAATGCAAAGAATAGTGTTATTTACAAAATAACCAAATAAAAAGTAAGTGCTACAGCAGACAAATATAAAAGTACTGAGACAGTACAATATGGGTGCAATACTGCTTAGCGCTGTGATGTGAGGTTCAGCAGGGTCGCAGCCTTCCTGTGCCTGCTGGTCGGGAACGGAGGCTCCTGTAGCACCTACCAAATGGGAAGAGAGTAAAAAGTCCATGGTTAGGGTGAGATGCATCCTTGATAATGCTTTTCGCCCTGCCCAGGCAGCATTTATGGTAGAAGTTCTCAATGGTGGTCAACTGGGTGCTGATAATCCACTGGGTAGTTTTCACCATACACTGGAGTGCTTTGCAGTCTGATACAGGACAATTGCCATACCACACTGAGATGCTTTTGGTGAGTATGCTCCCAATGGTACAGCGGTAAAAGTCCGTCAGTATCCTGGGACAGAGGTGAGCTTTCTTGATGCTCCGCAGGAAATAAAGGCACCGTTGCACCTTTTCGATCAGGATGGAGGAGTTCAGGGACCAGGTAAGATCCTCGGAAATGTGGACACCAAGGAATTTGAAGCTTGATACACACTCCACTACAGCTCCATTGATGTAGATGGGGACGTGAGTGTGGCTCCTAGCATGCCTGAAGTCCACAATGATCTCCTTGGTCTTCCGGGTGTTAAGGGCCAGGTTGTTGTCGGCACACCATGTGGCCAGGTGCTGGATCTTGTCCCTGTAGGCCGTCTCGTCATCCCCTCTGATCAGGCCAACCACCATGGTGTCGTCTGCAAACTTGATTATGGAGTTAGAACCATGTACAGGAACTCAGTCATTGGTGAAAAGGGAGTACAGAAGAGGGCTCAGCACACAGCCTTGAGGCACGCCGGTGTTCAGGGTGAAAGTGGAGGAGGAGAGGTTGTCTAACTTAACTGATTGGGGTCTGTTAGTCAGAAAGTCCAAGGTCCAATTGCAGAGGGATGAGCTGATACCAAGTTGGCGAATTTTAGCAATCAGCTTGGAGGGGATCACAGTATTGAATGCCGAACTAAAGTCAATGAGCAGCATTCTGACATAAAAGTTGGGGCTGTCCAGGTGTGTCAGGGCAGAGTGAAGTGCCGTGGAGATAGCGACCTCTGTTGACCTGGTGCGATAGGCAAATTGATGGGGGTCCAGGGTAGTGGACAGACAAGATTTCAGATGTGATAGAACCAGTCTGTCAAAGCACTTTGCAATGATGGGGATGAGTGCCACTGGGCGTAAGTCATTCAGGCCCGTGGCAGTGGAATGCTTCGGTACTGGCATGATGGTGACGATCTTGAAGCTTGTGGGAAGGAGATTGAAAATTTGTCTGAGTATTGCCACAACAACAACCTCTCACTCAGTGTCAGCAAGACCAAGGAACGGATTATTGCCTTCAGGAGAAGGAAACTGGAGTTCCATGACCCAATCCTCATTGGAGGTTCAGAGGTGGTCAGGATCAGTACTTAAAAATTCCTCGGTGTTATCATTTCATTGGATTTGTCCTGGGCCTGGCATGTCGGTGTAATTACAAAGAAAGCACGATAGTGCCTCTACTTCCTTAGACGTTTGTGAAGATTCAGCATGCCAACTAAAACTGCCAAACTTCTACAGATGTGTGTTGGAGAGTATATTGACAGGTTGCATCACAGCCTCGTATGAAAACACCAATGTCCTTGAATGGAAAATCCTGCAAAATGTAGTCTATACAGCCATTCCATCACGGGTAAAGCTCTCCCGACCATTTGATCATATCTGTATGGAGTGCTATCACAGGAATGATGATGATGATGCTGTTGACTCAGTCCTGAGAGGCCAGCGTTGGGCATCTTCATGCCTTACAAGGCGCAGTTCAAAAGGCTGTGTGGGGCACCACTCCTCGCACAGACGTTTTGCAGTATTATTTTACGAGGCCGAGTTGCGAGCTCGACATCAACCCGGCGCGGATGGAGAGTGCACACGGGGGCGGTCTGTCACTGGATCGAATTCAGGAACCTCCGTTCTCGAGCCCGGTGCTAATCTCACTGCCCCACCAGCTGAATATCACGGCAAAGCAGCAACTATCATTGATTGCCACCATCCAGGCCATGCTCTCTTCTCACTGCTGCCATCTGGAAGAAGATACAGGAGCCTAAGGACCCATACCACCAGGTTCAGGAACAGTTATTATGCCTCAGACATCAGGTTCTTGAATCAGAGGGAATAACTTCACTCGCCCCATCACTAAACTGTTCCCACAATCTATGAACTCACTTTCAAGGACTCTTCATTTCATGTTCTCGATATTTATTGCTTATTTATTGTTTTTTTTTTCCTTTATTTTGTATTTGCACAGTTAGAACATAGAAGTCTACAGCAAATTACAGACCCTTTGGCCCACAATGTTGTGCTGTTTCAGCCCTGGAAGAAAGCCTCTGGCTATCTACATGATCAATGCCTCTCATCATCTTATACACTGCTATCAGGTTACCTCTCATCCTCTGTCACTCCAAGTAGAAAAGGCCAAATTCACTCAACCTTTTCTCATAGGACACACTCTCCAATCCAGGCAACATCTTTGTAAACAACAGGAATTCTGCAGATGCTGGAAATTCAAGCAACACACATAAAAGTTGCTGGTGAACGCAGCAGGCCAGGCAGCATCTCTAGGAAGAGGTGCAGTCGACGTTTCAGGCCGAGACCCTTTGTCAGGACTACATCCTTGTAAATCTCTTTTGCACTCTTTCTATGGTATCCACATCCTTCCTATAGTGAGGTAACCAGAACTGAACACAATACTCCAAATGGGGTCTGACCAAGGTTTTATATAGTTGTAACATTACCTCACGGCTCTTGAACTCACACCATACATACGTACCATACGCATTCTTAACAACATTGTCAACCTGCGCAGCAGCTTTGAGTGTCCTGTGGACACGGACCCCAATATCTCTCTGATCCTCCACTTTGCAAAGAGTCTTGCTATTAATATTATATTCTGTCTTCAAATTTGACCTACCAAAATGAACCACTTTACAATTATCTGGGTTGAAGTCCATCTGCCACTTCTCAGCTAAGTTCTCCATCCTATCAATGTTCTGCTGTAACCTCTGACAACCTTCCAGATTATCCACAATACCTCCAGCCTTTGTGTCATCAGCAAACTTACTAACCCATCCCTCCACTTCTTCATTCAGGTCATTTATAAAAATCACAAAGAGGAGGGGTCTCAGAACAGATCCCTACAGAACACCACTGGTCACTGACCTCCATGCAGAATAGGAACCAACTACAACTGCCCTTTGCCTTCTGTGGGCAAGACAATTTTGGATCCACAAAGCAAGGTCTCCTTGGATCCCATGTCTCCTTGCTTTCCGAATGAGCCTTGCATGGGGAAGTCTTACTGAATCCATATACACTACATCCATTGCTCTACCTTTATCAATGTGTTTTGTTACATTCTCAAAGAATTCAATTAGGCTCATAAGGCATGAACTGCCCTTGACAAAACCATGCTGACTATCCCCAGTCCAATTATGTCTCTCCAAATGCTCATAAATCCTGCCTCTCAGGATCTTCTCCAACAACTTGCCCACCACCAAAGTAAGACTCATTGATCTATAATTTACTGGGTTATCTCTACTCCCTTTCTTGAATGACGGAAAAACATTTGCAACCCTCCAATCCTCTGGTACTTCTCTCGTTCCTATTGATGATGGAAAGATCATCGCCAGAGGCTCAGCAATCTCCTCTCTCACTTCCCACAGTAGCCTGAGGTATATCTGGCCTGGACCTCATGACTTATCGAACTTAATGCTTTTCAAAATCTCCAGCACATCCTCTTTCTTGATGTCTACGTGCCCAAGTGTTTCAGTCCGCTGTAAATCAACCCACAGTTGCCAAGGTCCTTTTCCCTGGTGAATACTGAAGCGAAGTATTCATTAAGTACCTCCACTACCTCCTCCGACTCCATGCACGCATTTCCACTGTTGCACTCATTGGTCCTATTCTCACATGGCTCATTCTCTTGCTCTTCACAATCTTCCAGAATGCCTTGGGGTTTTCCTTAATCCTCCTCACCAAAGCCTTCTCATGGCCCCTTCTGGCTCTCCTAATCTCATCCTTAAGCTCCTTCCTGCTAACCTCATAATTTTCTAGATTTCTATCATTACCTAGTTTTTTGAACCTTTCATAAGCTTTTCTTCTTGACTAGATTTTCAATTGCCTTTGTACACCATGGGTCTCTTACCCTACCATCCTTTCCCTGCCTCAATGGAACATACCTATGCAGAACGCCACGCAAATGTTCCCTGAACATTTGCCACATTTCTGCTGCGCATTTCCCTGAGAACATCTGCACCCAATTTATGTTCCCAAGTTCTTGCCTAATAGCATCATATTTTCCCCACTCCAATTAAATGTTTTCCCAAATAGTCTGCTCCAGCACTATGGTAAAAGAGATAGAGTGGTTATCACTACCTCCAAAATGCTCTCCCACAAGAGATCTGACACATGACCAGGTTCATTTCCCAATACCAGATCAAGTACAGCTTCTCTCCTAGTTGGCTTATCAACATATTGCGTCAGGAAACCTTCCTGAACACACTTAACAAGCTCCATCCCATCTAAACTCCTTGCTTTAAGGAGATGCCAGTCAATATTAGGAAAGTTAAAATCTCCCAACAACCCTATTATTATTGAACCATTCCAGAATCTGCCTCCCTATTTACTCCTCAATGTCCCTGTTACATCTGGGGGGGATCCATAAAAAATACCCAGTAGAGTTATTGCCCCCTTCCTGTTTCTGACTTCCACCCACACTGACTCAATAGATAATCTCTCCATGACCTCCTCCTCTTCTGCAGCCGTGACACTATCCCTGATTAGCAATGCCCTGCCTCCATCTCTTTTGCCTCTCTTCCTGTCCTTTTTGAAACATCGAAAGCCTGGCACACCCAGCAGCCATTCCCGCTCCTGAGACATCCAAGTCGCTGTAATGGCCACAATGTCACAGTTCCACATATTGATCCACGCTCTAAGTTCATCTGCCTTATTTATGATACGCTTGCATTAAAATGGACACATCTCAAACCATCAGGTGGAGTGCATCTTTGCTCTAACATCTGCTTATCCTTCCTCACAAACTCCCTACAAGCTGACTCTACTTGTGCTCCAACTGCTCTATCCTCTGTCTCTTCACTTTGGTTCCCACCCCCCTGCAAATCTAGTTTAAACCCTCCTCAACAACTTTTACGTGTGTTCCTTGCCAGGATACTGGTCCCCCTCAGAATCAAGTGCAACCCGTCCTTTTTGTATGGGTCACACCTGCCTCAGAAGAAGTCCTAATTATTGAGAAATCTGAATCCCTGACCCTTGCTTCAATCCTTCAGCCACACCTTTTTCTGCCACCTCATTCAATTCCTGTACTCACCGTCACATGGCAGAGGCAGCAACCCTGAGATTACTTCTCTTGAGGTCCTGCTTCTCAGCTTCATCCCTAACTCCCTGTAATCTATTTAGGACCCCCTCCCTCTTTCTACCTATGTTGTTGGTACCAATGTGTACAACAACCTCTGGCTGCTCACTGTCCCATTTCAGGATATTGTGGGTGTGTTTAGAAACATCACGAGCCCTGGCACCTGGGAGGCAAGCTACCATCTGTGTTTCTTTTTCACACCCACAGAATCGCCTATCTGTACCCCTAACTATAGAGTACCCTATTACTGTTGCCATCCTCTTCCGTTCCCTAACCTTCTGAGCCACAGGGCCGGACTCAGTGCCAAAGGCTCGACCACTGTTGCTTCCCTCAGGTAGGTCATTTCCCCCCCCCGCAACAGTATTCAAAATGGAGTACTTATTGTTAAGGGGGATGGCCACAGGTGTACTCTCCACTACCTGATGCTCTCCATTCCCTCTCCTGACAGTCATCCACTTACCTGTCTCCTGTGGCCCCAGTGTAATTACCTGCCTGTAGCTCCTATCGATCACCTCCTCACTTTCCCTAACAAGCCAAAGGTCATCAAGCTGCAGCTCCAGTTTCCTTACTCTATCTCTAAGGAGCTGCAGCTCAATGCATCTGGCACAGATGTGGCCACCAGGGAGGCTGGAATTCTCCCTGATATCCCACATCTGACACCCAGAGCAGAAAACTGGCCTAGCAGTCATACTCATTATTCTTAAGTTAGAGGAACGAAGAGACATGAAAGTAACTTATTTCCTTACCTCACCTAGGCCCGTCCTTGCCAAAGCCCTACCACTCTGACTCGCGCTACTTGAATGACCACTCCTTCGATGACTGCTCCGCTAGGCAGTGCCTCACTTTTATCCCTGAACCTTCTCTGGGACCTTGCACAATGATGAGCTACTGCGTCTGTGCACTTTTCCCAGTCGAATCTCCGGCTGAAAAAAACTCCTTGCTTTTTAAATCTCCTCAGTGGCCCAGCGTGATGACAAGCTACTGCATCTGCGCACTTCTCCCAATCGAATTTGTTGTCTTTTGCACATTGATTGCTTGTCCTTGCTGTTAGATGTGATTTTTCATTGATTCTATTATGTTTCCTGGATTTACCGAGTATGCCCGCAAGAAAACAAATCTCAGGGTTGTGTATGATGTACTTTGATAATAAATCTACTTTGAATTTTTAACTTGGAACGTTTAAGAGAAATTGGGACAGTTTCATGGATGGGAACGGTTTGGAGGGGTCTGTTCTGTTCATTGATGTGACTTGGCAGGTTCAGCACAGAGCAGATGGGCTGAAGGGCCTTTGCCTGTACCGTAGAGTTCTATGGCTCTATGATAATAAATCTAATTCTGAACATTCTCAATTCTCAAGTTGTCCATAACATCTGAAAATAATATTTTCTGGAAACCAAAACCAGACAAGAGAGAAGAGGGTTAAACGCATGAGGGGACACTACTGTTATTAGTGGTTTCCCTACCAGAAGAAGATGATGCTAGAGGTAAAGAGTGTGAAACTCCTCTAACAGAACGTTCTGCTCACAGGCGCTGTCTGACCTGCTGAGTAGATCCTACCTTTATTTCAGGATTCCAGTGTCTGTGGTTTTCTTTGCTTTTCTTGCTGTGTCACTGAGTTATTATCATTATCCCTACCCGTGCACCTTAATAAAAGGTTTGTGTAATCAGTGGCTGAGGATGGATTTCAGATCAATAGGGGAACTTAACAATAATGTTCCTGCTGCCTATGGGTGGCAGGGTAGGGCTACATCTCTACCAAAGGAGGTGTAAGGAGCCCTTCCCCTCCACTAGCCTGCAGATCACTCTTGGGCAAGGTGGAGCACCTGCTTAGCTCCCCGATCAGGGTCACTTGGAGCAATGGGAGCAGGTGGTGCATATCACAAGTCCTGGTTATGCGACCACTAACGCCAAGCAGACAATCTCTGAACTGTATTGATAATAGCTGGGGTCACCCATCTTGTAAAGACACTGCCCAGAGGAAGGCAATGGCAAACCTTTTCTTTAGAAAAATTTGCCAAGAACAGTCATGGTCATGGAAAGACATCATATAACATGGCACGCAAAGAACAAACTGTGCTGACTATGTAGTTGGATGCTTGATGGCTAGCCAGCACATGATGGACTGAAAGACCCGTTTCTCGAACCTATTGGAGTTCTCAACTGTATCTGGTGCTCCCGATGCAGCCCTCTCTACTTTGGTGAGACCTGACACAGTTAGGGGACCACTTTATTGAGCACCTTTGCAAAAAGCAGGATTTCCCGGTGGCCAAACATTTTAATTCCTATCCCCATTCCCATTCCAATATGTCAGTCCATGGCTTCCTCTACTGCCATGACGAGGCCACTCTCAGGCTGGAGGAGCAACACCTCATGTTCCGCCTGGGTAGCCTCCAACCTGGTGGCATGAACATCAATTTCTCCAATTTCTGGTCATTTCCCCCCCTCCCCTTCCCTCCCCACTTATCTCTTCTCTTCTCCTCACCTACCTATTCTGCAGATAATACAAAATCAGGGGGACAGGCTGATAACATTCAGGCAGCAGGATCAATACAATTAGATCCAAGCAAAATCCAAATGTGGGCAGATATATGACAGATGAAATTTAATGTAAGTAAATGTAAAATATTACATCTAGATAGTAGAAATATTGAATATAAATATACAATGGTGGGTCTTGAATTAGAAAGCACACTGTATAAGAAGAATTTGGGCATCCTGGTAGGCTCATCACTAACAACAACCAGACAATGCACAGAAGCGTATAGAAAGGCTAATAGGATGTTGAGCTATATAATGCGCTCAGTGGAGTTCAAGTCAAGAGACGTTCTCCTTAAACTCTATAATACGCTTGTGAGGCCACACGCTTGTACAATCTTAGTCTCCATATTTTGTCAGGGATGTGAAGGCACTGGAGAGAGTTCAGGGAAGAGCGACGAGACTTATTCCAGGTCTGCAGGATATGAGCAATAAAGAAAGATTGAAAGGGTTAAAACTTTTAATCCTAAGTAGACATAGAATGAGAGGAGACATGGTAGAAGTGTTCAAAATTATTAAGGGTATAAGTAAGGTGGATGCCTGCTGCTGCTTCAAAATTAATCCATCATTAAGGATGCAGGGCCAAGGGTGGAGATTTCAGACTAACATCAGGAAGCATGTCTTTACACAGCGAGTTGTGGACACATGGAACAAACTATCCAGTTGTGTAATTGAGAGTAGTACCTTAGAGACTTTCAAATCTAAACTTGGTAGTTATTTCAACACACTATGTGAATAGGAATTTATCAATCTTTGTTGGGCCAGATGACCACGTTCTTGTCAAAATCTTTCTAATGTTCTATTCACCTCCCCCTGGTGCCCCTCTTTCTTCCCTTTCTCCTATGGTCCACTCTCTCCTATCAGATGAACAACTTCTCCAGCCCTTTACGTTTTGCACCTATCACCTCTCAGCTTCTTTGTTTATGCCCCATCCCCCACTTAACTGGCTTCACCTATCACCTCCTAGCATGTGTTCCTTCTCCTTCCCCCACCACTTTATTCTGGCTCCTTTCCCCTTACTTTCCAGTCCTGATGAAGGGTCTCAACCCAAAGCATCAACTGGTTTTTCATTTACTTAGATGTTGCCTGACCTGCTGAGTTCCTTCAGCATTTTATGGAGGGGAAGGAACTGTTCCTGTGTCTTCAGGCTCCTGTACTTCCTTGTTGTTGGTTCCAGGACTGTTGGTACGCAGGACCAGGTAAGGATGGGATATTTCTTCCACAATCCCATGCGATTTCCGAATATCAAACAGTTCTCAAACCAGCCAGGTTCTCTTTGATTCCAGATCAGATGAATTTAAATTCTGGAATGGCCAGAACTGACAAACTAGAGATGGGATTTGAATTTCAATCTTTAGATCCGTCAAAGTTGCCGCACAACTTGATAGGGTGGTTAAGAAGGCATATGGTGTGATGACTTTCATTAGTTGGGGAATTCAGTTCAAGAGTCGCAAGGTAATGTTGGAGATCTACAAAACTGATCAGACCACATTTGGGATATTGTGTTCCATTCTGGTTGTTTCTTTATAGGAAGGATGTGGAAGCTTCCAGAAATGAAAAGTTTATCATACGAGGAATGCTTGATGGTTCCTGATCTGTACTCGCTGGAATTCAGAATGATGAGGGGGGGATCTCATTGAAACTTTCGAATGTTGAAAGGCCTAGACAGAGTAGATGTGGAAAGGATGTTTCCCATGGTGGGAGAGTCTAGGACAAGAGGGCACAGCCTCAGGATAGAGGAGCGCCCTTTCAAAACAGAAATGCAGAGAAATTTCTTTAGCTAAAGGATGGTGAATTTGTGGAATTTGTTGCCACATGCAGCTGTGGAGGCCAGGTCATTGGGCGTATTTAAAGCAGAGATTGATAGGTTCTTGATTGGACATGACATCCAAGGTTATGGGGAGAAGGCCAGGAACTGAGGTTGAGGAGATGGAAAAAAAGGATCAGCTATGATAGAATGGCGGAGCAGACTCAATGGGCCAGATGGCCTAATTCTGCTCCTGTGTCTTATCGTCTTATGGAAGCTTTACAGAGGATGCAGAGAAAATTTACCAGGATGCTGCCTGGATTAGAGAGCATGTCTTATGAGGAGAGGTTGAACAAGCTAGGGCTTCTCTCTTTGGAGTGAAGGAGGATGAGAGATGACTTGGTAGAGGTGTATAAGATTATGAGAGGCATAAACCGTGGATAGCCTGCACCTTTTTCGCGGGATGACTATGGCCAGTAGAGCGCATCTATGAAAGGTGAGTAGAGGAAGCTTAGGGAAGATGTCAGAGGTAGGTTTTTTACACAGAATGTGGTAGTTGACCTGAGCACTCTGCGGGGGTGGAGGTAGAGGTGGATACAAAGGGGTATTTAAAGACTTTTAGATAGGCACATGGATATAAGATAAATGGAGGGTAATTTAAAAAAGTAATAGCAAGGCAGTGTCTATGTACTGTTCAGAAATCTGATGGGGAGGGGAAGACGCTGTTCCTAAATCATTGAGTGTGCGTTTTCAGGTTCCTGTACCTCCTCCCTGATGGTAATAATGAGAAGGGGGCATCTTCCGGATAGTGAGGGTTCTTAATGATAGATGTTACCCTCCTGAAGATATCCTCGATGATGGGGAGTCTAGTGTCCATGATGGAGCTGGCTGGGTTTACAGCCCTCTGCATCATTTTCCGATTCTATGCAATGTCCCCACCGCACCACACAGTGATGCAAGCTGTTAGAATGCTCTGCACGGTACATCTGTATAAATTTGGTGATGTATCAAATCTCCTCAAACCTGTAATGAAATAATGCTGCTATTGTGCCTTCTTCATAATTGCATCAATGTATTGGGACCAGGATAGACCTTCAGAGATGTTGGTACTGTACCCAGGAACTTGAACTGCTCACTCTTTCCACTGCTGACCCCATGGGTGGTTAAAGATCAAGAAGGGAATGTCTTTTCCTGCCCAGGAGAATGGTGCAGGTTACAGTCCCATCTGAATGCGGAATGAGAAGGGGGCGGAGGATGTGCCTGGCTGTGACACCGCATTGGAAATGTTGGAACTGGCAGGGGAATGAAGGTGCCCCTCCCTCCACTTTCTTATTCTGGCTTTTGCCCCATTTCCTTTCCAGTCCTGATGAAGGGTGTCTGCCTAAAACTTCGACTGTTAATTCATTTCCATTGACGCTGCCTGACCTGCTGAGTTCCTCTAACATATTGTGTGTCTTGCTCAGCAAACAATCTCTCCCCTTTCAATCATGCACAATGCAATCTTCCAAACCCATATTTAAAAATCAGCAATTCTGGCATGTTTATTTCAGATATCCTGTATTCCTTCCACATTTTATCACCAATTTAAATACATTTTGTATCACTGATATTTTGTATTGCCTCTCTTTGATATTTGTTACCTTGTGTTATTAATCCCTCTGTCATTTGATCTGACCTCCTTTTCTCTGTTTTCTCCCCTCCCCCCTCCCAGCCTTTCTCGGCAAGTTTACACCCTGGTATCTCATACTCTTCCCAGCTCTGATAGAAAGTCATTGCCCTGAAGTGCTGACGTTGTTTCCTTCTCCATGTGTGCTGAATGACCTACTGGATATTTCTAACATTATCATAGGACACTACAGCACAGTAGGACAGATAGTCCTGATGAAGGATCTCGGCCCAAAACATCAACTGTTTAGTCCTCTCCATAGATGCTGCCTGACCTACTGAGTTGCACCAGCAGTTTGCGTGTGTTAGTCTGGGTTTCCAGCATTTGCAGAACCTCTTGTGTTTATATATTGCAGCACAGCACAGGGCACGATGTTGTGCTGACCTTTTAACCTACTCTAAGATCAATCTAATCTTTCCCTCTCACACTGCCCTGCGATCTTCTATCATCCGTGTGCCTATCTAAGAGTCCATTAAATACCTCTGATGTATCTGCCTCTGCTACCAACCCTGGCAGGACACTCCAAGCACTTGCCAAGCTCTGTGTAAAAAAAAGAGTTAACTTTCCACTTTTCAAAATTCCAGCACTATTATTGTCTAGTTGAGTAGTAACATCACAGGCACACTGCATCATATCCATAGCATTTGCAAGAAAAACATATATTGAACATAAATTATACACAATATTTACAAGAATTAACACAATTGTAACAAAAGGTCCATTTTAGTGTTGCTTAATAGTGATGAGGTTGTGCTGGTTGGTTTAGGAACCAAATGGTTGAAGGGAAGCAGTTTTCAAATCTGGTTGTGTGGGACTTCAGGCTTCCACAGAACTTCTTGAGAGTGTTATAGTAGGTTGAATTAGTGGGACTATGTAAGTGCAAGCATCAGGAAGGCAGAGCCAGAATAAGAAGGTGGGGAGGGAAAGGAGTACAAGCTAGCAGGTGTTAGGTGAGACCAGGTGAGTGGGTACCAGACAGGTATGAAGACTTGTAACCTCCCCATCACCTCCATCTGCTTCCACACCTTTATCCCTTTCTCCCATGATCTACTCTCCTCTCCTATCAGATTCCCCTTCTTCAGTCCTTTTACCTATTCCATCTACCTTCCACCCACCAATCTACCTTCTCCCTCACCTGGTTTCACATAGTACCTGCCAGCTAATACTTCTTCCCTTCTCCCCATCTTCCTATTCTGATTTCTTCCCTCCTTCCTTTCCACCACTGATGAAGGGTCTTGGCCTGATATGTCAACTGTTTTCACACGGAGAGTGGTGAATCTGTGGAATTCTCTGCCACAGGAAACAATTGAGGCCAGTTCATTGGCTATATTTAAGAGGGAGTTAGATATGGCCCTTGTGGCTAAAGGGATCAGGGGGAATGGAGAGAAGGCTGGTACAGGGTTCTGAGTTGGATGATCACCCATGATCCTACTGAATGGCGGTGCAGGCTCGAAGGGCCGAATGGCCTACTCCTGCACCTATTTTCTATGTTTCTATGTTTATTCCATCTATAGGTGCTGCCTGACTTGCTGAGCTCTTCCAACATTTTGCGTCTGTTTCTTTGGATTCCCAGCATCTGCAGAATCTCTCGTGTTTTTATTTTACCCACCAGCCAGGCTCCATAACATGACCACAGTGCCATGCACCAGGTGGTGATGCAACCAGTCAGAATGTTCTCCATGGTTCATCTGTAGAAATTTGCAACAGGCTATGTTGACCTACTGATCTCCTCAAACTCCTCATGAAGTATGGCCTCTTGAGAACCTTCTTTGTGATCGTATCAATGTGTTGGGCCCAAGATAGATTCTCTGAGATGTTGATACTCAGGAACTTGAAGCTGCTCAACCTTTCCGCCTCTGACCCCACGATGAGGACTGGTGTGTGTTCTCCTGACTTCCCCTCCCTGAAGTCCACGATCAGTTCTTGGTTTTGCTAATGTTGAGTGTGAGGCTGTTGTGGCAACACCACACCACCAGCCAACCTATCTCACTCCTTTACACCTCCTTGTCGCCATCTGATATTCTACCAACAACAGCGATGTCATTGGTGAAGTTATAGATGGTGTCTGACATTGATATTTACGGTAACTGATGGAAGGTGGTGCTGGAGCCTTGTTAAGGAATATATCACCGATCATGTCTGCCAGAGCATCCTCTGCTGGGTTCAGCTTCACAAACTTATTGTTTGCCTGACCTAGAGTGATGAGGTATAGCTCGATCATGTCTCAAGGACTGATTAGGAATAGTCAACACTGACTGTTTGTGGGAGATCATGTCTGATGAATCTTTTGGAGTTATTTGGAAGGGATCAATGAAAATAGGGCAGTTGTCTATATGGACTTTTGATAAGATCTTGCCTGGCAGACTATACCTCCAACTTCTGGTAATTTCTGTCCCTCCCCCTTCTCTCTTTTTCCATTCCATATTCTGGCTCCCCTCTACCCCTTCTCTTCTTATCTGACCTTCATGTCCCTCTGGGGCCCCTCCTCCTTCCATTTCTCCCATAGTCCACTGTCCTATTAGATTTATCTTCAGCCCTTTACCTCTCCCACTTCTCACCCCTTCAGTTTCTCACATCCCCCCTCTCCCATCTACCTACCTACCCACTCACCTGGTCTCACCTATCACCTGCCACTCCCCCACCTTATTGAGTTTTCTGCCCCCTTCCTTTCCGGTTCTGGTAAAGAGTCTTGGACAGGAACTTCAACTGTTTACTCCCTTCCATAGATGCTGCCTGACTTGCTGAGTTCCTCCAGTATTTTGTGTGTAGCTCAAGATTTTCAGCATCTGTAGAATCTCCTGTGTTTATAACAGGCTGGAATTCAGAAGGAGCTAGTGAGATGGATTCAGACTGGCTTGATGATAGAAAGTGGAGGGTGATGGTTAAAGGTCGATTCTCCGACTGGAGATCTGTGATTAGTGGAGTGCCCCAGTGTTAGGATCTCTTCTTCATTATTTATGTAAGTGATTTGGATGTGAATATACACGACACGATTAGCAAGTTAGGGCGTTGAGTTTAGGAGTAGGAACATAATGTTGCAGCTGCGTAAATCATTAATGAGGTTGCATTTGGAGAATTGTGTACAGCTTTGGTCACCCTGTTATAGGAAAGACATTGTCAAGCTGGAGAGGATGCAGAGAGATTTACAAGGATGCTGCCCAGACTATGGGGAGACGTTATAGGAAGAGGTTGGCTACACTGGATCTTTATTCTCTGAAGTGCTGGTGAATGAGGGGTGACCTCGTAGAAGTTTATAAAATCATGAGGGTTATTTATTCATTTAGTTATTTAGAGATACAGCATGGAACAGGACATTCTGGCTGAACAAGCTGTGCTGCCCCTGCAACCCACCTATTTAATCCCAGCCCAGTCACAGGACAACTTACAGTGACCAATTAGCCTACTAACCGGTAAGTCTTTGGACTGAGAGAGGAAACCGGAACACCTGGAGGGCACCCATATGGTCAAAGTTTTCAAAGGTACATTTAATGTTCGAGAAATGTATACAATATACATCCTGAAATGCTTTTTCTTCACAACCATCCACGAAAACAGAGACGTGCCTCTAAACAGTTAAATGTTAGAACCCCAAAGTGCCCCCCAGTTTCCCTCCCTCCCGCGGGTAAGCGGCAGCAAGCAACAATCCCCCCTACCCCCACCGGAAAATCCCCATTGGCACCCGCCACCAAGCCCTCAAGCATGAGCGAAGCAACAGCAAAGACATAGACTTGCAGTACCCCAAAGACTACTTGTTCACCTGATATTCGACATACCACAGGCTCTCTCTCTCCCTAATAAGGAAGAAAGAGGTACAGTTGAAGTCAGAAGTTTACATACACCTTGTTAGTATTTTGTAGCATTGCCTTTAAATTGTTTAACTTGGGTCAAATGTTTTGGGTAGACTTCCACAACCTTCTCACAGTAAGTTGCTGAAATTGCTCCCAAGGATGAACCAGACTTGACATCATTTTCTGACCTCAGTTGGATGGAAAATTTGTGGACAGAACTGAAAAAGCATGTGCGAGCAAGGAGGCCTACAAACCTGACTCAGTTACACCAGTTCTGCCCGGAGGAATGGAACAAAATTCCAGCAACTTGCTGTGAGAAGGTTGTGGAAGTCTACCCAAAATGTTTGACCCAAGTTAAACAATTTAAAGGCAATGCTACCAAATACTAACAAAGTGTATGTAAACTTCTGACCCACTGGGAAAGTGATGAAAGAAATAAAAGTTGAAATAAGTCATTCTCTCTACTATTATTCTGACATTTCACATTCTTAAGATAAAGTAGTGATCCTAACTGACCTAAGAAAGGGAATGTTTTCTAGGATTAAATGTGAGGAATTGTGAAAAACTGAGTTTCAATGTATTTGGCTAAGGTGTACGTAAACTTCTGACTTCAGCTGTATCTCCGTTTCACAGCGAGAGGGGAGACATAACAAACAACTCACAGGGAGAACTTACAAACTGTTTATGGACAGCGGCAGGGACTCCTTGTGGACCTGGGTTGCTGGCTTTGTAATAGCGTTACGCTAACTGCTATACTATACCATGGATAAGGTGTGTGGTCATAGTCTTTTCCCAAGGGTTACAACATTGAAAAGATGCATGGAAGGAAGGGACTTGGAGGGCTATGTGTCGGATGCAGGCAAATAGGGCTAATAGGGAGGATGCTGCGGTCTGCAGGGACTAATTGGACCAAAGGGCCTGTTTCTGTGATGTTTGACTCTTTGACGCTAATAAGCTGAATTGTATAAGATGTTGGTGAGGCCAAATTTGGAGAATTGTGTGCACCTGCTAGATATCAAGAAGAAAGGTATTAATAAGATTGAAAGGGTAAAGAGAAAATGTACAAGGATGTTGCCGGGACTTGAGGACCTGAGTTATGGTAAAGATTGAACAGGTTCGGACTTTATTCCCTGAAGCACAGGAGAATGAGCAGAAATTTGATGGAGGTATATAAAATTATGAGGGGTATAGATAGGGTAAATGCATGCAGGCATTTCCCACTGATGTTGGCTGAGAATAGAACCAGCAGTCATAGATTAAGGGTGGAAGGTGAAATATTTCAGGGAACCTGAAGAGGAACTTCTTCACACAGAGTGCGGTAAGTATGTGGAACGAGTCCCAGTGGAAGTGGTGGATGCAGGTTCGATTGCAACATTTAAGAGAAGTTTTGGGAAGTACGTGGATGGGAGGGGTGGGGAGGGCTGTGGTGCAGGTGCAGGTCAATGGGATTAGGCAGAATAACAATTTGCCACAAATTAGATGGGCTGAATAGCCTGTTTCTGTTCTGTACAGCTCTCTGGTTCTATGAGAGGGAGGTGACGGCTGGTTCCAAGGTCCGTGGGCTTGGGCTCAGTGTTTCCAGTGTAGCAGCAAGGCCGGCACCAGGAATTATTTCGGAAACTCCCTTTGTATCTGTTGCCAGTTCACTCAGCATCGAGTCATAATTCATTAAAAATGTATCTGCAGAGCTGAGTTACTGTGTGTGAAAGATCACACTGCCACATGTCTAGACGGTAGAAAATGCAGACGCAATACTTAGTGTTACAGATCCCCTCTCCTAACCTCTTCCCGAAGTGCAGGCTTTATATCCTCAGCTGGATGTACTTTACAAGGATGTTGTCAGGACTTGAGGACCTGAGTAATTGGGAAAAGTACACAGAACATAGGGCACTGCAGCACAGTTCAGACCCATCGGGCCACGATGCTGTGCTGATCTTTTAACCGACTCTAAGATCAATCCACCCCTTCCTTCCTTCATAGCTCTTCAGTTTTCTTTCATCCATGTGCCTATCTAAGAGTTTCTTAAATGTCCCTAATATGTCTGCTTCTATCATGCACTCACCGTTCTTCGTGTAAAAAACACTTGCTGTATCTGATATTCCCCCAACCCCATATAAGACCATAAGACATCAGAGCAGAATTAGCCATCCGTCCTATCAAAGCTGCTCCGTCATTACAACCTGGCTAATTTATTACCCCCTCAACCCCATTCTCCTGCCTTCTCCCTGAAGCTTTTGAATCCTTGCTAATCAGGAATATATCGGACTCTGCTTTAAATATACCCGGTGACTTGGCCTCCACAGTCTTTTCTGGCAATGAATTCCACAGATTCACCACCCTCTGGCTAAAGAAATTCCTCCTCCTGTCTGTTCTAAAGGAATGCCCTTGTATTCTGAGGCTGTGCTTTCTGGTGCTAGACTCCCCCACTATAGGAAACATCCTCTCCACATCCACTCTATCAAGGCCTTTCAATATCTGATAGGTTTCAATGAGATCCCCCTCATTCTTCTAAGCTCCAGCGAGTACAGGCCCAGAGCCATGAAACACTCCCCATATGTTAACCCTTTCATTATGGGATCATTCTCGTGAACCTCCTCTGGATCCTCTCCAATGCCAGCACATCCTTTCTTGGAAAAAGGGCTTGAATCTGCTCACAATACTGACCAATGCCTTGTAAACCATCAGCATTTCATTCTTGTCTTATGTTTTAGTTCTCTCAAAATGAATGCTAACACTTATACCTCCCTCAATCAGTTTAAATTTATGCCCCCTTGTATGAATCATTTCTGCCCTGAGAAAAAGCCTCTGATTATGGATAATTCCCATATTTCAAGTTGTTTTTGGCATTTATCTGGCCACCGTCCGCTCATTAATACGCGATCCGGCAGAGGCAAAAAGGTTGCCGACCCCAAAAAGTGCATGCTGGCATTTTTCACTGAGGTTGAGTGAGACTAGAACTAGAGGTCATAGATCAAGGGTGGAAGGTGAAATGTTTAACGGGAATCTGAGGGGGAGCTCCTTCACTCAGGGTGGTGTGAGTGAAATGTCCAGTGTGAGTGTGCAGAAGTAGAGAAGTATTGAATGATTGGGGACGGGTGGGGTGGGGTGAAGGGACTTGTTTCACTGTCGTTGTTCAGTTTTGTTGTTGTGTCAGTATTTTTGCTTGTGTTGTTCTGCTGAACTTAGTGGGCATACCATGTGTGGCGATAGTTGTGCACCTCCCCTCATTGAGTTGGTTGTAAATGCCAATGGTGCATTTCACTGTATATTCCGATTCCAACACAGATACATGACTCTGAATCTGGCCAAGAAGACCTGAAGGAGTGAAGGGTCTAATTCTGTTCCCATCTCTTATGGTCTTATGGGAACTGAAGGGCATCATTTCCCGCACAGAGGGTGGTCCATAAATGGAAAGCACTGCCTCAGCAAGTGATAGAGGCAGGTACAATACTTGAAAGACATTTGTACAGGAAAAGTTTAGAATATAGATCATAAGACATAACAGTATTAGTCTATTCAGTACATCAAGCCTGCTCCACTATTTGATCATGATTGATTTATTAACCCCTTCAACCCCATTCTCCTGCCTTCTCCCTGTAACCTTTGATGCCTTTACTAATCAAGAATCTATCAACCTCCGCTTTAAATATACTCAATGGTTTGGCCTCCACAGCTGTCTGTAGCAATGAATTCCAGAGATACATCACACTCTAGCTAGAGAAATTCCTCCTCATCTCTGATCCAAAGGAAAGTGCTTGTATTCTGAGGCTGTGCCCTCTGGTTCTAGACTCACCCACTATGGGGAATATCCACTCGATCTAAGCCATTCAATATTTCAAATGTTTCAGTGAGATCCCTCCTCATTCTTCTAAACTCCAGCGAGTACAGGCCCAGAGCCATCAAACGTGCATGATACACTAACCTTTTCATTCCTCAGACCATTCTTGTGAACCTCCTCTGGACCCTTTCCAATGCCAGCACATCCTTCTTTCGAAAAGAGACCCAAAAATGCCCAGAATATAGTATTCTAAATGCAGTCTGACCGATTGAGAGAGATACTTGGTTGGCATGTTTGAGCCACAGGTTCTGTTTCCATTCTGTTTAAGACTGTAAGGCACAGGAGCAGAATTAACCCATTTGGTCCATTCACTCTACTCTGCCATTTGATTATGGCTGATTTATTATCCTCCTGAACTCCATTCTCCTGACCTCTCTTTATCCTTTGTCAACCTTACTAATCAAGAACCTATCAACCTCTGCTTTAAATATACCCAATGACTTGGCCTCCACAACTGTCTTTGACAATGAATTCCACAGATTCACTGCCCTCTGGCTAAAGAAATTTCTCCTCATCTCTGTTCTAAAAGGACAACAGAAATGCATATGATTATGCATCATATGAAATGCAGAAATACATCTTTATTTTTGTATTGAAGTCCTCTCAATGTGCGCGCCCGCATACCATTTGCTCTCCTAACTACCTGCAGCTCCCTGCCTGTGAGCTTTATGCAAATTGTGTACAAGGTGCCCAGGTCCCTTTGAGTGTTAATACTTCCCAATCTCTTGCCAGCTAAGAAGCACTACACTTTTTTGTTTCACAAATTGAAGTGAATGACCTTACAGTATGTTCCATCTGCCAAACTCGTGCCCTCTCAGTTTGTGCTTGTGTCCTTGAAAGCTCTTCACACCCTCCTCCGCACTCCCAATCCCATCGTGACTTGTGTCATCAACACACCAGTAAAAGACAAAGGCGTCATCTGTCACTAAGGACCCCCATCACCCAAAGCATCCATTAAGGGATCTATTACCTCCAAACCCCCTCCCGAAGGACAATTAGGAGTAGACAGAGAGCAATCCCATTCCCACCAGCAGCACTCTATAAATCAAGGAAAACAATTTTTCCCAAATATTCACATCCATTATAACATTTCCATATCAGAATCAGGTATATTATCACTGACATTTGCTGGGAAATTTGTTGTTATGCGGCGGCAGTACAGTATAATACATAAAAACCAATTTCCCCCGGGATCAATAAAGTATGACTATGACTATGAGGAAAAATGACTATAAATTACAATAAGCATATATAAGCATTAAATAAGTAGTGCAAAAAGAGAGGAAATTAGCGAGGCAGTGTTCACGGGTTCATAGACCATTCAAAAATCTGATGGCAGAGGGGAAGAAGCTGTTCCTAAAACACTGAGTGTCTTCAGACCCCTGTACCACCTCTTTGATAGTAGTAGTGAGAAGAGGGCATGAGGGCAGTGAGGGTTCCCTTGAGGCACCAGCTTCTGAAGGTGTCCTTGACGGTGAGGTGGCTAGTGTCCATGATGGATCTGGCTGAGTTTATAACTTTCTGCAGCTTGTTCTGAACCTGTGCATTGGAACATAATGCCAGTGAGAATGCTTTCCATAACACCATAAGAGCATAACACCATAGGAGCAGAATTTGGTCCACTGAATCTGCTCCTCCATTTCACCATGACTGATCCATTTTCCCTCAGCCCCAATCTCCTGCCTTCTCCCTTATCTCTTCATACACTGACCAATCAAGAATCTGTCAACCTCTGCCTTAAATATACGCAGACTTGGCCTTCACAGCTGCCTGTGGCAAAGAATTCCACAGATTCACCACTCTCTGGCTAAAGGAATTCTTCCTCATATCTGTTCTAAAAGGACACCCCTCTATTCTGAGGCTGTGTCCTTTGGTCCTAGACTCTCCCACCATAGGAAACATCCTCTCCACATCCACTCCATAGAGGCCTTTCAACATTTGATAGGTTTCAATTAGGTCACCACTTATTCTTCTGAATTCTAGTGAATACAGGTCCAGAGCCATCAACTGCTCTTCATATGATAAACTGTTTAATCCTGGAATCATTTTCGTGAACTTCCTTTGAACCCTCTCCAGTGTCAGCACATCCTCCCTAAGATAAGGGACCCAAAAGTGGGCCTCACCTGTGCTTTATAAAATCTCTACATTACATGATTGCTTTTCTGTTTTAGTCCTCTTAAAATGAATGCTGACATTGCATTTGCCTTCCTCACCACTGACTCAACCTGCAAAATAACCTTCAGAGAATCCTGCATAAGGACTCCAAGTCCCTTTTCCCCTCAGATATTTAATTTTTCTCTCCATTTGGAAAATAGCCTAACCTTTTATTTCTTCTACCAAAGTGCATACATTTCCCGACATTGTATTCTATCTGTCACTTCTTTGACCATTTTCCTAATCTGTCTAAGTCTTTTTGTAGCCTCTCTTCTTCCTCAAAACTACCTGCCCTTCACCTATTTCTTTGTACCACAAAGCCATCAATTCCATCATCCAAGTCATTGACATATAATGTAAAAGGAAGTTGTCCTAATACAGACCCCTGTAGGACACCACTAGTCACCAGCAGCCAAACAGAAAAGGCTCCCTTTATTTCCATTCTTTGTCTCCTGCCAATCAGCCACTGCTTTATCCATGCTGGAATCTTTTCTGTAACACCATGGGCTCCTAACTTGTTGAGCAGTCTCATGTGTGGCACTGTGTCAAAGGCCTTCTGAAAATCCAAGTACACAAAATCAACTGATTCTCCTTTGTGTATTCTGCTTGCTATTTCCTGAAGGAATTCCAACAGATTTTCCCAAATCAAGATTTTCCCTTGAGGAAACCACACTGACTACGGCCTATTTTATCACATGCCTCCAAGTAACCTGAAACCTCATCCTTAATGATCAATTCCAACATCGTCCCAACCAGTGAGGTCAGAGTAATTGGCATATAGTTTCCTTTCTTCTACCTCTCTCCCCTCTTGAAGAGTGGAGTGATATTTGCAATTTTCCAGTCCTCTGGAACCTTCTAGAATCTATTGATTCTTGAAAGAGCATTACTAATGCCTCCACTGTCTCTTCAGCCACCTCTTTCAGAAACCTGAAGTGTACACCATCTGGCCCAGCTGACTTATCTACCTTCAGACCTTTCAGTTTCCCCAGAACCTTCTCTAGTAATGGCAACTTCACACACATCTGTCCCTTGACACTCTCTAACTTCCACAAACTGCTAGTGTCTTCCATAGTGAAGATTGATGCAAAATACTTATTCAGTTCATCCACCAATTCCTTCTCTCCCATTGCTACCTCTCCACAGTTTGATATCCACTCTCACCTCTCTTTTACATCTTATACATCTGTAGAAACTTTTGGTATCTTCTTTAATATTGTTGGGTAGCTTACTTTTGTATTCCATCTTGTTCTTTTTAATGAATTTTTTAGTTGCCTTCTCTTGGTTTTTAAAAGCTTCCCGATCCTCTAACTTCCCACTAATTTTTGTTTATTATATGCCTTCTCTTTGGCTTTAACTCGTCAGCCACGGTCGTGTCATCTTGCCTTTAGAATACTTCTTCCTCTTTGGGATGTATTTATCTATGCCTTCCAGATTGCTTCCAGAAGTTCTAGCCGTTGCTGCTGTGCTGTCACCCCTGCCAGTGTTTTTTTCCAACCACTTTTAGCTAAGTCCTCTCTCGTGCCTCTGTAATTCACTTTATTTCACTGTAATACTAATACATTTGACTTTAGCTTCTCTTCAAATTTCTTGGTGAGTTCAATCTTATTATGATCACTTTCCCTTAAAGGGTCTTTTACCTTAAGCTCTCTAATCAATTCCAGTTCATTGCACAACACCCAATCCAGAATAAAAACTCCCCCCCTTGGGATCCAACACCAATGTGATTTGCCGAATCTAGCTGCATATTGAAACCCCCCATGACTATTGTAACATTGCCCTTTTAGCATGTATTTTTATCTCCCGTTGTAATTTGTAGACCACATCCTGGTTTTTATTTGGAGGTCATTATATAACTCCCATCAGGGTCTTTTTACCCCTGCAGTTCCTGAGCTCTACCCACAAAGATTCAACACTTCCAACACTATCTCACCTCTTTCTAATGATTTGATTTCATTTTTCGCAAACAGAGCCACAGCACCCCCTCTGCCTATCTGCCTGTTTTTTTGATACAATGTGTATCTTTGGATATTAAGCTCCCAGCTATAAACTTCTTTCAGTCACAATTCAGTGTTGCCCACAACATCATACATGCAATCTGAGACGGTGCTACAAGTTCATTTACCTTATTCCATGTACTGTGTGCATTCAAATATAACACCTTCAGTCCCGTATTCACCCTTTTCGATTTTGTTCACCTTCTACATTGCAGCTCATCCTGTTGACTGCAGTTTTGCCCTGTCATCAGCCCCTCCTTGCTAGGAGTCTCACTACACACTGCCTCTGTTTGTAAACCAAGTGCAGTATCTCATTCTCAGCCCTGTCACTCCAGTTCCCATTGCTCTGCCAAATTAGCTTAAAGTGTCCCAAACAACTCTAGCAAACCTGTCTGCAGGGATACTGGTCCCCCTCGAGTTCAGGTGTAACCCATCCCTTTAGTACATTTCGTACCTTTCCCAAAAGAGATCCCAATGATCCATAAATCCTGCACCAGTTTCTCAGCCACACATTCACCTACCAAATCATTCACTGGTGTGTGGCCAGGAAGCAATCCAGAGAGTGGTTCCATTAGACAGACGCAGTAGGGATTCAGAAAGGACAGGTCCTGTTTGGCAAACTTACTGGAGTTCTTTGAGGACATAATGAGTGCAATGGATAGAGGGAGACAGGTGGATGTCGTATACTTGGATTTCCAGAAGGCATTCAATAAGGTGCCACACAAGAGACATAAATATTATACGGATGCAAGGAGTCGAAGGAAGTGTATTGGCATGGATAGTGGATTGGTTAACCGATAGAAGGCAGAGTGTTGGTATAAATGGGTATTTCTCCAGTTGGCAGTCTGTGGTGAGTGGGGTGCCGCAGGGGTCAGTGCTGGGCCCACAGCTGTTTACCATTTGCATTGATGATATGGAAGAGGGGACTGAGTGTAGCGTAGCAAACTTTGCTGATGACACTAAACTGAGTGGAAAAGCAAATTGTACAGAAGATGTGAAGAGTCTGCAGAGGGATATAGATAGGTTAAGTGAGTGGGCCAAGGTCTGGCAGATGGAATACAACGCTGGTAAATGCGAGATCATCCACTTTGAAAGGAATAATAGAATAGCAGATTATTATTTAAATGGTGAAAGATTGCAGCTTGCTGTTGTGCAGTGGGACTTGGGAGTGCTTGTTCATGAATGCAAAAAGTTGGCTTACAGGTAAAATAGGTTATTAAGAAGGCAAACAGGATGTTGGCCTTCATTGCTAGAGGGATTGAATTCAAGAGCAGAGAGGTCATACTGCAACTATACAGGGTACTGGTGAGGCCGCACCTGGAGTACTGTGTGTAGTTCTGGTCTCCATACTTGAGGAAGTACTGGCTTTGGAGGCAGTGCAGAGGGGGTTCACCAGGTTGATTCCAGGGATGAAGGGGTTAAACTATGAGGAGAGATGAGTTGCCTGGGACTATACTCTCTGGAGTTCAGAAGAATGAGAGGGGATCTTATAGAAACATACAACATTTTGAAAGGGATAGATAAGATAGAAGTAGGAAAGTTGTTTCCATTGGTGGGTGAGACTAGAACTAGGGGACATTGCCACAGGATTCGGGGGAGAAGATTTAGGACGGAGGTGAGGAGAAACTTTTTCCCAGAGAGTGGTGTACCTGTGGAATTCTCTGCCCAGGGAAGCAGTTGAGGCTTCCTCACTAACTATGTTTAAGAAACAGTTAGACAGGTTTTGACATAGTAAGGGAATTAAGGGTTATGGGGAAAAGGCAGGCAGATGGAGCTGAGTTTACGGACCGATCAGCCATGGTCTTATTGAATGGCGGGGCAGGCTTGATGGGCCGGATGGCCTACTCCTGCTCCTATTTCTTATGTTCTTATTACTACCCTGGGGGTCCTGTTTTTCAGCTTTCTACCTAGCTCCCTAAAATCTCTCTTCAGGACCTCCTTACCTTGTCTACCCATGTCATTGGTGCCGCTTCTGGCTGCTTACCGCCCCCTTGACAATGCCATGGACCCAGTCTGAGACGGCAAGTTTGCGGCGCTTGGAAGTTCATGGCAGGGAGAGTTTCTCCCTTCTACCGTCTGCGTGAGATGATGGGGCTATCGGGACTTGACACTTTTTTTTACCGTGCCCATGGTCTGCTCTTTATCAAATTACAGTATTGCTTTGCACTGTTGTAACTATATGTTATAATTATGTGGTTTTGTCAGTTTTAGTCTTGGTTTGTCCTGTGTTTCTTGTGATATCTCTCTGGAGGAACATTGTATCATTTTTTAATGCATGCATTTCTAAGTGACAATAAACGAGGACTGAGTGTACTCATAATCTAATCTAATCCCTGGCCTTGGCACCTGGGAGCAGCATAGCATCCGAGTGTCTCTATCTTGCCCACAGAATCACGTCTCTGTTTCTCAGACTATGGAATTTCCTATGAACAATGCAGTACGGTACTTCTGTAAAAAATCGCTTGAATCTTTGGTGACGTACCAAATCTCCTCAAACTCCTAATGAAGTATAGCTGTTCACATCAACTAGTCAGCTGCAGTGTCCTCTAAAATATTGAATTGCAGATCGCAATACTAGTGCACTGTTCTCTAAATGAATCTTGCTGAGGGTTGATAGGTCAACATTTGGATTCTATATTTCATACCCTATCATGGAAGCAGAATGCTGTCAGTTATTTTGACAGCACAATCAATCTGTGAGTCTGACCCTGTTTCCTGCTTCTCATTCTCTGCCCTCTGTCCTCGGGTTCATACACGTCACCTGTTGTCCATGTCATTCTGTTCCCAACTGCTTGTCCAACTCCTTCCACCTGTCTTGTCCTTTTCTCCTCGTCCTGCGCTTTCCTGAATCTCTCTTACATCAATAACTTCAGTCCCAAAGCCTCTAATGTATCATAGAGAGCACAAAATTCCAGATATTCTGTTGTTGGCCCTGTTTAAATACTCTCCATTATTCCTGCCCTTCCCCTTAATCTCATTGTCCTTCCTACCCTCCCTCCCTCTCTTCTACTCTACTTCCCTCCTTCTCCTCTTCCACTCACCCCTCCCCTATTGGTTTATTTTTGTTTGGAGAAAGAAGCACAGTAACATACCCTTCCAACCCAACGAGCCCAGTTATAGCCATTTGACCAATTCACCTACTAACTCATTTCAACTGTGGGAAGAAACCAGAGCACCCGGAGGAAACTCACAAGATCATGGGAGAATGTACTAAATCCGTACAGACCCCTTCCATATCCCTCCTCTTGTACCACTCCATTTCCCTCTCCTACCCTCCTCCCTTCATTTCCCAGCTTCCCTCCCCACTCCACCCCTCCATTTTCATTCTCTCCATTTCCGCGTTCGCATCCCTCCCCTCCATTTCCCTCCAGTTCCCTCCATTTCCCATCCCTCCCCTCCCTCTCCATTTCTTTCACATCCCCTCCCCTCCCCCATTCCCCTCACTCTCCATTTTCTACACCCCCCTTCCATTTCCCTCCCCCCTCCATTTCCCTCCCATTCCCTCCATTCCCTATCTCTCCCCTCAATTTCCCTCCCCTCCCTCTCGATTTCTTTCACATCCCCTCCCCTCCCCATTCCCCTCATCTCCCCTCCCCTCACTCTCCATTTTCTACACCCCCCCTTCCATTTCCCTCCCCCTCCATTTCCCTCCCATTCCCTCCATTCCCTAGCTCTCCCCTCAATTTCCCTCCCCTCCCTCTCGATTTCTTTCACATCCCCTCCCCTTCATTCCCCTCATCTCCCCTCCCCTCACTCTCCATTTTCTACACCTCCCATCCATTTCCCTCCCATTCCCTCCCATTCCCTCCATTCCCTATCTCTCCCCTCAATTTCCCTCCCCTCCCTCTCGATTTCTTTCACATCCCCTCCCCTCCCCATTCCCCTCATCTCCCCTCCCCTCACTCTCCATTTTCTACACCCCCCCTTCCATTTCCCTCCCCTCCCTCTCGATTTCTTTCACATCCCCTCCCCCTCATCTCCCCTCCCCTCACTCTCCATTTTCTACACCTCCCATCCATTTCCCTCCCATTCCCTCCATTCCCTATCTCTCCCCTCAATTTCCCTCCCCTCCCTCTTGATTTCTTTCACATCCCCTCCCCTCCCCTTCATTCCCCTCATCTCCCCTCCCCTCACTCTCCATCTTCCACACCTCCCCTCCATTTCCCCTTTCCTCCTTTATCCTACATTTCCCTTCACTCCCCTGCCCTCCATTTCCCCCTCCCCCTCTACTTCTACCCCTATTCTACACTCCAGTCCATTTCTCCCCCCCCCCCCCCACTCCTCTTCCCTTCAATTCACCTCTGCATACGTGAAAGGTGTGGATCTGGTGGATGGTCGTGGACATTTTATCTGGGGTTGTGGACTCTAAAACTAAGAATTCACAGAGACAAGATAAGAGGAGAAAGGTTTAAAAGGGACCTGAGGGGTAGCTTCTTTACAGGGTAGTGAGTGTCTGGAATGAGCTGCCAGAGGAATTGGTCAAGGCAGATACAGTTACAACATTTAAGAGGTATTTGGATAGGTATATGGAGGGGAGAGGTTTGGAAGGTTTTGACTGAATGCAGGCAACTGAGACTAGTAGGGAGGATGCTATAGTTGTAATGGATCACTTTGGCTTCTTTGTTCTCCATTCTTCTCCTCCAGTTCTCTTTCCCTCCCACACCCTCCCCTCCAAACGCTTTCCCCTCCCCTCCTGTTCCCTCATAACCCCTCCCTTCTCACCAGTTCCCTTCCCCTCAATTCCCTCTTACCAACTTCCCTCAATTCCCTTCTTACACCCCCTCCCCTTAATTCCCCTCTTACATCACCTCCCCTCATGTTCCCCTCACACCTCCTCCCCTGACTGCCTACCCCTGCAATGCGTACTTCGCCCCAGTCAGTGCTGCATTGGACCTTGGCCAATAAACCTCTTAACGCCTATTTCATTCAGCAATCTGGGATCTGACCAAATTAATTTAGTACATTATGCCAGCCAGCATCCTCAAAACACTCTGATAAATCTTTAAGTAAGCTGCAGTCTCACTGATGCAGAGACCTCTTCATCTTCTCCCCATCCTTGTACCTCATACTCTCTCTTCGAGAGTGAGAAGATGGGGAGGAAACTCTCCTTTTACCTTCTAGAAGTTTCCTCAGTACAGTGCTTTGTTGTTCCCTCCTTTTCTCATGCTCTTTTCTCAAACATGCATCTATCACTCCCTGTAGCTTAGGTCTTCAATTCCGGCAGCATCCTTGTAGATTTTCTCTGTACTTTTTAAATCATATTGATATTTTTCCTGTAGGTAGGCGATCAAGACTGCACACAATACTCCAGTTTAGACCTCACGAACATCTTCTACAACTCCAACATAACATCCCAACTCCTGTACTCAATACTTTGATTTAAGAAGGCCTAAGTGCTAAAAGCTTTCTTTATGACCCATTCTACCTGTGATGCCACTTTAAAGAAATTATGGATGTATATTCCGAGATCCCTCTGTTCTACTGCACTCTTTCGTGTCCTACAGCTCTCTGTGCAAGTCCTACCCTGGTACGTCCTCCCAAAGTGCAAAACAACACACTTAAATTCCATCTGCCATTTTTCAGCCCATTTTTTCCAGCTGGTCCAGATCCTGCTGCAAGCTTTGATTGACTTCCTCGCTGTCAGCTATGCCCACAATCTTGGTATCATCTGCAAATTTTCTGATCCAGTTACCAGCAGCAATCTGCTGGAGGAAATGTCTGGGTCAAGCAGCATCTGTAGGGGAGAAAGGACTTGTCAACACCCTGCCTCAGTATTTCTACCTCTGAAAACTGCCTCTTACATCTTCCCTCACAGTTGTCCCACAAGTGGAGTGGGGAGAGATGCAGAGAGAATGGGGTGAGATAGGGAGGGGGCCAGGGTGATGGGGAGAGGCAAAGAGAAAGTGAGGAGGGAGAGGAATGGGCTTGGAGGCAGAGAAAGGTTATTGGAAGGTGGGAGGGTTCATGGACCATTCAGAAATCTGATATCGGAGGGGACGAAGCTGCTCCTAAAACGCTGAGTGTGGTTCCTTTGTGGTAGCAATGAGAAGAGGGCATGTCCTGGATGGCGAAATTCTCTGGTGATGGATGCCACCTTCCTGAGGCAACACCTTTTGAAGATGCCCTTGGTGCTGGTTGTGCCTGTGGTGGAGGGCGAAATAGGGAGAGTGAGGACAAATAGATCTGAGATTAGCAAGCCAGCGGGTTTTGGAAACTAACCCATTACTGTATTTCCTGGTCTTGGTCTAAGCCTTTGATCTTTTGAAAGGGATTAAGTTGGGGAGAATCAGAGCCGGCAGGTCACCCAGTAAGTGGTAGAGGTGTCCACAACTTCCAGCTGTAATATAAGGTACCACAGATTTGCTTATCCAGTCAGCAACAAAGGATCTGCTGGAGGAAATCTGTGGGTCTTGTGGGATGTGTAGGGGGAAAAGGACCTGTTGAAGTTTTGGGTCGTCAGTACCTCGACCTCTGCAAGCCGCCTCCTCTAATTGTGACCCACGGGCAGAGGAGGGAGAGACGCAGAGAGAATGGGGTGCCAGGGTGCTGTACTCCTGTAGGCAACTAACTGAAGGCCTCGGTTTGTGTCCCAAACTTGATAAGGAGGAACATTTTATTTATTTATTTAGAGATAAACAGTGCAGAATAGGCCCTTCTGGCCTTTCAAGCTGCCCTGCCAGCAACCCCAGCCTAATCAAGGGGCAATTTGCAATGGCCGTTTAACTGTCCAACGGGTACTCTGGGAGGATTCCCACAATTACTAAACGGGAGCATCCTTAGAGTGAGTAGTCTAATGTAGAATGACATCCACTAGATGTAGATATTATTCAGGAGAACAAGAGAGCTATATAAAATTATAAGGACATTGACAGAATTACTTTACCCTGGTAGGCGTGTCTAAGCAGAAAGGTTCAAAGGTTCAAAAGTACAATTTCATGTCAGAGAAATGCAAACAATATACATCCTGAAATGCTTTTTCTTCACAACCATCCTCTAAAGCAGAGGAGTGCCCCAAGGAATGAATGACAGTTAAATGTTAGAACCCCAAAGTACCCTACCCCACCGTGTGTAAGCAGCAGCGAGCAACAATCCTCCCTCCCCCCACCGGCAAAAAAAAGCATCGGCGCCGTCACTGAGCGCTCAGCGTGAGCAAAGCAATAGGTGAGGGGAAAGGGGGGTCTTCAGATTTTGGAATGTTATCCTTGAGTAAAAATACAAAACACAATGCAGTGAAGTTCAGGAAGCTGGTGGATGTGTTTAGAGTACATTGGTAGGTTATTGTTTTTTCTTCTTAAGCCCATTGGGGTGGGATGTCGGCTGCCAACAGCAGTCCTCTATCCTGGGCCAGTCTTTCAAGTTTTCCCAGATGTAGACCATCTTCTTAGTGTACCTTTGGTCTCTCAGGGATGAGATCTTTAGAGCTTCTGTTGGACTTTCTGTATCTCTGGGTTTTTACGGGTTGGAGTTGCTAGCCCCATGCCTAACAATCCTCCTCTCCCAGCCGGGCTTGGGACCGTCCATGGTGGAGTTGATTATTGTTTCATTCCACTGAAGTACCTTGTCCAATCTCAACCCTGGCTGTGAGGTAGAGTTTTCCGACAGCCCTAAACTGGCCCGGGGTGTCCAGGGACTGACAATTCACCTTGCAACTCTTACCAGGTTTGGTAAGGTTACACATGGAGTACTGTGTGCAGTTCGGGTCACCCCATTACATAAAGGATGTGGAGGCCTTGGAGAGGGTGCAGCAGAGGTTACTGCCTGGATTAGAGGGTACAGCTTTAAGGAGAGGTTGGGCAAACTTGGTTTCTTTTCTCTGGAATGGCAAAGGATGAGGGGATACCTGATAAAATTATCAGAGGCATAGATTTGGTAGATAGTTTTTTTCCCTAGGTAGAAATGTCAAATACTAGACGTTTAATGTGAGGGTGGAACACTTAAAGGAGGCACCTGGGGCAAGTTGTTAAAACAGAGGATGGTGGGTGCCTGGAACGTGCTGTAGGCCTGGTGGCAGGGGAAGAATCTCTTGTTCTCATAAGCACAAGAGATTCTGCAGATGCTGTCAATCTTGAGCAACACACACAAAATGCTGGAAGAACTCAGCAGGTCAGGCAGCATCTATGGAAGGAAATAAATAGTCGATGTCTCAGGCCAAGGTCTTTCATCAGGACTGGAAAGGAAGGGGGCAGAAGCCAGAATGAAGAGGTGGGGTAGGGGAAGGTGATAGGTGAAACCAGGTGAGGGGGATGATGACTGGGTGGGGGGAGGGAGGATGAAATGAGAAGCTGGGAGTTAATGGGTGGAAAGAATCTGAATGGACCATGGGAGAAAGGGAAGGAGGGAAGTGATGGGCGGGTGAGGAGAAGGGAAGAGGTAAAAGAGGAGCCAGAGCGGGAATGGAAGAAGAGAGAAGGGAGAGGGGAAGAAGTACTGGAAGTTGGAGAAATTGATGTTCATGCCATCAGGTTGGAGGCTACTCTGATGGAATATGAGGTGTTGCTCCTCCAACCTGCAGTTGCTTCATTGTGGCATTAGAGGAGGCTATGGACTGAAATGTAGGAATGGGAATGGGACACACTGAGTTCCTCCATCCCAGGTAAAGCCCTCTCCACCACTGAGCACATCTGCAAGGAGCACTGCTACGAGAGAGCAGCATCCATCATCAAGGTCCCCTCAACATCTCGGCCATGCTCCCTTCTTACAGTTACAGCAGCCTTTGGTCCTACGCTTCCAGCTTCAGAAACAGTTATTACTGTACCCTACAAGCATCGGACTCCTGAACCACCCTGAATGACTTCACTCACCACAACATTGAACTGATTCCACAATCTACAGACTCATGGTTAAGGACTCTACAACTCAATATTATTTCCTATTTATTTATTCATTGTTTTTATTTTTTTTTGCATTTGCAGTTTGTCTTATTTTACACATTGTTCATTTGTCAGTCTTTGTGTGTAGTTTTTCATTGATTCTATTGTGTTTCTTTGTATCTTCTGTGAACGTCTGCCAGAAAACGACTGTCAGGTGATATATGGTGATATATACGTGCCTTGATAATAAATTTACTTTGTACTTTGAATTACTGAATTATTAATCAAAATTGCAAGACTACAGGGACTGAGCAGAGAGTCGAGAAGAAGCTTCCAAAGAGCTGGCATAGACAGGATGGGCTGAGTGGCCATTTCCTGATGCTGTAAAGGATATGACTCAATGAAAGAGACACACAAAGCACTCTGGCATGTAAGGAGAAAATACCTTATTAATTATATACGAGGCCACTCTGGTTCCTGTTCATATGGCAGGCCACACAAGACTGACGTACTTGCTCTAAGGTTTGGCCCGGACTTTCTCCAGCTGACTAGCAAACAGCACCGATCAATTTCTCCAGTTAACTCAGCAGCTGAGTCTGGGTGTGGACAAGATGCAGCAGTGCTCACATCCAGCCATGGTCCTGTGAAGGGCACTTTCCTCCGCGCCTCCCTCAATGGGGCACATACTCCACGGGTGAGTGCTGGTCTTACACCCACAGGTCTGTATGCATTATTTAACCATGGCTCGCTCTGGGTATAAGATAAGATTAGCTTTATTTGTCACATGTGCTTTGAAACCTACAGTGAAATGCACCCTTTGCGTCAATGACCAACACACTCCGAGGATTGTGTTAGGGGCAGCCCATAACTGTTGCCAAGCTTCCGGCACCATCATAGCACACTAACGCGGACTAATCTGTATGTCTTTGATATGTGGGAGGAAACCCACACGGTCATGGGGAGAGGGAACAAGCTCCTTACAGACGGTGGTGGGAATTGAACCTGATCTTTCAGTTGCTTGTGCTGTATGCTACATTTCATGTTGTGTGTGTATGTGTGTATGAGGGAGAGAGAGAAATAGAGAGACAGAGAAGGAGACAGACTGACAGAGAGAAAGATCTCTCACATGTGCGTGTATCACAATATGTATATGCTTGTGCGTGTATCTGTGTATTCACAGCCCATGTTTCGCTTGCTGAACTATGCTTGACCTTCCTTCCCTCCCTCTCCCCCTCTCCCTCTCTCCCCCCTTCTCTCTCTCTCTCTCTCTCTCTCTCTCTCTCTCGGCACCAGTTGCCGTGTACTGCACAGTCTCATGAATATTTTAAGCAGTGTCCTTGCACCCTGACAGGTCAGACTAAAGACTGATGAAGGGATATAATTAAGTGGATCAGGTTCAGCATGTGAGGGTTGGACAGGGGGAGTGGAAGGGGACTGTTGTTCAGGGACAGAACTGGGCTCATCACCTACTTCCCACACCCGGCACCAACTTAAAGGGGAAGGCTTGAAGCACGATAGTTTGTGTGGTGTGTGAGGGGTTAAATCAGCAGGCTGGAGGCAAGCTCACAAACCGCTCGCTCGGGCTAAGTAGTTCCTGCCCAGACACTCACAAAATGCTGGAGGAACTCAGCAGGTCAGGCAGCATCTATAGAGAGGGATAAACAGTCGACGTTTTGCACAAAAACCCTTCACCAGGACTGAAAAGGGAGGGAAGACCTGATGGTAGTAAGGAGAAGAGGGTATGTTGCAGATGGGGAGGGTCTTTAACAATGGATGCCGCTAGCTTGAGGCACTCCTTCTTGAAAATAGTGGGGAGAGTTGTGCTCATGATAGAGCTGGCTGTCTATGACCCTCTTGCCATCCTATACAATAGAGCCTCCTTACCAGGCAGTCTTGATCTCGATGATACAGTTGTAGAAATCTGCTGGAAACTTCCCGAGATTTCCCAGCACTCCTTCTCCTCTGGCTAGGACGCTGTGAGGATGTGGGACATTGTTCCGGAGACGGTCTGCGTACCTGGAGCAGGCTTGATGGAATGCATCACTGCCAGAGACACCTGTTCCTCAGGTGAGGCACAGTCAGTTCCCTGTGGAGAACCGAGAGACCCAATGAGCAACCAGGGTGAAGGGTCTGCATTTCTGTCGTGCCTTTCATCTAAAGAAGTGATTTCACTTGTGTATCATAGGAAACTCTACAAATCCCTTACACAGCAAGAGTCCACAGTGTCCATGTGACCTATTCCATTATTGTTAGTTGGAGGATGAATATTGGCCTCAGTACCATCCTCCCACAGTATGCCCCTCCCACAATGCGACCCTCCCACGGTATGACCCTCCTTCAGTATTGCCCATCCCACAGTGTGACTCTCCATCAATGTAAACTAAAGAGAGATTTTTGTCCCCCACCCCACTTCTCTGGAGCATGATTGAGCTGACAGGCTGGTGACAGAGCGAGAGAGAGTGAGTGAGAGAGACACACACACGTAGAGACACAGAGACAGAAAAAGTAAGAAGGACACAGAGAGAATGTCAGAAAAAGAGAGAAAGAAAGAGAGATAAAGAGAAGGAGGGAGAGTAAGAGGGAGGGAGGGGAGAGAAAAAGAGCACTCAGCTCATGATCTCACTGCGACTCAGCTGGAGATGCAGGTAGATCAGGTGCTGGGGAATGAACAGGGCAGCAGCATATTGATATTGACTTGGTGACAAGGTGCAGTATCTTTGCTGAGCCCCTTTTGCAGTGAATAGCTGGGGTTGTACAGAGTGGGTGAGCGTTATTTAGATGGCACGTGTGTGTAGCATTTAGCTAACAATATTACAGTGCCACAATCCAGGTTCGATTCTCACTACTGTAAGGAGTTTCTACATTCTCCCTGTGACTGTGGGGGTTTCTTCCAGGTGCTCCGACTTCCTCGCACATCCCAAAGAAGTACAGGCTAGGGTTAGTGAGTTTTGGGCATACTGTGTTGGCATTGGAAGCACGGAGACACTTGTGGGCTGCCCCCAACACATCCTCAGGCTGTGTTGGTCATTGACGCAAACAACAGATTTCTTTGTATTTTCAATGTGTCAATGTTCATTGACCTGCAGGAAAGATGTCAGTAAGACTGAATGAGTGCAGAGAAAATTTGCAAGGATGTTGCCAGGATGTGAAGACCTGAGTTATAGGGAGAGGTTGCATAGTTTAGAACTTTATTCCCTGGAGCGTAGGAGAATGAGGAGAGAGTTGACTGAAGTACACAAAATTTTCAGGGCTATAGATTGGGCAAATACAAGCAAGTTTTTTTCCACTGAGGTTTGGGTGAGATCAGGACAAGAGGTCATGGGTTAAGGGGGAAGGGTGAAGTATTTAAAGAGAACATGAGGGGGAGCTTCTTCTCTTAGAGGATGTGGTGAGAGTGTGGAACAAGCTGCCAGTGGAAGTGGTGGTTGTGGGTTTGATCGCAACATTTAAGAGGAGTTTGGATAGGTGCATCGATAGGAGGGGTATGGAGGGCTATGGTGTGGGTCAATGGAACTAGGAAAAATAACAGTTCAGTATGGAGTAGATGGGCCAAAAGGCCTGTTTCTATGCTGCAGCATTCTATGAATCTGTGACAAATAAAACTAAATGTTATCGTCTCTCTCGGTTAAACACCACCAGGTTAACTGCTCACTGGAGAAAATGTCTGCAGCCATAGAGACCTGGAGAAGTGCAGAGGACAGATGGTGGGGCCTTGGCCCTTGATCTCAGAGTGGATGGTCTGAAGGAGAGGTGGGAGCAGCCCCCTAAGGCGGGAGGTCCAGGAGGTCCTGGAGCTAGGGGGGTGGGGACAGAGCAGGGAGAAGGAAGCGACAGGAGGGAGTTTTGACTGAGCTAGAAGTGGTTGATGGGCTGATGGGTCTGCTCATTGGCTGGTGAGGGGTTGGTGATTCTAGGGGCTGCCTGCCAATGACCGGGCTGTGTCGGTTGTTTTAGGAACACCCTTGACCATTCCCAATCCCGCCTGTCGTTCTGGCTGCCCGCCTGCCTTGGAATCTGCACCGGTGCCAATGGCGTCTTCCTGGGCCAGCGTGCGTGAGTACCTGACCACTGAGTCCAGCGTGGGGTGGGGGCGCGGAGTGGGTTGGCGGCAAACTAATTCCTTCTAATACTCCTCCATTCCCCGCACATCCATGTGCTTACCTAACGGCTTCTTAAACGCCTTCATTATACCTGTTCCACCACCACCTGGCAGAACACTCCAGGCACCCACTACTCTTTGTGATTAAAGTATCTTGTCCTGCAATTTCCCGTTGAACTTATCAACTCTCACCTTAAATACATGCCCTTTAGTATTAGGCATTTCAAGCCCGGGAAAAATATTCTGTCTACTCTATCTATGCCTATCGTAATCTTATAAAATACCTATTGGTCATTTCTCAGCCTCTGCCGCTCCAGAGAAAACAACCCCGGTAAGTCCAACCTCTCATGATAGCACATGCCCCATAATCCAGGCAGCATCCTGGTAAACCTCTTACGTGCCCGCTCCTAAGCCAGCCAGTGGTGTAGTGGCATCTGCACTGGACTTCAAGCTGAGGGGTCCTGGGTTCAAATCCGGTTGGCTTCTTGCACGCTTTCCACCAGACTGGATTGAGCGACGAGCTAGCAACTCGGCCTCGTAAAAAAAACAAATTCTGAGGAAACACTAAGGTTGCCACCGAATGTGCCACAAGGCGTGGAGAGGAACAACATCAATCCTCTGCAAAGCTTCCACATCCTTCCTATAATGGGGTGACCAGAAATGATTGTAATACTCTAGGTGTGGTCAAACTATAGCTGCAATCTAACTTCCTTACTCTTGAAGTCACTATTTCGACAAATAAAGGCAAGCACGCTATACGCCTTCCTTACCATACCGCCAACCTACGCAGTTATGGACTTAGACCACAAAATCCCTCTGTACATCAACACTGTTAAAGTTCTTGCCATTAACTGTGTATTTCCTCCTTATATTTGACCTTCCGCAAAGCAATGTTGCATCTCTATACAACCCTGGTTAGACTACACTTGGAATATTGTGTTCAGTCCTGCGTGCCTCATTATAGGAAGGATGTGGAAGCTTTAGAGAGGGTGCAGAGGAGATTTGCCAGGATGCTGCCTGGATTAGAGAGCATGTCTTATGAGGATAGGTGGAGTGAGCTAGGGCTTTTCTGGTTGGAGAGAAGAAGGATGAGAGGTGTCTTGATAGAGATGTGCAATATGATAAGATGCATAGATCAGGTGGATTGCCAGAGACTTTTTTCCAGGGCGGAAGTGGCAGGCGCTCGTACCCTTTCTCTCCTCCTCAGCTGCCCATCACCTCTTCTGGTGCTCCACCTCCCTTCTCTCACGGTCCCCTCTCCTTTCCTATCAGATTCCTTCTTGCTCAGCCCTTTACCTCTTCCACCTATCACCTCTCAGCTTCTCACTTCATCACCCCTTCCCCACCTTCTCCCTTTTAGCACTTGACAGCTTGTTCTCCTTCCCCTCCCCCGCCATCTTATTCTGGCTTCTTCCCCCTTCCTTTCCAGTCCCGCCCGATTCTTCTCCGTAGATCCTACTCCTCTTGCAGAGTTCCTCCAGCATTTTGTGCAGTATTCTATGTTCTATCTGCCATTTCTCTGGCCATATCTGCAACCGAGCTGTCCTTCGGCAGCCTTCTACGCTATCTGCAATGACGCCACTCTCAGACTCAGGCTTATTATCACTGACCTATGTCAGGAAATTCGTCGTTTCTTGGCAGCATTTCAGTGTGATACATTAAAAATACAATAAGAATATACAATGGTAATAATGAGAAGAGGGCATGCCCCAGATGGTGAGGGGCCTCAATGATGGATGCTGCCATCTTGAGGCATCGGCTTCTGAAGATGTCCTCAATGGTGGGGAGGTTAGTGCCCATGATGGAGCTGGCTGAGTTTACAACTCTCTGCAGCTTTACCTGATCCTGTGCATTGGAGCTCCATACCAGACAGCGATACAACCAGTCAGAATGGTCCCCACAATACATTTGTAAGAACTTGCTACAGTCCTTAGTGACAGTCCAAACCTCCTCAAGCTCTAACGAAGCCCAACTGCTCATGTTCGCGCTTTGCAATTGCATCGATATGTTGAGCCCAGGGCAGAGATAAACCTTCAGAGATGTTGACACCCAGAAACCTGGCACTGCTCTTCCTTTCCACACCTAACCCCTCGATGAGGACTGGTGCATGTTCCCTCAGCTTCCCCTCCCTGAAGTCCACAATCACCACCGTGGTCTTAGTGACCTTGAGGATGTGGTTGTTGCTGTTTAAGCTGTCTCTGGAGCTTGCCACCCCTGGATGTCGGGCGGCAGGTTGCTGAGGGCTGTTCTAACCGTTGTGCCTGTGGGCAGGGCTGCCGGTCGACGAGGACCTCCAGGCAATGCTGGGTGGGGCGATGATGAGGAAGGTGAAGTCCCGGAGCTGGAAGAGGCCGAGATACTTCAAACTGCAGGAGGACTGCATGAGTATCTGGTACCAGTCCAAGAAATCCGGCAACCCCCGCAGCAGCTGTGAGTCCCTGCGGGCCCAAGGGTTAGTGGGGAGGGGAGGTGTGTGGGGAGAGGGGAGCAGAGGGAGTGGGGAGGGGATGGGGGAAGGGAGGGCGCAGAGACTGAGTGGAGAGGAAGAGGGCGCACGAGAAGGTTGGTCAGGGAAGGGAGGGGTGAGTGAGGTGAGGGGGAGTGGAAAAAGGGTTAAGAGAGAGAGGTAGAAAGAGGGGCTGAGAGAAAGGGCAGTTAGAGGGAGAAGAAGGAGAAGTGGGCACAGAGAAGGGTTGAGGAAGGGGTAGGTAGGAGGGAGGGAGGAGAGGGGTTAGGCAGAAAAGGGGGAGTAGATGGCAGAAGAGGAGACACAGGGAGGGCCAGAGAGTGAGGAGTGGAGGAGGTGCGAACAGTGAGAGAGGGAGAGAAGGGACGGCAGAGAAAAGCAGTGGGTGGGGGAAAGGGGATCACAGAGAGCTGAGGAAGTCAGAGGAGCACGGGGGAGATAGAGGGACAGGGAAAATTGTTCTGAGAGGAGTGAGGTAGAGAAGTGGGGATGAGGGAGGAGAGAAGGAAAGGGCAGTGGTGGGAGAGGGGGGAGATGGAGGGTGAAGGAGAGATGGGGAAAGAAGGAGTGACAGCAATGATGGAGAGCAGAGAAAGAGAGAGAAGGGGAGCAGGAATTGGAAGTGGGAGAAGGGAGAAGGTGAATAGAGGTTGGGAGGAGAGGAGATGGTGAGGATGCAGGAGAAATATATTGGGGTAGGGGAGGAGGGAGAGAATGATGAAATAGTGAGGGGAGGTTGGAGATGGAAATGTGAGGGAGAGAGTATGAGGGAAGGGAGGAGGCTAAGGGGAGGAAAGAGGGGACGTTTGGGAGACATGGGGTTGGGGATGGAGAGGAAAGGAGAGGAGGAAAGGATAGGGTAGTAAAGAAGAAAGAAATAGCTGACAGATGAAATGAAAGAATGTGATGAAGAGAGATTATTAGAGAGAGAGAGAGACTTCTCCCCTTCCCTTCCTCCCCTTCACTCTTTTCCTCCCTCTCTAGACCTTTATCCCTCTCTCCCTTCACCTTCCCTGCACCTCCCGCCCCCAATCAGCCTTGTGTGGGCCAGTGTAAGCTGTGTCCTGCCCGGGAAGCCCACAAGTAAGGACAGGCTGTTGGAAGTTCTGAATTGAGTCAGTGCTCCCCTCTTCTCCCCTCCTCCACAGTTTCCATCAGTGACATCGAGGCGGTGCGTGAGGGCCACCAGTCTGAGGTTCTGCAGAGCACCGCTGATGAGTTTGACCCCGAGCGCTGCTTCACCCTGGTGTTCCGCGGCCGCAGGGGGAACCTGGACCTGGTGGCTGATTCCCCGCGGGAGGCAGGACACTGGATCCAGGGTCTACGCAAGCTCATCGAGACCGTGAAAAACATGGACCAGAAAGAAAAGCTCGACCAATATCCTTCCCTACAGCTCATTCCAGTGGGAATTTGGTTTTTGCAAATTTGCAGGAGGAATTGGGATGGCCCTCAAGTAGAAGCAATTGGGACTGTGTAGAGGGAGCTTCACTCTGTGTGTGACCCCTGGAATGTGTGACGGGACAGCGTAGAGAGAGTTTCATTGTGTGTCTGACCCCTGGAAAGTGTGATGGGACGGTGTAGAGGCAGCTTCGCTCTGTGTCTGACCCTGAGTGTGTGATGGAATGGTGTTGAGGAAGCTTCCTTCTGTTTCTCACACTGGGAGTGTGTGATGGGAAGGTATGGAGGGAGCTTAGACCATAAGATATAGGAGCAGAATTAGGCTATTTGGCCCATTGAGTCTGCTCCGCCATTTCATCATGGCTGATCCAATTAATCTCTCAGCCCCAATCTCCTGCCTTCTCCCCGTATCCCTTCATGCCCTGACCAATCAAGAATCTATCAAACTCTGCCTTAAATATACATAAAGACTTGGTCTCCACAGCTGACTGTGGCAAAGAATTCCACAGATTCACCACCTGCTGGCTAAAGAAGTTCCTCCTCATCTCTGTTCTAAAAGGAGACCCCTCTATTCTGTCTTCTGGTCCTAAACTTTTCCACTATTAGAAATATCCTCTCCACGTCCACTCCATCAAGGCCTTTCACCATTCAATAGGTTTCAATGAGGTCGCCCCTTATTCTTCTGAATTCCAGTGAATACAGGCCCAGCGCCATCCAATGCTCTTCACATGACAAGCCCTTCAATCCTGGAACCATTTTTGTGAACCTCTTTTGAAATGAATGCTAACATTGCATTTGCCTTCCTCATCACAGATTCAACCTACAACTTAACCTTCAGGGAATCGTGCACAAGGACTCCCAAGTTCCCTTGCGACCCAGATTTTTGTATTTTCTCTCCATTTAGAAAATAGTCAACCCTTTCATTTCTTCCACCAAAGAGTATGACCATACACTTCCTGTCACTGAATTCCATCCGTCCATTCTCCTAATCTGTCAAAGTCCTTCAGCAGCCTCTCTACTTCCTCAGAAATACAATACCTGCCACTACACCCATCTCATATCTTCTGAAAACTTTACAACAAAGCTATGAATTGCATCATCCAAATCACTGACATATAAAGTAAAAAGAATCAGTCCACAGACCCCTGTGGAACACCACTAGTCACAGGCAGCCAACCAGAATAGGCTCCCTTTATTTCCACTCTTTTCCTCCTGCCAATCAGCCAATGCTTTATACATGCTAGAGTCTTTCCTGTAGTACCACGGGCTCATAGCTTGTGTGGCACCTTGTCAAAGGCCTTCTGTAAACCCAAGTGGGCAATCGAGGTCAGGTGACCAAGCATTTTGAAAAGCTCAAACAGATAAATAGAGGGATAGCTCAAGCGAAGCGGCCAGTGAGTGAGTGGGCCAGTGAAGGAGTGGAGCTTTGAGGCTTTGACTCGAGAGGCTTCGACGAGAAGAGGCGGAGGACAAGCTAGCTCGCAGTTAGTTTTTACAATGTCTCCTGAGACGGTGATGTGCCTCTCATGTGAGTTGTGGCGGTCTTGGGGGAACGCCCCTCTCCCGCAGAGTCACATCTGCCAGAAGTGCATACGGCTGGGTGATCTGGAAGACCGTGTAAGGAATCTGGAGCAGCAGCTGGATGACCTTCGACTCATAAGGGAGAATGAGGCAGTCATAGATGAGAGCTACAGGGAGGTAGTCACACCTAGGCTGTCCGAAGCAGGTCATTGGGTGACAGTCAGAGGGGGGAAAGCGAAGGTGAGCAGACAGGTAGCGCAGAGCACCCCTATAGCCATTCCCCTGAATAATAAGTTTACCGTCCTGGATACTGATGGCGGGGACGACCGACCAGGTGTGAGCCACGGTGGCAGGGCCTCCGGCACTGAGTCTGACCCGGTGGTGCAGAAGGGTGGGACGGAGAAGAGGAGAGCTGTCATCATTGGAGACTCTATAGTCAGGGGAGCAGACAGGAGATTTTGTGGACGTAACAAGGACACCCACATGGTTTGTTGCCTCCCAGATGCCAGGGTCTGGGATGTCTCTGACCGGGTGCACGACATCCTGGTACGAGAGGGAAAGCAACCAGAAGTCGTGATACATGTAGGGACCAATGACATAGGCAGGAAGCGGGATGAGGTCCTGAAGTGTGAGTTTCGGGAACTAGGCAGAAAGCTGAAGAACAGGACCTCAAGGGTGGTGTTCTCAGAATTGCTGCCAGTGCTACGTGACAGTGATGGTAGGAATTGGAGGAGATGGCAGTTGAATGCATGGCTGAGGAGTTGGTGCAGAGGGCAGGGTTTTAGATTTTTGGATCATTGGGATCTCTTCTGGGGAAGGTGGGACCTGTACAGATTGGATGGGTTGCACCTGAACTCGAGGGGGAGAAATATCCTTGCAGGTAGGTTTGCTAGCATGGTTCCGGAGGGTTTAAACTAATTTGCGAGGGGGATGGGACCCAGAGCGATAGAGCAGTGAAAGAAGTGCATGGAGTAAAGCCAGATCTAACATATAGAGAGGGTTTGAGGAAAGAGAAGCAGAATAAACGGTGTAAAGACAGTAAGGTAGAAGAGCTGAAGTGTGTGTACCTCAATGCAAGAAGCATCAAGAACAAAGGTGATGAACTGAGAGCTTGGATACATACATGGAATTATGATGTAGTGGCCATTACAGAGACTTGGCTGGCACCAGGGCAGGAATGGATTCTCAATATTTCTGGATTTCAGTGCTTTAAAAGGGATAGAGAGGGCGGAAAAAGGGGAGGAGGGGTGGCATTACTGGTCAGGGATACTATTACAGCTACAGAAAGGGTGGGTAATGCAGCAGGATCCTCTTTTGAGTCAGTATGAGTGGAAGTCAGGAACAGGAAGGGAGCAGTTACTCTACTGGGGGTATTCTATAGGCCCCCTGGTAGCAGCAGAGATACAGAGGAGCAGATTGGGAAGCAGATTTTGGAAAGGTGCAAAAATAACAGGGTTGTTATCATGGGTGACTTTAACTTCTCTAATATTGATTGGCACCTGATTAGTTCCAAGGGTTTAGATGGGGCAGAGTTTGTTAAGTGTGTCCAGGACAGATTCCTGTCACAGTATGTGGACAGGCTGACCAGGGGGAATGCCATACTGGATCTAGTACTAGGTAATGAACCCGGTCAGGTCACAGATCTCTCAGTGGGTGAGCATCTGGGGGACAGTGACCACCACTCCCTGGCCTTTAGCATTATCATGGAAAAGGATAGAATCAAAGAGGACAGGAAAACTTTTAATTGGGGAAGGGCAAATTATGAGGCTATAAGGCTAGAACTTGCGGGTGTGAATTGGGATGATGTTTTTGCAGGGAAATGTACTATGGACATGTGGTCGATGTTTAGAGATCTCTTGCAGGATGTTAGGGACAAATTTGTCCTGGTGAGGAAGATAAAGAATGGTAGGGTGAAGGAACCATGGGTGACAAGTGAGGTGGAAAATCTAGTCAGGTGGAAGAAGGCAGCATACATGAGGTTTAGGAAGCAAGGATCAGCTGGGTCTATTGAGGAATATAGGGAAGCAAGAAAGGAGCTTAAGAAGGGGCTGAGAAGAGCAAGAAGAGGAGATGAGAAGGCCTTGGCGAGTAGGGTAAAGGAAAACCCCAAGGCATTCTTCAATTATGTGAAGAAAAAAAGGATGACAGGAGTGAAGGTAGGACCGATTAGAGATAAAGGTGGGAAGATGTGCCTGGAGGCTGTGGAAGTGAGCGAGGTCCTCAGTGAATACTTCTCTTCGGTATTCACCAATGAGAGGGAACTTGATGATGGTGAGGACAATATGAGTGAGGTTGATGTTCTGGAGCATGATGATATAAGGGAGAGGAGGTGTTGGAGTTGTTAAAATACATTAGGATGGGTAAGTCCCCGGGGCCTGACGGAATATTCCCCAGGCTGCTCCATGAGGTGAGGGAAGAGATTGCTGAGCCTCTGGCTAGGATCTTTATGTCCTTGTTGTCCACAGGAATGGTACCGGAGGACTGGAGGGAGGCGAATGTTGTCCCCTTGTTCAAAAAAGTTAGTAGGGATAGTCCGGGTAATTATAGACCAGTGAGCCTTACGTCTGTGGTGGGAAAGCTGTTGGAAAAGATTCTTAGAGATAGGGTCTATGGGCATTTAGAGGATCATGGTCTGATCAGGGACAGTCAGCATGGCTTTGTGAAGGGCAGATCGTGTCTAACAAGCCTGATAGAGTTCTTTGAGGAGATGACCAGGCATATAGATGAGGGTAGTGCAGTGGATGTGATCTATATGGATTTTAGTAAGGCATTTGACAAGGTTCCACATGATAGGCTTATTCAGAAAGTCAGAAGGCATGGGATCCAGGGAAGTTTGGCCAGGTGGATTCAGAATTGGCTTGCCTGCAGAAGGCAGAGGGTGATGGTGGAGGGAGTAAATTCAGATTGGAGGATTGTGACTAGTGGTGTCCCACAAGGATCTGTTCTGGGACTTCTACTTTTTGTGATTTTTATTAACGACCTGGATGTGGGGGTAGAAGGGTGAGTTGGCAAGTTTGCAGATGACACAAAGGTTGGTGGTGTTGTAGATAGTGTAGAGGATTGTCAAGGATTGCAGAGAGACATTGATAGGATGCAGAAGTGGGCTGAGAAGTGGCAGATGGAGTTCAACCTGGAGAAGTGTGAGATAGTACACTTTGGAAGGACAAACTCCAAGGCAGAGTACAAAGTAAATGACAGGGTACTTGGTAGTGTGGAGGAGCAGAGGGATCTGGGGGTACATGTCCACAGATCCCTGAAAGTTGCCTCACAGATGGATAGGGTAGATAAGAAAGCTTATGGGGTGTTAGCTTTCATAAGTCGAGGGATAGAGTTTAAGAGTCGTGATGTAATGATGCAGCTCTATAAAACTCTGGTTAGGCCACACTTGGAGTACTGTGTCCCGTTCTGGTTGCCTCACTATAGGAAGGATGTGGAAGCATTGGAAAGGGTACAGAGGAGATTTACCAGGATGCTGCCTGGTTTAGAGAGTATGCATTATGATCAGAGATTAAGGGAGCTAGGGCTTTACTCTTTGGAGAGAAGGAGGATGAGAGGAGACATGATAGAGGTGTACAAGATAATAAGAGGAATAGATAGAGTGGATAGCCAGCGCCTCTTCCCCAGGGCACCACTGCTCAATACCAGAGGACATGACTTTAAGGTAAGGGGTGGGAAGTTCAAGGGGGATATTAGAGGAAAGTTTTTTACTCAGAGAGTGGTTGGTGCGTGGAATACACTTCCTGAGTCAGTGGTGGAGGCAGATACACTAGTGAAGTTTAAGAGACTACTAGACAAGTATATGGAGGAATTTAAGGTGGGGGCTTATATGGGAGGCAGGGTTTGAGGGTTGGCACAACATTGTGGGCTGAAGGGCCTGTACTGTGCTGTACTATTCTATGTTCTATGTGCAGAACATCAACTGATTCTCCTTTGTCTTTCCTGTTTGTTATTTCTTCAAAGAATTCCAACAGATTTGTCAGGCAAGATTTTCCCTTGAGGAAGCCATGCTGAATACAGCCTATTTTATCGTGTGTCTCCAAGTACCCCGAGACCTCATCCTTAATAATCGACTCCAACATCTTCCAAACCATTGAAGTCAGACTAACTCACCTATAGTTTCCTTTCTTCTGCCCTTTTCCCTTCTTGAAGAGTGGAGTGCAAATTTAAAATCTGCAATTTTCCAGTCTTCCAGAACAATTCCAGAATCTAGTTATTCTTGAAAGATTATTACTAATGTCTCCACGATCTCTTCAGCTATCTCTTTCAGAATGCTGGGGCGTACACCATCTGGTCTGGGTTACTTATCTACCTTCAGACCTTTCAGTTTCCCAAGTATCTTCCCTTTAGTTATGATAACTTCACGCACTTCATCACCCTGAATCATGGAAATTCCACCATACTGCTATAGCAAATGCAGCACTCAAACTGTTATATCTAAATACGCAGAGTATAAGAAATAATGTCGATGATCTTGTTGCACTATTACAGATTGTCAGGCACGATGTCGCGGAACTGTGGCTGAAGGATGGATGCAGCTGGGCGCTGAATGTCCAAGGCCACACGCTGCACCGGAAGGACAGGAAGGGCGGCAGAGGGGGCGGCGTGAGCAAAGTTCACTCTGTCCTGACCTCAGGCGTGTGTGATAGGACGGTATAGAGAGAACTTCACTCTGTACTTGACTGTATGAGTTTGGATGGGATGGTGAAGAGAGAGCTTCATTCTGTCTGACCCCAGGAGTGTGTGTGTGATGGAAAGGTGGAGAGGGAGCTTCACTCCGCCCTGACCCTGGGAGTGTGTGATGGGACAGTGTAGAGGGAGCATCACTCTGTGTCTGACCCTGGGAGTGTGTGATGGGATGGTGTAGAGGAAGCTTCACTCTGTGTCTGACCCTGGGAGTGTGTGATGGGATGGTGTAGAGGAAGCTTCACTCTGTGTCTGACCCTGGGAGTGTGTGATGGGACGGTGTAGAGGGAGCTTCACTCTGTGTCTGACCCTGGGAGTGTGTGATGGGACGGTGTAGAGGGAGATTCACTCTGTGTCTGACCCTGGGAGTGTGTGATGGGACAGTGTGGAAGGAGCTGCACTCTGTGTCTGACCCTGGGAGTGTGTGATGGGACAGTGTGGAAGGAGCTGCACTCTGTGTCTGACCCTGGGAGTGTGTGATGGGACAGTGTGGAGGGAGCTGCACTCTGTGTCTGACCCTGGGAGTGTGTGATGGGACAGTGTAGAGGGAGCTTCACTCTGTGTCTGACCCTGGGAGTGTGTGATGGGACAGTGTGGAGGGAGCTGCACTCTGTGTCTGACCCTGGGAGTGTGTGATGGGACAGTGTGGAGGGAGCTGCACTCTGTGTCTGACCCTGGGAGTGTGTGATGGGACAGTGTAGAGGGAGCATTTTCCTCTTGGTAATGACTGGTGTCCGTACTGTGAGCTTGTTAGCAGGTGATGAGGCGGGAGCGTCACTCTTTGTACAGCATATTCAGTTTCCTTCACCCCCGCATGTGGATTAGTGATTGGTTCCAGAAGGCTGACAAGGATAAGGATGGACGGATGAACTTCAAGGAGGTGCGAAATTTACTGCAGATGATGAACGTCGACATGAATGAAGATCACTCCTTACGGCTCTTTAAGGTGGGATGCTCAACGTGAGATTCATTCTCACTGTCTTACGCGACCTGTGAAATGTGTTGTTTTGTGGCAGCAGAACAAAGACGTAAAATTGCTCCAAGTTACAAAATAAATAGTGCAAACAGAAGGAATAATGAGGTACTGTTCATGGACCATTCAGAAATCTGATCGCAGAGGGGAAGAAGCTGTTCCTAAATCGTTGAGTGTGGTTCTCCTTAGGGGGATCTGATGAATGTGGTGGGCTTGTGCCTGGCTGTTCGGCCCATCAATTTTTCCTAGCTCATTGCAGCCCAGTTACTTCAGATCGCTTGATTCTTCCCTTTGACTCTACAAACCGACCTTCACCTAGCCTCTGTTTCTCCCACCGTGCCACCCTGACCATACAGGTGAAGTAGTTTGTCACTCAGTTTAGAGTCATACAAACCTGGGAATGAGGCCCTTTGCCCCAACTCATCCATGTCGACTGTGTTCCCAGTGAGCTAGTCCTTCTGACCATAGCCCTCTAAACCTTTCCTACCCATTGCTGGATTCTGATGGTTTTTGATCCAAAGTTCTTTCAGGAGTCAAGAATGAGGCATAAAACTTGTTACTTCACGATCATTTTATTAAGCGCAAAGAGGACAAAGGAATTGGAAATGGAAAGTAGCAAGAGTCTAGTAGCGAATGGCAGGAAAGAACAAAGAAGAAATAGAGAAGAGATGGCGGGCCAATGTGCTCTGCTCTTCTTATACCATGGATAGCAGACATTCCATTCAAATTTGTAGATAAGAGTTAACCAATCAGAGTAGTTTCTACTCAAATAATGCGATACCCAAGAAGCTACTACAATAATACAAAGAACTGTAACCACTAGGGGGCACACTGTACAATTGCAGATACATAGGTAATTATATGAAATACAAGCAGAGTGGAAAGGAAGGGGGAATAAGCCAGAATAAGAAGGTGGGGAAGGGGAAGGAGTACGAGCTGACAGGTGATGGGTGAGACCAGGTGAGGGGGAAGGTGGATGAGTGGGGGAGGGTGGGATGAAGTGAGAAACTGGGAGGCAATAGCCGGAAGAAATAAAGGGTTGAAGAAGAAGGAATCGTATCAATTCCTCCAGGATTTTGTATGTATTTTTTAAAATTCTGCTGATGTGCCCAGCTCAACCACTCCTTCTGGCAGCTCATTCCATATACAGACCACCCTTTGCATGAAGAATTTGCCCCCGATGCCCCTTTTAACTTCTTTACCCAGAAGGTGATGAATTAATTGCCACAGATGGCTGTGGAGGGCAAGTCATCGGGTATATTTAAAGCAGAGGTTGATAGGTTCTTGATTAGTAAGGACATCAAAGTCACATAGGGGAGGCAGGAAAATAGGGTTAAGAGGGAAAATAGGTCAGCCACGACAGAATAGCAGAGCAGACTCAATGGGCAAAAGGCCCAATTCTGCACCTGGGTCTTATGTCTAAGTCTCATGCCTCTGATCACTCCTGTTTTTAACAATCCCTCCCTGGAGAAAAGACTATGTCCTTCTATAGCAGCTGGTGACTCTCTAGACGCAGACAGAGTGTTGGGGTGATATACTGCATCCGGTGCTCCCAATACAGCCTTCTATATATCGGCGAGACCTGACACAGACTGGGAGATCATTTCGCTGAACATCTACGCTCTGTCCGCCAGAGAAAGCAGGATCTCCCAGTGGCCACACATTTTAATTCCACGTCCCATTTCCATTCTGATATGTCTATCCACAGCCTCCTCTACTGTAAAGATGAAGCCACACTCAGGTTGGAGGAACAACACCTTATATTCCGTCTGCGTAGCCTCCAACCTGATGGCATGAACATTGACTTCTCAAACTTCCGCTAATGCCCCACCTCCCCCTCGTACCCCATCCGTTATTTATTTTTATACACACATTCTTTCTCTCACTCTCCTTTTTCTCCCTCTGTCCCTCTGACTATACCTCTTGCCCATCCTCTGGGTTTTCCCCCCTCCCCCTTTTCCTTCTCCCTGGGCCTCCTGTCCCATGATCCTCTCATATCCCTTTTGCCAATCACCTGCCCAGCTCTTGGCTCCATCCCTCCCCCTCCTGTCTTCTCCTATCATTTTGGATCTCCCCCTCCCCCACCCACTTTCAAATCTCTTACTAGCTCTTCCTTCAGTTAGACCTGACGAGGGGTCTCGGCCCGAAACGTCGACTGTACCTCTTCCTAGAGATGCTGCCTGGCCTGCTGCGTTCACCAGCAACTTTTGTGTGTGTCGGTGACTCTCTAGGTTGTGATGTCTTGGACCATTAGAAGTATTTGAAGAAAATGGTTGGTAGATTTTTGATAATTCTTGGAACTGAGTGCTGTGGAGAACAGGCGGTGAGGAGGAGATGAGGCATGGGGTAATTCAGCCACGATCTTACTGAATGTTGGGAATGGGTTTTCGTGCTTCTAAGGCATACAGTAGGAGCAGAATTAGGCTACTCGGCCCATCGAACCTGCTGTGCATTTGGTCATGGCTGACTTGTTTTCCCTCTCAACACCATTCTCCTGCCCTCCCTGCCTGTAAACATTGGCACTCTTACTAATCAAGAACCCATCAACCTCTGGTTTAAATACCCCCAATGACTGGACCTCAACAGCTGTCGAGGCAATGAATTCCATAGTTTCCTGTGTTCCCATGTACAGTATATAAAGCCCTTCAATCCTGGAGTGATGGTTAGGACACATCTGGCGTACCGTGTGTAATTCTGGATAGAAAAAAAATGCACCAAGAGGACCACTGCCACCTCCCCTACTTGTGACGTTTACTGGAGTGTTGTAGATGAAGCATTGTTGAGGATCCCTACCACTCATCCAACAATCTCCTTGGCCCATTACTGTCAGGAAAGAGGTACAGGAGCATCAGGACTAGGACTGCCAGACTGGGTAACAGCTTCTTTCCTCAGCCTGTGAGAGTAATGAGTACCCTGCCACCACCAAAGTCTTGTCACTAGGAGTTTACTGTTTATTGTTTACCTGTGCTGCACACAACGTGCATTTTTGAATTATATTTTATTAACTTATTTGTGGCCATGCTTTGTTTTATGTGCTGTGTGTGATACATGTTTTGTGGGTGCACTGTGGTCCAGAGGAGTGTTGTTTCGTTTGGTTGTATGTATGTACAGTCAGATGACGATAAACTTGAACTTCAACTTGGTTGCCTTATTACAGGAAGTATGTGGAGGCTTTGGAGAGGGTGCAGAAGAGGTTCACTAGGATGCTGCCTGGACTAGAGGTTTGAGCTAAACGGAGAGGTTGGACAGACTTGGTTGTTTTATTTTTATTTATTTTAGCGATACAGCGCGGTGTGTAGGCCCTTCCTTCTAGCCCTTCGAGCTGCGCCACCCCAGCAGCCCCCGGCAAACCCGACTAACCCTAACCCGGTCACAGGACAATGAACAATGAACTTACCCGGTACGCCTTTGGACTGTGGGGAGGAAACCGGATGACCCAGAGAAAACCCTTGCGCTCCTTGGGGAGGACGTACAGAGGCTCCTTGCAGAACAGCACCAGAATTGAACTCCGACCTGCGGAATGCCCCGAGTTACAATAACATCGCGCGAACCACCATGCCACCGCGGCAGGCAGAGGGGACCTGATAAGGTTATGCAAGGTGGACTGGTGGAGCAGACTAGATGGGCTGAACAGTCCAATCCTGCTCCTTTGTCTTATGGTCTAAGGCGAGAAGGAGATTTATGAAACAAGGGTTTTCCGCAGAAGATGTTAGGTGCTTGGAATGTGCTGTCAGGGATATTGGTGGAAGCAGATACCAGAATTGTGTTTAAAAGGCTGTTAGACACATGAATATGTAAGGGTGGTGGGAGATGAATTACATGCAGGCAGATTAAATTAGTTTAACTTGGCATCATGACTAAAAATATATTTTAAAAAGATTAAACACAAGAGCTTCTGCAGATGCTAAAAATCCAGAGCAACACACACAAATTGCTGGAGGAACTCAGCAGGTCCTGATGAAAGGTATCAGCCCGAAATGTCGACTGTTCATTCCTTTCCATAGACGTTGCCTGACCTGCTGAGTTTCTCCAGCATTTTGTAAAAGGTATTTTTAAAAGATGAGCTTTATTTTTCACATGTATGTACAAACATCAAAGACTAACACAGCCCAAGAATGTACATGGGGCAACACACAAGTGTCACCGTGGTCCTGGTGCCAACACTGCAAGACCATGACCTACTAACTCTAACCTGTAGGTCTTTGGAATGCGGGAGGAAACCAGAGCACTCACAGGAACCCCATACACGTGGGGAAAATGTACAATCACCTTACAGAAAGCAAAGGGAATTGCATCCTGAATGCTGGCACTATAAAAAATTTGTGGTAACCGCCAGGCTACTGTGCTGCTAATCCAATCAGCAACCTCCACCCTCCATTACCTTAAAATCAACCAAGTCAGCTTTTAGCAAACATTACAAGTGGTTAACTGACTTAATTTATTTTGCTCTTATTTCCTAAATTTCTTAGAAGAAACAGTATAGATGCACACCTAGTTTTGCTGTAGAGTTATGAAGTTGAATACATTGGATTATTTATTCCAGACTTTAGTTATGACTAAATTGAGTGGTCTGGTGGTTCCAAACTCATGCACTAAGCCCAAGTCCAACAGTAGTAAACACAAAGTTTTGTAGGAACTCAGCAGGTCAGGCAGGTCAGGCAGCATCTATGGAGGGAGATAAATGGTTGATGTTTTGGGATATGATCCTTCATCAAGACTGGAATGGAAAGGGGAAGAAGCCAGAATAAGAAGGTGAGAGTACCTGGCTCTAGTAGGGCCCGGAGGATATTCCTCACCCCTCGGTCTTTCTGCTCGTGTTGTGTTTCAGATGGCGGACAGGTCCCAGTCGGGAACACTGGAGGGTGAGGAGTTCGTCCTGTTCTACAAAGCGCTGACAAAGCGGGATGATGTTCACCAGCTGTTCAATGAGTTCTCCAAGGATGGGAAGAAGTTGACCCTCCTGGAGTTCGAGGACTTCTTGACCCATGAGCAGCATGAGCCGGAGGAAGGTGTGGAGAAGTTTGCCATGGATTTGATCATGAGATATGAGCCGTCAGAGACGGGTACGGCGAACAGGACTATCTAACATCTCATTGGACTATAAGAAACAGGAGCAGGAGTCGGCCATCTTGCCCATCGAACCTGTTCTGACATTCAATTAGGTCATGGCTGGACTCAGCTCCACTTAGCCGCTTTTTCCCCATAACCCTGAATTTCCCTGCTATGCAAAAATCTATCTAACTTTGACTTAAATAAATTTAATGAGCTGGCCCCCTGCTTCCCTGGGCAGAGAATTCCACAGATTCACCATTCTTTGGGAAAACAGTTCCTTCTCATCTCCTTTCTAAATTTACTCCCTCAAATCTTGAGGCTACGTCCCCTAGTTCTAGATTTATCCCCTACTGGTAAGTGATAGTTCATAGTTGGTAAAAACAAAACGTTCCTGCTCTACCTTATTGATCCCTTCCATAATTCTATCTGTTTCTATAAGATTCTCTCTCATTCTTCTGAATTCCAGCAGGTATAGCCCAGGCGACTCAATCTCTCCCCATAGGCAAACCCCCTCATCTCTGGAATCAACCTGCTGAACCTCCTCTCCAAAGCCAGTGGATCTTCTCTCAAGTAAGGAGACCAGAACTGCACCCAGTATTCCACGTGCCCTCTACTGGTGCCCTCTACAGATGCAGACTAACCTTCCTGTTCTTAAATTCAATCCCTCTAGCACTGAAGGCCAACATTCCATTTGCCTTCTTGATAACCTGTTGCAACTGCACATAGAAGTTGCTGGTGAACGCAGCAGGCCAGGCAGCATCTCTAGGAAGAGGTACAGTCGATGTTTCAGGCCGAGACCCTTCGTCAGGACTAACTGAAGAAGAGCTAGTAAGAGATTTGTAAGTGGGAGGGGGAGGGGGAGATCCGAAATGATAGGAGAAGACAGGAGGGGGAGGGATGGAGCCAAGAGCTGGACAGGTGATTGGCAAAAGGGATATGAGAGGATCATGGGACAGGAGGCCCAGGGAGAAGGAAAAGAGGGAGGGGGGGAGAACCCAGAGGATGGGCAAGGAGTGTAGTGAGAAGGACAGAGGGAGAAAAAGGAGAAAGAGAAAAAAAAAAAAGATAAATAAATAAATAAATAAATAGATAACGGATGGGATATGAGGGGGAGGTGGGGCATTAACGGAAGTTAGAGAAGTCAATGTTCATGCCATCAGGTTGGAGGCTACCCAGACAGAATATAAGGTGTTGTTCCTCCAACCTGAGTGTGGCTTCATCTTTACAGTAGAGGAGGCCGTGGATAGACATATCAGAAGGGAAATGGGACGTGAAATTAAAATATGAGGCCACTGGGAGATCCTGCTTTCTCTGGCGGACAGAGCGTAGGTGTTCAGCAAAACAATCTCCCAGTCTGCGTCGGGTCTCGCCAATATATAGAAAGCCACATCGGGAGCACCAGACGCAGTATATCACCCCAGCCGACTCACAGGTGAAGTGTCGCTTCACCTGGAAGGACTGTTTGGGGCCCTGAATGGTGGTGAGGGAGGAAGTGTAAGGGCATGTATAGCACTTGTTCTGCTTACAAGGATAAGTGTCAGGAGGGAGATCAGTGGGGAGGGATGGGGGGGACGAATGGACAAGGGAGTTGCGTAGGGAGCGATCCCTGTGGAAAGCGGGGGGGTGGGAGGGAAAGATATGCTAAGTGATGGGATCCTGCTGGAGGTGGCGGAAGTTACGGAGAATAATATGTTGGACCCGGAGGCTGGTGGGGTGGTAGGTGAGGACAAGGACTTGCCAATATATAGCAGGCCACATCGGGAGCACTCGCCAATATCTTATGTGTGTCGTTCACCAGCAACCTTTATGTGTGTTGTTTGAAATTCCAGCATCTGCAGATTTCCTCGTGTTTGCGTACCTGCAAACCAACCTTTTGCGATTCATGCACAAGCACTCCCAAGTCTCTCTGCACAACAGCATGCTGCAATCTCTCACCATTTAAATAATAACATGATTTTCTAATTTTCCTTCCAAAGTAGGTGACCTCGCTTTAAACAATGTTGTACTCCATCTGCCAGACCCTTGCCCACTCACCTAACCTATCTATATCTCTCGGCAGACTCTGCATCCTCTGTACAATTTGATTTACCACTCAGTTTAGAGTCATCAGCAAATTTAGTTACACTCAGTCCCCTCTCCCAAATTGTTGATGTATATTGTGAACAATTGTGGGGCCAGCACCAACCCTGTGGCACTCTGCACTCCACTGACCTCCAACCAGGGAAACACACATTTATTCCAACTCTTTTCCCTCCATTGGTTAACCAAAACCTTATCCTTGTGAATAAATTACCCCCAAATCTATGCATCCTCATAGATAAGTTTTTTATGTGACACCTTATCAAATGCCTTCTGGAAATCCAAGTATACAAGATCCACCCACTAGCCACTATGCTTGTCATATCCTCAAAATACTCTCCTAAACTTCCTTCCACTCACTTTAAATGGATGTCTACTGGTGTTGGCCATTTACGCCCTGGGAAAAAGTCTCTGGCTGTCCACTCTATCTATGCCTCTTATCATCCTGTACACCTGTATCAAGTCACCCTCTCATCCTCCTTTGTTCCGAAGAGAAGAGCCCCAGCTCGCTCAACCTCTCCTCCTAAGGCATGCTCTCTAATCCAGGCAGCATCCTGGTAAATGTCCTCTGTACTCTCTCTAATGCTTCCACATCCTTCCTCTTATGAGGCAACTAGAATTGAACACGATACTCAAGTGTGGTCTAACCAGAGTTATATAGAGCAGCAACATTACCTTGCAGCTCTTTAACTTAATCCTCTGACGAATAAAGACCAGTGCACCATACACCTTCTTAACCGCCCTATCAACTTGCATAGCAACTTTGAGGGACCTATGGATGTGGGCACCGAGATCCCTCTGTTCCTCCACACTGCCACGAATCCCACCATCAACCCTGTATTCTGCCTTCAAATTCGACCTTTAGGATTGAACTTCACCTGCGACTTCTCAGCCCAGCTCTGCACCCTATCAATGTCTTGTTGTAACCTACAATTCTGTTCCTTCACATTGCTAAGAATTCTGCCATTACCAGGGGTCATGGCCTAAGAGAATGGAGTCATCTGTTCAGAAAGGAGGTGAGGAGAAAGTCCTTGAAGTACCTTTCGAGATTTCTGCAGTGGAGGGCGATGGAGGTGATTCTATACAGAGAGGGTAGATTTCTGGATCTTCACAAGATATTGAAGTTACTGCAGAAAGTGGGTCTCGGGTGAAACATCACCCAAGTTTTTACAGTGAATAGATGTGGATGTGCGGTCATTCAAAGCTGAGGTCGAAATTTCTGGACTCTAAAGGGCATCGGGAAGCAAGAGTCGTGGTTGTATCAGATCCTAGAAATGAATTGAAAATATCAAAGTGTCGGTACTGAGGGGAGGGTCACACTGTGGGAAGGGAAATACAGAGGAAGGGTCACACTGTGGGAGGATCGGTACTGAGAGGAGAGTTACACTGTGGAAGGGTGTTAGTGAGAGAGAGTCACACTGTGGGAGGGGCATTACTGAGAGAAGGACGCACTGAAGGAGTGTCACACTGTCAGTGAGACCCTAGCTATTCGCCTCCGAATTAATGACTCACTTTGACATTTAGATTCCTCTCAGTCACTGTCTGATCTGCCACCTGCCTATTTGCAGCCAGGAAGTTGTACGCCATGACGTTGGATGGGTTCCTCATGTACCTCTGCTCTCCGGAAGGGTCCATCTTCAATCTCAAGCACGAACCTGTCTACCAGGACATGATGCAGCCTCTGTGCCACTATTTCATCTCCTCCTCCCACAACACCTACCTGCTCGAGGACCAGCTTCGGGGACACAGTAGTGTTGAAGGTTATATTAGGTACACCATCAACCCCTACCCCAAACCTATTTCAGAACATAGAACAAAGAGCATTATACCACAGTACAGGCTCTTTGGCCCACAGTGTTGTCCTGACCTTCCCTCCTACATCTCCGCCCATTTTTCTGTCATCCACGTGCCTATCTAAGAGTCTGTTAAATGTCCCTAATGTATCTGCCCGAGTCTGGTAAATGTCCCTAATGTATCTGCCCCTACCACCCCCCATCCCACCCCGGCAGTACATCTGTGACTGGTCACTCTCTGTGTCTGTCTGTCTGTCTGTCTGGGTACCATATCCGATGCGGACGTTGGTGACCGTGGTTTTCCATATAGATCTATCCCTCGTTTTTTGGATGACTTCCATTTCCTCGATGTGTAGCCACCTGGCTAGGCTTTTGATGTACATAAGCCCAGGTCTTCCTCTAGGTTTGCTCCCCTCAATCTTTCCAAAGAGTATGAGATTTTCTAGTTCATCTTTCCGTATGATGTGCCCTAGGAATCTGAGTGGTCTTTCTTTTATTGTTGGTATGAGTGATCGAACTGCTTGGGCTCTTCTGAGAACTTCTTCATTTGATGTGTGTGTGGTCCATGATATTTTTAACATTCTCCTGTAGAGCCATAATTCAGCTGCTTCTAGTCTCTTTTCCATTGCTGGGGAAATGGTCCAGCATTCACTTCCATAAGTCAGGATAGAATCAATGTAGCACTGCAGTATTCTGTTTTTAGTGTATGTGCTCATCTTTCTGTCTGTTAATATGGTCTTCATTTTTTGGAAAGCTTCTTTCAATGTGTGATCAAGATCGGAAATACAAACATCAAACAAGTCAACAAATTCAAATATCTTGGCAGCCTAATAACAAGTAATGGCAGGTGCGACACTCTCTGTGTGGGGGGAAAAACATGCTTCTGTCTTCCCCTCTATACTTTCCTCCAGTCACCTTAAAACTAGGTCTTCTTGTCTTAACCATTTCCACTCTGGGCAAAAGTCTCTGGATGTCCACTCAGTCTATGCCTCCTCTGATCTTATACACCTCTATCAAGTCTCCTCTAGCCTCCTTCACTCCTAAGGGAAAAGCCCTAGATTGCTTAACCTGTCCAAATAAGACATGCTCTCTAATCCAGGCAGCATCCTAGTAAATCTCCTCTGCACTCTTGCTGAAGCTTCCATATCCTTCCTGTAATGAGGTGACCAGAACTGAACACAATATTTCAAGTGGGGTTGAAGCAGTGTTTAATAGAGCTGCAACATTACCTCACCGTTCTAGAACTCAGTCTCCCGACTGATAAAGGCTAACACACCATACATCTTCTTAACTACCCTATTAACTTGCATGGCAAGTTCAAAGGATGAATGGATGTGGAGCCCAAGATCCCTCTGTTCCTCCACACAGCTAAGAATCCTGCCATTAACCCTGTACTCTGCCTTCAGATTCAACCTTAATTATGTCTGTAATATCTAATTCCAGAGGACATGCATTTAAGGTGAGAAGGGGCCAAACAGCAGCCAGGATGTGGACTACAAGTTACAGCTGGAAATAGAAAAAGCGTGTCAGAAGGAAAATGTCAAGATAGTTATGGGGGATTTTAATATGAAAGTGGATTGGGAAAGTCAGGAAGGTACTGGATCTCAGGAGAGGGAGTTTGTAGAATGCCTATGGGATGGCTTTTTGGAGCAGCTTATCCAGAAGCCCACCAGGGGACCGGCTGTTTTGGATTGGGTGCTGTGTAATGAACCTGAGGTGATTAGGGAGCTGGAGGTAATGGAACCCCTTGGAAGTAGTGATCATAATCTGATTGAGTTCAGTTTCAAATTTGAAAAGGAGAAGCTGGTATCAAGTGTATCGATATTTCAGTGGAACAAAGGAAATTACAGTGGTATGAGAAAGGAACTGGCCCAAGTAGACTGGAAAAGTGAGCGAGATGGAGGGACGGTAGAGCAGAATTGGATGAAATTCCTACAAGAAATAAGGAAAGTGCAGGAAAAATATATTCCAAGAAAAAAGAAAATCATGAATGGACAAATGGCACAAATGTGGCTAATGAGAGAGGTTAAGGCTAAAATAAAAGCAAAAGAGACGGCGTACAAGGAAGCAAAAATTAGTGGGAAAACTGAGAAATGGATGACTTTTAAAAACTTACAGAAGGAAACTAAGAAAGTCATTAGGAAAGAAAAGATGAATTATGAGAGGAAGCTGGCAATTAACATAAAAAAGGATACTAAGAGTTTTTAAAAATATACGACAAGTAAAAGAGTAACACGGGTAGATATAGGACCGATTGAAAATGATGCTGGAGAAATTATAATAGGTAACAAAGAGATGGCAGAGGAACTAAATGAGTATTTTGCATCAGTCTTCACAGTGGAAGACATTAGCAACATACCTGATAGCCAGAGGTCTCAGGGAATAGAATTAGGTACAGTCAAGATGACTAGAAAGAAAGTGCTTGGGAAGCTAAATGGACTAAGAACAGATAAGTCTCCCGGACCAGATGAGGTGCACCCACAGGTTCTGAAGGAGGTGGCTTTGGAGATTGTGGAGGCATTGGAAATGATCTTCCAGAAATCAATAGACTTTGGCATGGTTCCGGAGGACTGGAAGGTCGCAAATGTAGTTCCGCTGTTTAAGAAAGGAGGGAGGCAGCAAAAAGAAAATCACAGACCTATTAGTCTGACATTGGTAGTTGGAAAGTTATTGGAGTTGATCTTCAAGGACAAGGTTATGAAATACCTTGAGGTGCATGACAAGATAGGCCCAAGCCAGCATGGTTTCATGAAGGGAAGATCCTGCCTCATCAACCATATAACAATTAACAATTACAGCACGGAAATAGGCCATCTCGGCCCTTCTAGTCTGTGCCGAACTCTTACTCTCACCTAGTCCCACCGACCCGCACTCAGCCCATAACCTTCCATTCCTTTCCTGTCCATATATCTATCCAATTTAACTTTAAACGACAACATCGAACCTGCCTCAACCACTTCTGCTGGAAGCTCGTTCCACACAGCTACCACTCTCTGAGTAAAGAAATTCCCCCTCATGTTACCCCTAAACTTTTGCCTTTTAACTCTCAACTCATGTCCTCTTGTTTGAATCTTCCCCACTCTCAATGGAAAAAGCCTATCCACGTTAACTCTATCTATCCCCCTCATAAATTTAAATACCTCTATCAAGTTCCCTCCTCAACCTTCTATGTTCCAAAGAATAAAGACCCAACTTGTTCAACCTTTCTCCGTAACTTAGGAGATGAAACCCAGATAAAATTCAAGTAAATCTTTTCTGTACTCTGTCTATTTTGTTGACATCTTTCCTATAATTTGGTGACCAAAACTGTACACAGTACTCCAAATTTGGCCTACCAATGCCTTGTACAATTTCAACATTACATCCCAACTCCTATACTCAATGCTTTGATTTATAAAGGCCAGCATACCAAAAGCTTTCTTCACCCTATCCACATGAGATTCCACCTTCAGGGAACTATGCACCATTATTCCTAGATCCCCCTGTTCTACTGCATTCTTCAACGCCCTACCATTTACCATGTATGTTCTATTTTGATTAGTCCTACCAAAATGTGGCACCTCACATTTATCAGCATTAAACTCCATCTGCCATCTTTCAGCCCACTCTTCTAACTGGCCTAAATCTCTGTGCAAGCTTTGAAAACCTACTTCATTATCCACAACTCCACCTATCTTAGTATCATCTGCATACTTACTCATCCAATTTACCACCCCATCATCCAGATCATTAATGTATATGACAAATAACATTGGACCCAGTACAGATCCCTGAGGCACACCACTAGTTACCGGTCTCCAATCTGACAAACAGTTATCCACCACCACTCTCTGGTGCCTCCCATCCAGCCACTGCTGAATCCATTTTACTACTTCAATATTAATACCTAACGATTGAACCTTCCTAACCAACCTTTCATGTGGGACCTTGTCAAAGGCCTTACTGAAGTCCATATAGACAACATCCACCACTTTATCCACGTCAACTTTCTTAGTAGCCTCTTCAAAAAGTTCAATAAGATTTGTCAAACGTAATCTTCCACGTACAAATCTATGTTGACTGTTCCTAATCAGACCCTGTCTATCCAGATAATTATATATACCATCTCTAAGAATACTTTTCATCAATTTACCCACCACTGACGTCAAACTCACAGGCCGATAATTGCTAGGTTTAGGCTTAGAACCCTTTTTAAACAATGGAACAACATGAGCAATACGCCAATCCTCCGGCACCATCCCCACTTCTAATGACATTTGAAATATTTCTGTCAGAGCCCCTGCTATTTCCACACTAATTTCCCTCAAGGTCCTAGGGAATATCCTGTCAGGACCCGGAGACTTATCCATCTTTATATTCCTTAAAAACTCCAGTACTTCCTCTTCTTTAGTCAACCTATTGGAATTTTTTGAGGTAATCTCAAATAAGATTGATAAGGGAGAGGCTGTGGATGTTGTGTATTTGGATTTTCAAAAGGCCCTCGATAAAGTGTTGCATGAGAGGCTGCTTAATAAGATGAGAGCCCATGGAATTAAAGATATTGGAATTAGTGGAGCATTGGCTGATAGGCAGAAAGCAAAGGGTGGGAATAAAGGGATCCTATTCTGGTTGGTTGCCGCAAGTGGTGTTCCGCAGGGGTCGGTGTTGGGGCCGCTTCTTTTTACAATGTATATTGATAACTTAGATTATGAACAAAACGGTTTTGTGGCTAAGTTTGCTGATGACACCAAGATAGGTGGAGGAGCAGGAAGTGTTGAAAAAACGGAAAGGTTGCAGAAAGACTTGGTCAGTTTAGGAGAGTGGGCAAAGGAATGGCAGATGAGATACAATGTTGAGAAATATACATTTTGGAAGAAGAAATAATTGGGCAGATTATTATTTAGATGGGGAGAAAATTCAAAAATCAGAAGTGCAAAGGGACTTGGAGCTCCTCGTGCAGGATACCCTAAAGGTTAACCACCAGGTTGGATTGGCGGTAAGGAAAGTGAATGCTATGTTGGCATTCATTTCAAGAGGAATAGTGTATAAGAGTAAGGAGGTGTTGATGAGGCTCTATGGGGCACTGGTGAGACCTCATTTGGAATACTGTGTGCAGTTTTGGGCCTCCTATCTTAGAAGGGATGTTCTGATGTTGGAGAGAGTTCAGGGAAGATTTATGAGGATGATTCCTGGAATGCAGGGGCTAACATATGAGGAGCATTTATCAGCTCTTGGACTGCATTCACTAGAGTATAGAAGAATGAGAGGGGATCTCATGGAAACATTTCGAATGTTGAAAGGGTTGGACAGAGTAGATGTGGAAAGGCTGTTTCCCTTGGTGGGTGAGTCCAGGACAAGAGGCCACAGTCTTATAATTAGAGGGTACCCATTTAAAACAGAGATGAGGAGAAATTTTTTTAGCCAGAGGGCCGTGGATTTATGGAATTCATTGCCACATACAGCTGTGGAGGCCCGATCATTGAGGGTGTTTAAAGAGGAGATTGATAGGTATCTAACTAGTCAGGGTATCAAGGGATATGGGGAAAAAGCCGGAAATTGAAACTAGATGGGAGAATAGTTGAGCCCATGGTGGAGTGGCAGAGCAGACTCGATGGGCCCAATGGCCTACTCCTGCTCCTTTGTCTTGTGATCTTGTGAAGTTCAAGGGAGATATAAGGGGCAGGTTTTTTTTTACACAGAGAGTGGAAGATGCCTGGAATGTGTTGTCTGGGGTGGCAGTAGAGGCAGATACATTAGGGACTTTTAAGAGATGTTTAGATGGGCACATGAATGGGAGGGAAATGGAAGGATATGGACATTGTGCAGGCGGAAGAGACTAGTTTAGTTGGCCATTTGGTTCAGCACAACATCGTGGGCTGAAGGGTCTGTTCCTGTGGAATCTCCTCCTGTTCCAGTGTTGTACTAATCTACGCTTTTAAGCGATGTTTACACAGATGCCTGAACTGGCTTGGTACAGAAGCATACAGACCTAATACAGGCAATTGGGATTCATGTATTCAGGCATAAAGGCATCAAGAAAAGTTTAGATTAGCTTTATTTGACACATGTACATCAAAACATACAGTGAAATGCATTGTTGGCATCAACAACCGACACGGTCTGAGGATGTGCTGGGGCAAGAGTCGCCAGGCCACTGACACCAACAGAGCGTGCCTGCTTTAGAATGTGGGAGGAAACCAGAGCACCTGGAGGAAACCCACGTGGTCACGGGGAGAACGTACAGACTCCTCCAGGCAGTGGCGGTATTTGAACCCTAGTTGCTGGTGCTGAGAAGCATTGAGCTAACTGCTGTGCTACTGTCCTTCACCCCTTCCTTGGGCTCACTCCTACTGCAGCCCCCAGTCTAGAACTTCTGTGAGATTGGACTCAGAACCTCCCATGGTTTCTTCATCCTGACAGCCCTCCACCCCATCTCAGATCTTCCTCACCATTGCAGGTGTCATCCCACCTTCCTTTTGCTGCCTGGGGAGGAGATCTCCAGGCAGCTTAGGTCACAGAGACATACAGCACTGAATCAGGCTCTTTGGCCCAACTAGTCCATGCTGTCCACTGTCCCCACCCAGCTAGTCCTAATTTCTCACGTTTATCTCCAGTTCCATCTAAGCCCCACCCTTCATGTACCTGTCCAAATCCTTCTTAAATGATGCTATTGCACTGGCCTCAACCACTCCCTCGGCAGCTCATTCCATATGCTTACTGTCCTCTACATGGAAAAAGTGAGACCATAAGACATAGCAGCAGAGTTAGGCCATTGAATCTGCACCACTCTTCTATCAAGGCTGATTTATTATCTCTCCCAATCCCATTCTCCTACCTTCTCCCCATACCCTTCGATGTCCATACTAATCAAGAACATATCAACCTCCACTTCAGAATATACCCAATAACCTGGACTCCACCGTCATCTGCGGTAATGAATTCCACAGGTTCACCACTCTCTGTCTAAAGAAATTCCTCCTCTTCTCTGTTCTAAAGGTATTCTGAGGCTGTGCACTCTGGTCCTAGACTCCCCCATGAAAGGAAACGCCCTCTCCACCACCACTCTATCTAGGCCTTTCAATATTGGATGGAATTCAGTGAGATTCCCCCCTCATTCTTCTAAACTCCAGATAATACAAGGCCAGAGCCATCAAATGCTCCTCATGCTTTAACCTTTTCATTCCTGCAATCATTCTCATAAACCTCCTCTGGACCCTCTCCAGTGCCAGGACATCTTTAAGGGAACATGGGGCCCAAAGCTCCCCACAATACTTCAATCGCATTCTGACCACTGTCTTATAAAGCGTCAGCATTACATTCTTGCTTTTAGTGTATACTCCAGTCCCCTCAGAACGAATGCTAACATTGCTTTTACCTCCTTACCACCGACTCAACCTGCAAGTTAACCTTTAAGGAATCCTGCACAAGAACTCCCAAGTCTCTTTGCACCTCTGATTTCTGAATTTTCTCCCCACTTAGAAAATAGCCTATGCCTTTATTTCTTCTACCAAAGTGCATGACCATTCACTTCCCTACACTATATTCCATCTGCAACTTCTTTGCCCAGTCTCCTAATCTGTCATTTTGCAGACCTCCTGCTTCCTCAACACTACCTGCCCCTCCACCCCTCAGGTCCTCTTTAAACCTTCCCTTTTTTGCCTCGAAACCCATGCCTTCTAGCTTTGGTCTCCACTACCCTGGGGAAAAGACTGATATTGTCCACCAATGTAGACTTAGCGTGGCCAACTGCCCCCAGTTACCACGTCCTTCTGGTCCTGGCATCATCCTTGTAAATCTTTTATTTTTTATTCAGACAGACAGCACAGTAACAGGATCTTCTGGCCCAACAAGCCCACACTGCCCAATTACACCCAATTAATCTATTAATATGTAGTCTTTGCAATGTGAGAGGAAAACGGAGCACCCAGAAGAAACACTTTTGTTCACGGGGAGAGTGTACAAGACTGTGGTGTCAATTGAACCTGAGTCGCTGATACTGTAATAACGTTAACTAACAGCTATGCTGCTGGGACTTCCACGTCATCTTCTCTGTGCTCTTTCCAGTTTAACCGTGACCTGAACCGTACACAGTACTCCAAGTGTGCCCTCACCAACATTTTTACAAATGTAACATAAGGTCCCAAATCCTGTACTCAGTGCACTGACTGACGAAGGCCAGGATGCTAAACGCCTTCTTCACCGCCCTCTCCAGCTGGATCCCTTTAAGAATTTTCCTCTGTTTGTTCACCCACCAGCATGCCGCTGGGATCCGTCTTTCCACTTCACTCTCCTCACTCGAGCCTGCCCTTCCTCCTGATGTTGCTGACTTCAGGTCCCACACTCCACCCCTCCCCTCTCCAAAGCTGGCGAGAGGTTAGAAGGTGTCGGAGGTTGGAGCTCCCTGTTTGCCTCCCTCAGTTCCTCAAATACTGGGTTCCTCATCCTTCCGTGTGTCAAACTGCGGGAAACTCGTCCTTCAGTCCCTCAAACCCTGGAGTTCCTCGTCACTCAGTCCCTCAAACTCTGGGGATCCTCGTCACTCAGTCCCTCAAACTCTGGGGATCCTCGTCACTCAGTCCCTCAAACCCTGAGATCCTCATCACTCAGTCCCTCAAACTCTGGGGATCCTCATCACTCAGTCCCTCAAACCCTGGGGATCCTCGTCACTCAGTCCCTCAAACTCTGGGGATCCTCGTCACTCAGTCCCTCAAACCCTGAGATCCTCGTCACTCAGTCCCTCAAACTCTGGGGATCCTCGTCACTCAGTCCCTCAAACCCTGGGGATCCTCATCACTCAGTCCCTCAAACCCTGGGGATCCTCATCACTCAGTCCCTCAAACTCTGGGGATCCTCTTCACTCAGTCCCTCAAACTCTGGGTTCCTCATCCCTCAGTCCCTCAAACTCTGGGATCCTCGTCACTCAGTCCCTCAAATCCTGGGATTCTCATTCTGCAGTCCCTCGAACTCTGGGAACATTGTCCTTCAGCCTCTCAAGCTCTGGGAACTGCATCCCTCAGTCCCACAAACTCTGGGGATTCTTATCACTCAATCCATCAAACTCGGAACTTTGTCCTTCAGTCCCTCGAACTCTGGGATTCTGGTCCCTCATTCCCTCAATCTCTAAATTCCTCATCCTTCAGTCTGTCAGACTGTGGGAACCTCATCCCTCAATCCCTCCAAGTATGAGATATTTGTCCCTCCCTCCCTCCAGCTCTGGGACTAATTCCCCTCCTTTTCCTCCCCAATTCATGCACCTTCCCCTTACATTCAGATTCCTATTTATTTATCACATTTCCATGGAACCACGGTGAAATGTGTGATTTTCTTTAACAATCTACACAATTTAAGAATGTGCTTGGGGCAACCTACAAGTGTCGCCACATACTCTGACGCCATTATAGCCTGCCCACAAACAGCACAGAACACAACAGCAGCAAAACTCTCTCCCTCCCCCCCCAACTCACACAGACAGGACCACCCCCAGGACAGGCTCTTACCTAGGACAGGTGGTGGTGGGGCTTTGCCAAGCGCCGGGTCTCAGTGTTCCTGGTCTCCTCTCCACCGCAGAGCTCTGAAGAAGGGCTGCCGCTGCGTGGAGGTGGACTGCTGGGACGGCCCGAACCAGGAGCCAGTGGTTTACCACGGACACACGCTGACCTCCAAGATCCTCTTCAAGGACGTCATCTCTGTGGTGGACAAGTACGCCTTCAAGGTGTGTGCATGGCATCAGGCGCTGACCCGTGCTTCCCCCATCTCAGCACCGGCATTGTGGAAGCAGCTTTCTAGAATATTCCCGAACCCCGTTTGTCAGCTCATTCCCAAGACCTCTTGGTGTGACAGGATTAGGAGACGGCTGGGACTTGTCTGGTGTTGCCAGCTGGGTTAGGGGGTGGGAGATACCTTGAGTGCATGTATGCTGATGTGTTAGTGTGTGGGTGTGTAAATGTTTAGGCTGAGTGTGTGGTGTGTGTTAGTGTAGATGTGTGGGTGTGTGTACATGTGCGTGTGTAGCAACAGCTGCTTCCTCCCCCCTCCCCCGGGGAGGGACTGGTCCCAGCGACAATGAAACTCCAGTGAAGCAGAGCACTGTGACAGAGGAAGATCAAGTGGCCAGTTTCCATTTCAGGGCCGGTGGGGCGGGGGGGTGGTTTGGGGAGGGAGGGGAGTGAGTGGGGATGGGATGGTTGGGAGAATGGGGAAGTGATGTGGGGATGGAGGGGGAGGCAAGGTGAGAAAGGGTGTTTGAGGAAGGAGGAGGAGGGAAGTGGGTAGGGAGGCAGGAAGTGGGGGCAGTGACCGGGCGGGTTGAGGAATAATAAGGGAAGGTAGGAAGGGGAGGATATTGGCATGGGTGTGGAGTGAATGAGAAAGGGTGATTGAGGGGAGTGGGTAGGGAGCGAGGGGAGTGTTGGGAATGGAGGAGAGAAATGGGGAGGGTGAGGAGGGAGGAGGAGGGGAGGGGGAGTGAATGGGGAGGTTGGGGGAAGGAGAAGAGAATGATGGGGGGGAGGTGCCATTGGGGCAGGTTTAGGAGGGAGGGAGTGATTGGGGAGGGTGAGAAGAGAGATGGGAGTGGGTGGAGAGGGGTGACTGAGGAGGAATGGGTGGTGGTGAGTTTACCTCTCTCACTTTACCCACGTTCCTTCCCTTTCAGACCTCCGATCTCCCCGTCATCCTGTCCATCGAGAACCACTGCAGCCTGGAGCAGCAGACGGTGATGGCCCACCACCTCACCACCATCCTGGGGGAGAAGCTGTTGACAAGTACCATTGACGTGCAGGTCCCCAGCACACTCCCCTCTCCAGAGGTGAGCACAGAACGGCAGCCCCCACACACTGCTCTGACCACACGTCAGGGGCAGCTGACTGACCCTTAACATTCGGCAAAAAATTTACTTTCCCTGATGGATTGGGATTCTGTTGAGCTGGAAGTGTCTTCGGCCTGAGGGGCAGGGTGGATTGTGGAATAGAATTGAAATTGGTTTATTATTATCACATGTACTGAGATACAGTGAAAAGTTTGCCTTGCGTACTGTTCATACAGATCCGATCATTACATAGAGTATCGAGGTAAACAAGGTAAAGCAATAATAGAGGGTGAAATAAAAGTGTGGTCCACACAATGCGCGGGAGGAACTCAGCAGGTCAAGCTTCCTCAGCACCACCTACCCCTCCACCTATCTTCGTATCATCTGCAAACTTTGCCACAAAGCCATCAATTCCATTATCCAAATCACTGACAAATAATGTGAAAAGTAGCAGCCCCAATATTGACTCCTGAGGAACACCACCAGTCACTGGCAACCAACCAGAAAAGGCCCTTTTACTCCCACTCACTGCCTCCTGCCTGTCAGCCATTCTGCTAACCGTGCCAGTATTTTTCCCGTAACGCCATACGATTTTATCTTGTTAAGCAGCCTTGTGAAAATCCAAGTAAGTGACATCCACTGCCTCTACTTTGTCCTCAGTGCTTGTTACTTCCTCGAAGAATTCGAACAGATTTGGAAACTACACTGTCACTTGAAATCCTTCAGATTAATCTCTCCATCGCAATGTTCCTAATACTTGTGGAATACCGACAGAAATGTCCGAATTTATGGAGAAAATCTGGTGGAAATAGTTTTCCGTCACTAACACTTCATTCCTCACAGTCTGTCTAGATAACATGATACAGTGAAAAGCTTGTCTTGCAGACTGTTCACATAGATCTGATCATTACACAGAGCATTGAGGTAGAACAAGGTAAAACAATAATAGAGTGCAGAATAAAGTGTTACAGAGAAAGTGCAGTGCAGGCAGACAAGAAGGTGCAAGCTCTTAATGAGGTAGATTCTGAGGTGGAGAGTCCATCTTAATACTGTAACGGTGGGGTAGAAGCTGTCCTTGAACCTGGTGGTACGTATTTTTAGGCTTTTGTATCTTCTGCTCGATGGGAGGGCGGAGAAGGGAGAATGTCCACGGTGGGTAGGGTCTTTGGTTGCTTTACTGAGGCAGTGAGGAGTGTAGACCAAGTTCATGGAGGGGAGGCTGGATTCTGTGATCTGCTGAGCTGTGTCTACAACTCTCTGCAGTAACTGTACCAAGCTGTGATACATTTGAACATAATATGTTATATGGTGCATTGATAAAAATTGGTGAGGGTCAATGGGGACATGCCGAGTTTCTTCAGTTTCCTGGTGAAGTTGAGGTGTTAGTGAGCTTTCCCGGCCATAGAGCCTCATGGATGGTGCTCATCTCCAGCAGTTAGTGTGGGGACAGTTCCCTGTCTGGATTGTGAGCCTGTCACCAAACAGGCCTAGACACCAATCCTGGGCCACTGGCCTCCAACTACTCAACTGGGCTAGGCCTGGATTTTGACGCTTTCACTCTGCATCCTGTGGGGCAGGTTGAGGTTTCGGCCGGTTGTGTTGGGAGCAGAGGAGGCTGAATGGGAACTGGGAACCTGATGGGAGTAGATGTTGCTCGGGTAGATAGTCGGAGACTTCTCTGGACTTGGGGGTATCCAAAACTGGGTTTTAGAGGGAAACCAAGGAAAGATGCTTTCACCCTGGGGTGGGATTGGACTCTGGGATGCATTCCCTGATCTGATGATAGAAGCAAGACAAAGTTTCTGGAGATGATCTGGAAGAAATATGAAGAAGAAAATGATGTGAGTTTTTTGAGATCAGCTGTTTTTTTCCTTGTGGGACACTTGTAAGCCTTTGCAAATCTCTTCCTCAGAGAGCAGTGGAAGCAGACTCATTAAATATTTTTAAAACAGATGGAGCTAGATTCTCGATTGGCCTGGGTGTAAACAGGTTACAGAGGGTGCACGATAATGCATTGAGTTAAAGCCAGATCACCATGGCCTTGTTGAATGATGAATCAGGGCTCGAGGGATCAAAAAATCCAGTCTTTCAGAGATATGACCAATGGTGGGGTGGAATGTCACCTCCACAGTTGAGAACCGGGGGACAGTCTCAAAGAAAGGGATTAAATGGCTTTCAATCCCATAACAGTTCTCTGCTTCACGGGACATATGATAAGTTTATAGCTGGTGCAATACTTTAGAAATGTGGGTAGTGGGGGAGCTGGTAATATTAATTAATGAATTTAACAATGCAGCTCAGTAGCACACTCTTCCAGTCCAACGAGCCCACACTGCCAAATTACACCCATGTGACCAATTGACCCCCTGATCTGTGTGTCTTTGGAGTGTGGGAGGAAAGCGGCGCACCCCGTGGAAACACGCACGGTCACAGGGAGAATGGACACGCTCCTTACAGACAGCAGCGGGAATAGAACCCAGGTTACCAGTGCTTTAATAGCATTACGCTGACCACCACGCCACCGTGCTGTGCCACTGGACTTTCTCAGGAAGCTAAAGAGCTTTGGCTTGTCAGCAAACACTCATAACAGGCTTATGTAGATGATGGAATCAGAATCGGATTTGCATACAGCTTGTTTGCAGTGTGTTAGTGAGAAGGTCACCTCATAGTTAATTAGTGATTGATGGATAGATATCGAATTAATTTATTTTATTTATTTAGACATACAACATGGATCAGGCCCTTTTGACTTAACGAGCCAGCACTGTACCTATTGAACCCTAGAATGATCATAGGACAATTTACAACGACAATTAACCTACTATCCGGTATGTCAGTGGATTATGAGAAGAAACCGGAGCACTTGGAAGAAGCCCATGGGCACACGGGAAGTTAAAGCATTCTTACAGAGGATGCTGGAATTGAACTCTGAACGACGAAACCCTTGACGTCTATGATGGTAGCGTAGTGACTTTACTCCAACTCAGGGCATCAGAGTTTGGAGTTCAATTCTGGCTCCGCCTGTGAGGAGTCTGTACATTCTCGCCATGACCGAGTGGGTTTCCTCCCACAGTGGTATCAGTTAGAAGGTTAATTGGTCTTTGTACATCATCCTGTGATTAGTGTTAAATAGTTGGGTTGCTGAACAGTGAGGATCATTGGGCTGGGAGAGCCTGTTCCACCTTCCACCCTGTATCTCTAAATATAAATGCACAGCACAGGAACAGACATCCACACTGGGATACCGGAGAGAGCTGTGTGCCTCTTGTACTGTGGTTGTTTGAACTATCTGAGGGGTCAGAGTGAGTTCAGATCACTCTCTGATCTAACAGTGGAAATACCCAACAGGGATGTTCTTTGTACTGATTGGGAGTGGTCAACGTCATCTGCGCAAGTCCATGTATGGCAGTTGCAATGAAAATCTTTCTTGTAGGAATATCACAGGCACAGAGCATTAGATTATGAGAACACTCAGTCCTCTTTTATTGTCATTTAGAAATGCATACAGGCATTAAGAAATGATACAATGTTTCTCCGGAGTGATATCACAGAAAACAGGACAAACAAAAGAGTAACACTGACAGAACCACATAATTATAACATATAGTTACAGCAGTGCAAAGCAATACCGTAATTTGATGAAGAACAAACCATGGGCACGGTAAAAAAATTGTCTCAAAGTCCCCGAGTCAATCGACTCCCGAGCCCCCGATAGCAGGCGACAAAAGGGAGAAACTCCCTGCCATAAACCTCCAGGCACCGTCAACTTGCCGATGCCTTGGAAGCAGACGACACTGAGTCCATCTGTCCGAAAACTTTGAGCCTCCGACCAGCCCCTCCAATACAGCCTCCCAAGTGCCTTCAACCTCGCCCCGGCCTCTGAAAGAAGCAAAGCCAAGGACTCGGGGCCTTCTGCTCCGGAGATTCCGGTTACCACACAGTAGCAGCGGCAGCGAAACGGGCACTTCAGATGTTTTCCAGATGTTCCTCCATACTCTCACGTCTGTCTCCATCAAATCAGAATTGTTCACCGTCCCCTACTTGACAGATAACAGATATCCATCACTAGAAAGGCCACGCGCGCTGTCGTCGCGCCGCCATCTTCTCCTCCCGAAACATAGAACATATTAGAACATAGAACCATGCAGCACTTTGGCCCACAATGCTGTGCCAAACACTTTAACCTACTCCAAGATTAACCTAACCCTTCCTTACATAGTCCTCCAATTTTCATTCATCCATGTGACTATGTAAGGGTCTCTTAAATATCCGTAATGTATCTGCCTCCACCATCATACCTGGCAGAGCGTTCCATGCACACACCAATCTCTGTGTTAAATAAACCCCTACCTCTGACATTCTTCCAATACTTTCCTCCAAACACATTTATGACCCCTCATGTTAACGGTTTGTGGCCTGGGAAAAAGTCTTTGGCTGTCCACTTATCATCTTGTACACCTTTATCAGTCACCTCTCATCCTCCTTCACTCCCAAGAGAAAAGCCCTATCCTGCTCAACCTATCTAATGAAGCAACATTTTGGTAAATTTCCTCTGCACCTTCTAAAAATTCCACATCACAAGAGACACATTAAACAAAAATTATGTTCAAAAGAACATAATTAGTACAAGATAAAACAAAGTCTATTTTAGTGCAAATGGTCAGAGTGTTGCTATTTGAGGTAGTGATCAGGGTTGTGCCCGTTGGTTCAAGACCGAATGGCTAAAGGGAAGTAGCTGTCCTGAACCTGGTGGTGTGGGACTTCGGGCTTCTGTACCCCCTGCCTGCTGGTAGCTATAAGAAGATGGCATGGGCCGGATAGTGGAGATCTTTGATGATGGATGTTGCCTTGAGATCATAAGACATAGGAGCAGAATTAAGACATTCAGCCTATCAAATCTGCTCAGCCATTCCATCACAGCTGATTTATTATCCTTCTGAATCCTACTCTCCTACCCGCTCTTCATAACCTTTGATGTCCTTACTAATTAAGAACCTCTCCAGATCTACTCTATCTCAATAGCTCAATCATTCCATTTAATATCAGAGAATGTATACAACATGCAACTTGAAATCCTTGTTCTTCGCAGATATCCACAAAAACAGAAGAGTGCTCCAAAGTATGAGTGACAGTAAAAACTTTAGAACCCCAAATCCCCCCTACTAACCCCTGCCACGCGCATCCAGCAACAAGGCAATGTCCCCCACCCCCGATTCCTCTAAACCCCAATGAGTACAAGCCAAGAGTCATCAACTGCTCCTCATACATTCACCCTTTCATTCCTGGAATCACTCTCATGAACCTCCTCTGAACCCTCTCCAATGCCAGCACATCCTTTCTTAGATAGGAGGCCCGAGATTGCTCACAAGAAGTACAGTCTGATCAGTGCCTTAAAAAGCCTCAGCACGACATCCTTCCATTTATATTCTAGTCCTCTCGAAATGAATGCTAACATTGCATTTGCCTTCTTGAGGCAACACCTCGTGTAGGTAGGCAGGGAGGGGTGTGGCCTCCGGTGTGAGGAGTTGAGGATCAGGGGCAGAGACAGAGTAAGAGATTGGCTGTTTATGACCGGGGTGGGGAGAAATTACTTCACTGAGAGGGTGGTAAATCTTCGGAATTCTTCACCCTCTTCTGGATATGTGGGAAGTCCAGAAGGACAGAGTGAGTGAAAAAATTGGCAGTGAGGACCATCTGACATGGGAGCAGAATTGGGTATTCGGCTCATCAGGTCTGCGGTTTCATCATGGGTGATTTATTATTGCTCTCAACTCATTTTCCTGCCTTCTTCCTGTAACCTTTGACACCCCGACTAATCCAGAACCAACCTCCGGTTTAAATATACCCAATGTCTTGGCCTCCACAACTGTTGGTGGCAACAGATTCACCACCTTTTGGCCAAAGAAATGTTCCTCCTCATCTCTGTTCTAAAGGGACACCCTTCTATTCTGATGTTGTGCCCACTGGTCCCAGGTTCCCCCACCATAGGAAACATCCTCTCGAAGGCAAGACACAGTTTTGTTGAATGTTGGAACAGGCTTGTGGATGACATGATCCCAGAATGGAAAGGTGGGTATCTCAGGGTTTCGGGAGGCAAGGATAGGTGAAAGGGTCTGGTGGGGTCAAGGTTTGGTTATCAGGAGTAGCACTGTAGCACAGTGGTTAACATAATGCTTTACAGCAACCCCAGTAATCACCAGTTGGGGTTCAATTCCTGCCACTGTCTGTAAGGAGTTTGCTCGTTCTCCCCTTCACCATGTGGATTTCCTCCAGGTGCTCTGGTTTCCTCCCACATTCCAAAGATGAGTGGGTGAGAGTTAGTAAGTTGTGGACATTCTATATTGACACCAGAAGCATTGTGACACTTGCAGGCTGCCCTCAGCAAATCCTCAGACATTTTTGGTCATTGATACAAAAGTGATGCATTTCACTGTATGTTTTGATGTACGTGTGGACATTGAAACTAAATTTTAAGTCTTTTTTTAAGTTGTCTGAGGGAGGAAAGTTGACCTCAGTACCAAGGAGGTGCCCTGCTGACGGAATCTATGTGTTGTCATTGTGCCAGGAGCTGCGGTGGAAGGTTCTGGTGAAGGGGAAGAGGATTGGGGGGCTGGAGAGCTCCGTGAACGGCCTGGGTCAGCAGCACTGCGCTGCAGAGGTGACAGACGAAGATGAGGCGGTGGAGGTGGAGGACGAGACCGTAAAGAATGAAGTGAAGCAGAAAGGGAAGGTAAACGTTATGAGGGCAGTGGGGCCAGGGGCATGCTGGGATATGTCACTGCCGGGGGTGGGGGGAAAGGTCACACAGCACGGAAACAAGCCCTTTGGCGTAACTGGGCCCATGCAAACCCAAGCTGACCCATCTAAACTTGTCCCATTTTCCTGCATTTGGCCCTTGTCTCTCTAAACCTATCCATTACATGATACCTGCCCACCTGACTTTTAAAAGTTGCTATTCTACCTGCCTCTAGCACTTCCACAAAGACACCACCCATTGTGTAAATAAAAGTCCCTCAGGTTCCTATTAAATTACTCTTCTCACCTTAAACCTGTTCCCTCCAGTTCTTGATTCGCAACCCTGGGAAAAAAAACTGTGTGCATTCACCCTCTCTCCATCCCCCATGATTTTGTAGATCTCTCCAAGATCAAGTCATAAGATTTAAGACAATTGAGAAGAATTAGGCTATTCAGTGCGCTCTGTCATTCCACCATGGCGATATGTTATCCCTCTCAACCCCATTGTCCTGTCTTCTGCCCATAACCTTTGATGTTCTTACTTACTAATTAAGAACCTACCAATCTCCGCTTTAAATATACCCGGTGACTTGGCCTCCACAACCAACTGTGGCTCAGAATTCCACAGATTCATCACCCTCTGGCTAAAGAAATTCCTTCTAATCTCTGTTCTAAATGGATGTCCTTGTATTCTTAGGCTGTGCCCCCTGGTCCTAGACTCTCCATGTTCTTGATTAGTAAAGGCATGAAAGGTTATGGGAAAAGGCAGGAGAATGGGGATTGAGAAGGAAAATACATGAGCCATGATGGAATAGTGGAACTACCCAGATTGGCTCCTATGCCTTATGGTCTAATGGACATGGAATGGATCCGTAGGGTTCAAGGTCCCAACATAATCCAACTGAGTGGCTGATTGGCCTCAGCCTGTACCAAGCAATATCCAGCTTGGCTACAGGAAAGTGTTTGTTCATCCACAGAGCCATTGCTTCAGACAGCTGTCTCTGCTGCTCCCGGAGCGCCTCCATCACTCCAGCAACCCTGCATTACTCCACCTATCTGACATATTGTTGTGGCGTTTATTATTTTGTGGCAGCAGTATAGTCCAAGGCCTATGTTCAAGTTTATTGTAATTCATCCAAAAGCTGCCAGACAAAACAATGTTCCTCCAGACCAACCCGGGGTCCATGCACCCTTCGGTTAATGGTAGGGGTCCATGGTTGAGAATCCCTGCTCCAGACCAACGTGCACGACATGGTGCACATAACTCACACACCCATGGAAGTGTGGTCGTTGTTGATGAAGCCAGCCACTGTTGTGCCATCAGCGAACGTGATTATTTGGTTGGAACTGGATCTAGTAGGACAGTCATGCATCAGCGGTGTGAACAGCTGTGGGCCGAGCAAGCAACCCTGGGCAGTGCCAGTGCTCGGCGTGATGGAGCTCGAGACGTTTCTGCCAAGGTGGACTGACTGTGGCCTTTCTGTCCAGAAGTCCAAGATCCAGTTACAGAGAGAGGTGCTGAGACCCAACGAAGACAGTTTACCCACCAGTTTCTGAGGGATGATCCTGTGCTGAAGTTGATAAACAGCATTCTGGTGTATGAGACACCATTTTCCAGGTAGGACAGGACGGAGTAGAGGGCAGAGGCTACGGAATCATCAGCGGACCAATTTGAACAATAAGTGAATTGGAAAGGGTCCAGTTTAGCAGGAAGATGGGATTTATTGTGATCCATAACCAGCCGCTTAAAGCACTGTTGAGGTCAGTGCCACTGGACTGTAGTCATGAAGACAGGTTACTGGGAAGACTGAGTTGATGATGGCTGTCTTGATGTTGAAGATATCTGTTGGAACCTGTTAACTGGGCTACACGTTACTATAAAAATACTATAAATTATAAATAAATAAATGGATAAATATTGCAAAAGAGGAATAGTGAAGTAGTATTCATGGACCATTCAGAAATCCGATGGCAGAGGGGAAGAATCCGCACCTAAAACGTTGACTGTGTGTGATACAAGAAGGCGGCATGTCTATCATCCATCCTTAATGATGGACACCAGCATCTTGAGGCAGTGCCCCTTGAAGATGCCCCCGATAGTGGGGAGGGTGTGCCTGTGATGAAGCTGGCATTCCTTTGTAGGAGGTTGTCCCTTGTAATCCTGTTCAGAGGAGCCTCCATTCCAGACAGTAATGCAACTAGTCAGAATGCTCTCCGTCGTACATCTATAGAACTGCGCAAGAGCCTTTGGTGATATTCCGAAAATCTTCAGCTCCTAATGAAATATAGGTGCAGGCGTGCCCTTTTCATGATCACATCTATGGTCTGGGCCCAGGATAGATCCTCTGAAATATTGATGCCCAAGGACTTGTAGCTGCTCGTCCTTTCCACTGCTGAATGCTCTCTGAGGACAGGTGTGTGTTCTCCTGAATCCCCCTTCCTAAAGTCCACAATTACTCCCTTAGTCTTGCTGATGTTGAGTTTGCGGTTGTTGTTGAGACATTATAATATTTAATTCATACAACCTATCAATAATATGATAATATATACAATTGATATAGAAGCAGGCCCTTTGGCCCATCTAGTCCATGCTGAAATATTATTCTGTCAGGTCCAATTGACCTACACCAAGACTGTAGCCCTCCATACCCTTCCCACTATGTATTTAACCAAGCTTCTCTTAAATGTTGAAATCGAACCTGCATCCACCACTTCTGCCCACAGCTGGTTCCACACTCACCACCCTCTGATTGAAGAGGGTCCCCTTCAGGTTCCACTTAAGCGTTTCCCCATTCACCCTTAACCCATTACTAGTTCTAGTCTCACCCAACTTCAGTGGAAAAAGCCTGCTTGCACTTACTCTACCTATACCCCTCACAATTTTGTATACCTTAATACAAAATTCAGAATCAGAATCAGGCTTGTTATCACCGGCATGTGTCGTGAAATTTGTTAACTTAGCAGCAGCAGTACAATGATAATATAGAAAGAAACAAAATAAGTAAATCTATTAAAGTACAAGTACAATAAGTATATTAAATAGTTAGATTAAAAATCGTGCAAAACAGAAATAACACATTTTTTTAAAAAGTGAGGTAGTGTTCACGGGTTCAATGTCCATTTAGGAATCGTATGGCAGAGGGGCTGAAGTTGTTTCTGAATCGCGGAGTGTGTGCCTTCAGGCTTCTGTACCTCCTTCTTGACAGTGATAATGAGAAGAGGGCATGCCCTGGGTGATGGGAGTCTTTAATAATGGATGTCACCTTTCTGAGGCACTGCTCCTTAAAGATGTCTTGGGTACTATGGAGGCTAGTACCCAAGATGAAGCTGACTAATTATACAACTTTCTGTAGATTGTTTCAGTCTTGTGCAGTAACCCCCCCCACCCCCATACCAGACAGTGATGCAGCCTGTCAGAATGCTCTCCACGGTACATCAAAAGAAGTTCTTGAGTGTTTTAGGTGACAAATCAAATCTCTTCAAACCCCTGATGAGATTTAGGCTTGCCTTCTTTATAGCTGCTTTGATATTTTGGGACCAGTTTAAATCCTGAGAGATCTTGACACCCAGGAAATTGAAGTTGCTCACTCTCTTCACTTCTGATCCCTCTGTGAGGACTGGTATGTGTTCCTTTGTCTTACCCTTCCTGAAATCCACAATCAGCTCTTTTGTCTTACTGAGATTGAGTGTAAGGTTGTTGCTTTGATACCACTCAACTAGCTGGTATACCTTGCTCCTGTACGCCCTCTCATCTCCATCTGAAATTCTACCAACAACGGTTGTATCATCAGCAAATTTATAGATGGTATTTGAGCTATGCCTAGCCACACAGTCATGGGTATAGACAGAGTAGAGCAGTGGGCTAAGCACACTCCCCTGAGGTGCACCAGTGCTGATCGTCAGCGAGGAGGAGATATTGTCATCCATCCACACAGATACTGGTCTTCCGCGTAGGCAGTTGAGGATCCTATTGCAGAGGGAGGTACACAGGCCCAGGTTCTGTAGCTTATCGATCAGGACTGGGGAAATGATGGTGTTAAGCGCTGAGCTATGGCCAACGAAAAACATCTTGACATAAGTGTTTGCATTATCCAGGTGATCTAAGACTGTGTGAAGACCCATTGAGATTGCGTCTGCCGTTGACCTAAATGTACATATACGGTATTTGTACGTATATAAATACATACTGTACATATGCACACACAGATAAATTTATATTATTAATTATATACATATAATCATTATATTAACTTTACTTTATATTAACTGTTTAAATTATATGGATAATAATAATAACATTAATTGTGTATCCATCATTATAGCAACTCTGCAACTTGTTGCCAGAGAGCCAAGTGCATTATCCATGCAGTCTCTGTGTTATCCCAGCAAATGTGCAGCCTAGCTGCGTTTCAATGGCGCCATGTTTCTCCCTCGTACCTCGCACCCAGTCACGTCTCTCTCTGCTCTACCTGCTTCCCAAGGACTCTAAGCAGCATTTGGCCAGGGAGCTGTCTGACTGTGTCGTCTACTGCAAGAGTGTCCACTTCCACGGCTTCAAGCATGCCCGCATGCACAACAAGTTCTACGAGATCTCCTCCTTCACCGAGTACAAGGCCAGGAAACAGATCCGGGAGTCTGGTGAGAAACTGCCTGGGGTCTAAGCCAGGGGTTGGTGTGTTTGTACATAGAATAACAGATCCCTGGGGGTTACTGCCTGGGGTCTAATCCAGGGGTTTGAGGGGTTTAGATATAGAATAACAGATCCCCGGGAGTGGGTTACTGCCTGGGGTCTAATCCAGGGGTTGGTGTGTTTGTACATAGAATAACAGATCCCTGGGGGTTACTGCCTGGGGTCTAATCCAGGGGTTTGAGGGGTTTAGATATAGAATAACAGATCCCCAGGAGTGGGTTACTGCCTGGGGTCTAATCCAGGGGTTGGTGTGTTTATATATAGAATAACAGATCCCCGGGAGTGGGTTACAGGCTGGAGTCTAATCCAGGGGTTTGATGTATTTATATATGGAATAACAGATCCCCAGGAGTGGGTTACAGACTGGGATGTATTGTGATTTTAGGATTTAGGTACCGCAGGATGATTCTGCCTCTCATCCTTCTACCTGCGTGACTCTGAGGTGGGAAGATTTGACCTCAGCACCCTCAGGTGGGGGTACAACTCACGACTGCTGTATTGTGTCTGCAGCCAATGAATTTGTCCGACACAACGCTCGCCAGCTGACCCGGGTTTATCCCAGCGGCTTCCGAACCGACTCATCCAACTTCAACCCACAGGAGATGTGGAACGCCGGGTGCCAAATCGGTAACTACCTGCCAATGGGGCTGGTGACCATGTCGGCTTTCGCAAATAAAACGAAGTGAGGCGTTTTATGTTTTATGAAACCCGTAATATATTTTATCGAGCCCCAAATCCTAAATGCAAAAGCGCGCTAAACCTTACGTAATAACGTCATCGCGTCAGACCGGCCTTTTAAAGTGAAATCCCAATTCTATATCGGTGGTTGTGAATTCAGTAACACTGGCACTGTGAGTCTGTCCAGAGCTGAGGGCCCAGGTCCCTTGTTCCATGGGTGGAAGAACCGCAGATGCCTGCCCCTGGCTTGTCCAGAGGCACGTTGAGATGCTTGTGGCCATGTTGTGACGCCAGGGGCATGGTAGCCGAATCCTCCAAATCTTGGTGGACCGGTTTAAGGCGAGCTACCAAAATATATTCAGGTTTATCCCTCTTATCTATGATAAAAGTCTTTTTCCCCGTTCCAAAACGCAGAATGGGCAAACATAACGGAGGCTAAGGGGATGTTGCTGTGTGCCATGGTGGACGAAAACAAACAAGGCAGATTACAGGTCAACAGGAACCCAAAAGTGCTGTGTGCCATGAAGGGAGGTAGGAATAGGAGCAAAGGAATTGGATTTACTGAGGAGAGTGAGAGGCTGCCTGGTCGTGGTATCAGGAATAAAATCACCTGGCACTTGTAATGGCTGCCCATATACCAACTCAGCCACAGAAGACTGCAGATCGCCTTTTGGATCAGTTCTGAGCCGCAGCAGGACACATGGGAGACTATCATGCCTACACTGATCGGTCAGGGAAACCCTCAGAGCGGCCCTTAAGGAGCGGTAAAACCGCTCACATAGGCCATTGGACTGCAGGTCATACGCTATGCTGTGACGTAGTCTAATGCATCCATCGCAGCCCGGAGGTCTGAAATGAATTGGGGACCACGGTCAGAGGAAATATCAGATGGGGTGCCACACCGAGCGACGCAGGTGCTGATTAACGCTCGAGCCACGTCTGTGAAAGTCATTGAGGCTAGAGGAATGTCCTCTGGCCACCTGGTAGAACGGCCCACCATAGTAGGAAACTGCGTGGAACTATGGGAGGGAGGAAGAGGACCAACAAGGTCCACATTCACATGATCAGCTCATCACTCAGGGACCTGAAAAGGTGCCAATGGCGCCTGAACATGACGGTTAATTTTTTCACATTGGCACTCCACACAAACTGCAGACCTATCACACACGTCCTTTCTAAAGGCTGATTTATACTTGTGGATCAAACTTGCACCGCAGCCTACGCAAGTGGGCAATGCTGTTGTGAGCATTTATACTTGTGTGTTGGTGTGTCTGCATCGCTCTGCAATTCATGCACGTCACGCATACACACACACCTGCCAGTGCAAGGCTTCATGGTCATGGTAGTCTTTCTCGGGATAAACAAGTTTAAGGCGAACGTCTTTTTTTGTAAAAGCGAAATGTGTCCTTCATAATTTTGGAGGACTGTAAAGCTTTATGGAAAGCATTGCAGCCAGAGTTCCTTCCCTGCCCTTCAGTCGCCCAATGGGAAGCTATTGCAGCGTAGGAGGAAATGCGATGCTACCAAGTGGACCAATCACAGTTGTTGCGGTCTGCATTGCCGTGATGCGTAGTTACATTTTGGGAGAGGTATGCGTCAGGCTATGGTGTAGGGATCCGCGTAGGCTCTGCGTAGGGTTCGTGGCTATGCCGTACTTACGGCGTTGATTTGACGCAGAAGTATAAATCAGCCTTAAGGGCTTGGCACACAAACTTTAGTACAACCAATTTCTGTGAGACCTTCCAGCCCAGATGCAAGAAGCCATGTATGGAGTCAGAAACAGTCCATTTCCAGTTTGTGGGCACTATGTGGGGAGGGCAACCGGTTGAGACATCGCACAGGAGAGAAACCCAAGCTTTCCCGAACTTAAAGTCAGCTGACTGCAGGCCCATGATTGTTGTTTGGTAAGCCTGGACCACTGGGTCAGTATCAGTATCTTGGTTGGCTACAGTGCCAGCATAGTCGACCCCTATGTGTATGGCCTCAGTGACTGGCCATGAGAGCCATGGCATTATTTTCCCCCATGATATGTTGTATATCAGTTGTGAACTCTGATATGAAGGCCAGTTGGCATTGCTGCCGTGCAGACCAATGGTCTGATAGTTTGGCCATCGCGTGCATAAGGGGTTTGTGGTCAATGAACACTATGAAATGGTGACACTCTAGAAGAAAATGAAAGTGGCAGACAGTCAGATAGAGACTGAGAAGGTCACGGTCAGACATGCTGTACTTCCTTTCCAAGAGACAGAGCAGCAACTGAAAGAGGCGAGTGGCTGCCACCCGCCTCTGATTGATAGTTGGTGCACAACACCCACAGCAAGGTCTGAAGCATCAGTAGTGATGGCTAGGAGTGCAGTGGGGAGCAGGTGCTGAACCCCTGGATTAGACCCCAGCCAGTTACCCACTCCCAGGGGTTTGTTATTCTATATATAAACCCATGAACCCCTAGTGTAGACCCCACCTGCAACCCACTCCCAGGGATTTGGTATTCTATATATAAACCCATGAACCCCTGGTGTAGACCCCACCTGCAACCCACTCCCAGGGATTTGTTATTCTATATATAAACCCATGAACCCCTGGTGCAGACCCCACCTGCAACCCACTCCCAGGGATTTGTTATTCTATATATAAACCCATGAACCCCTAGTTTAGACCCCAGCCAGTTACCCACTCCCAGGGGTTTGTTATTCTATATATAAAGCCATGAACCCCTGGTTTAGACCCCAGCCAGTTACCCACTCCCAGGGATTTGTTATTCTATATATAAACCTATGAACCCCTGGTGTAGACCCCACCTGCAACCCACTCCCAGGGATTTGTTATTCTATATATAAACCCATGAACCCCTGGTGTAGACCCCATCTGCAACCCACTCCTGGGGATCTGTGGTTTTATATGTCAAACTCCCAGAGCCCATCAGTCATTGGAAAGTCTGTGCTGCAGTTCTTAGTCCAATTGGCATGCACAGGAGCTCAAAAAGGCCGAACGTGGGTTATCACAGCAGTTTTGGGAATACCTTCCGAGCACATGGGTAGCTCCTAACAAGATTGCCTTTGGAGAGAATTAACCGTCCGGTTAAATTTACCAAGAAGACTTGCATGTGTGGGATCAGGTAATGATTGGAGATGGTGGCCTTGTTAAGACTTCGGTAATCACCACGTGGGCAGCCACCACCTTCGGACTAAGGGACCATACGGAGGGGTGAGGCCCAGGGGCTATTTGACTGGCATATGATGCTGTCTTTCCACGTCGACAAACTCGGACTTCGTGGTTGCCGGTTTCCCTGGGTCCAGTCTGTGGGTCGAGCACCAATGTGGTGTTTGACCCCATGTTTTGTGACTGTCATGGAGAATGTGGGCTTGGTGAGGTGTGGGAATTCACCCAGCAGTCGAGTAAGCTCACGTGCAGTGGTACATATGCCTGACGGAGTCGTTGTGGGGAACTTACTCGGGGAGCAGCGTTATGACCCAAAGGCCTTGACATCCACAAGCCGGCAAATTTAAAGATCGACTGTGAGCACACTGTAAATCTGCACCGAGCAGAGGTCTGGCCACTTTAGCCAGGATGAAGTTCCATGTGTCACATTGCCCAGTGAAGCACAGCATCACGCATTGTGTCCTGTAGGTCTGGATTTTGCTACTGTTGGCCTCCAACAAGGTTTGTCACTCTCTGCCTTCTCATCGATAGCCGATGCTGACAGCACACTTACAAGCACCTGTGTCACACAGGAAGTGTAGCCCTGAAAGGGAGTCCGTAATGAATAGTAGATGACCCAAGCAGCTGGAACCCACGGTGTTCACAGACCTCTGATGTCCCGATGTGCTGGCACTGTCGAAGCTGCATGGCAGTCGGCACTTCCTAGCATTCATACCAAAGTGAGCGTGGTTAGAAACACACACCCGGCATTGTCTGTTTCACAGGCTCGGGCGACATTATGATGGGATCCTTGTTGTGCTTGTATTCAGGCGGGTGTTCAAGCAGGCTCACCACTCTTACAGTTGTGGAATTGCTGAGAGACGCTATTGCGTAGTAGAAGTTGGTGTTGTCAGAGGTGATTTCTTGCAGAGCAAATTGGGTCTCAGTTTGTACAAACCAAATGATGGAATTTTGCTCCTAAAACTCCGGGAGTTTCAAAGCGACTGCATTGGCCGACATGTTCAGTAACTCTGGAATCGTCCTAGAACATTGGGGTCACTAATGTAAAATTCACAAATAAAACACAGTGAGGTGTTTTATGTTTAATGAAACTTGTAATACATTTTATTGAACTCTAAAACTTAAAGGCAAAAGTGTGCTAAAAATCCTTACATAATATCCTCATCACGTCCGACCACCCCTTAAAGTGAAACCCCAACTCAATGTCTGTGGTTGTGAATTATGTACATTCCTCCCAATTACATTACAGTACAGTCATGGGGTCATGGTCGGGTCAAGGTGACAGTCGGGGTCACAGCAACTGTGGTCAAGGTAGGATCACAGTCAGGATTGTGGGGATGGTTGGGGTCACAGAGGGCCCATGGCCAGGGCCACTGTATAGTGGGTGTCAGGGTTGATGTCATTCTGATGTTCAGAATCATAGTAATGGTTAGGGTCTTCGTTCCAGTAGGGGTCATTATTGGGTTTACAGTTACGGTGGGGTCATGGTGACTGTTAAGGTCAGCGTGATGGTCAGAGGTCATGGGAATGATGGTCACATGATGACATCGGGTTCACATGGTAATAGCAGTGACAGTCAGAGGTCACGGTGATAAGCTCACAGTGATGTTAATGGTGGGGTTCATGGTAAGGTTGGGGTCGGGGTGATGTTAAAGCTGGGGTCACGGTTGTAGTTACAGTGACAGGGTCACAGTTGGGGTTATGCTGAAGGTGTGGGTGACGGTCTGCAAAGGGCATTCCTCTACAACCCCCACCCCCCCGACTAACGCTCTTCCTCTCTCCTGTTGAGTTGCTTTGAACTTCCAGTCAGCGGGGGAGGAGATGGATCTTAACGACGGCCTCTTCACCACCAACGGCCACTGCGGCTATGTGCTGAAGCCCGCCTTCCTGAGGTCAACAGACTCCACCTTCGACCCCGACCATCCCAAGGAATCTGCTGGGTACCGACCCCTAAACCTCACCATCCAGGTGACCAGCCACCCTGAGCTTGCTTCGTTGAACCGTGGGATGTGGGGGGGGGGGGTGGGCTCTGCAACCGTGATAGGTGCTACACCTTCTCCCTCAACACCATTCACCTGTGAGTCTGCTGGGGTCATCTGTTATGTTCACTGCTCCCGTTGTAGCCTTCTCTACGTCGATGAGACCCAACACAGATTGGGGGAACTGCTTCGGTCTGTTGGCTGCAAAAGACTTGCCTATAGCACTTCCTCTGGCAGCTCGTTCCACGTACTCACCACCCTTTGTATGGGAAACCTCGCCCTCTGGTCCCCTTTAACTCCCTCTCACCTGAGTCCTGTGCCCTCTAGTTTTAGCGTCCACTACCCTGGGGAAAAGACTGTGACCATTCACCTTATCTGTGACCCCACCCCCGTGTTATTTTATAAACCTCTGTAATGTCACCCCTTAGTCTCGTTTGCTTCAGAGAAAACAGTCCCAGCCTATCCAGTCTCTCCTTATAACTCAAGCCCTCCTGTCCTTGCGAATTTTTTCTGCAACTTCTCCAGCTGGTCACATCCTTTCTGTAGCTGGCCGACCGGAATTGCTCACAATATTCCATAAGACCGTAGGACACAGGAGCAGAATTGGGGTATTGGGCCCATCGAGTTTAGTCAGCCATTCCACCATGGCTGATTTATTACCCTTCTCAACCCCATTCTCTTGCCTTCTCCCCATAACCTTCGACACCGTTACTAATCAGGAACCTATCAACTTCTATTACATATGCTCAGTGACTTGGCAATGAATTCCACAGGTTCACTACCCGCTATCTAAAGAATTCCTCCTCATCTCTGCTGTAAAGGGAGACCCTTGTATTCTGAGGCTGTGCCCTCTGGTCCTAGATGCTCCCACTTTTGGAAACATCCTCCCCAAGTCTACTCTAACTAGGCCTTTCAATATTTGATACGTTTCAATGAGGTTCCCCCCTCATTCTTCTAAACTCCAATGAGTACAGCCCAGGACTATCAAATACTCCTCATAGGTTAACCCTTTCATTCCTGGGATCATTTTTGTAAAACCCTTTGTGCTATCTCCAATGCCAGTGCATCGTTCCTTATCCTTTCTCTGTGGCCTGATCTGCACACGATAGACACTGCACCAGTGTGGCACGTTCCGTCCCTCCCTTTCTCCACATCTCACGTCCTACCCCCCCCTCCTCTCTGTCTCTCAGGTGATCAGTGGACAGCAGTTACCAAAAGTGGCCAACAGTAAGCAGGGATCGATCGTGGACCCTCTGGTCAGGGTGGAGGTACATGGAGTACCCATGGACAATGCGAAACAAGAAACCAAGTACATCGACAATAATGGTACATGCTCTCCCCGACTCCATCACCACTATCCCCTGTGCTGAATGGTCTCAGGGGGGATGATTGGGCTTGGGTCTGAGGTCGAACCAGGGTCAAAGGTCCAGCTTTAAGGCAGAGTGCAAGATCAATGGTAGGATTATTGGCTGTGTGGAGGAATAGGGGGATCTCAGGATTCACATCCATAGATCACTCAAAGTTGCCTTGCAAGTTGACAGGGTGGTTAAAAAGGCTTATGCTGTTGGCCTTCATTAGTCAGGGGATTTAATTCAAGCAGCAAAATAACGTTGCTGCTCTATAAAACCCAAGTTAGACAACAATTGGAATATTGTGTTCAGTTCTGGTCACCTCATTATAGGAAAGATATGGAAGCTTTAGAGAGGGTGCAGAGGAGATTTACCAGCATGCTGCCTGGATTAGAGAGCATAATGAAGACAGTTGAGTGAGCTAGGCTTTTTCTCTTTGGAGCAAAGGACAATGAGCAGTGACTTAATAGAGGCATACAAGATGATAAGAAGCATTGATAGAGTCAGATTTTTTCCTAGTGTGGAAATGGTTAATAGGGGATATAACTTTACTGTGATTGGTGTAAAGTATGGTGGGGGGGATATCAGAGGTACAGTAGGCTGTTGCAGAAAGTTGGGGGGAGTGGTGGTAGAGGGAGACTCATTAGGGACATTTAAGGGACTCCCAGGATTAAATGCAGTGTGAAGCTTCTTCCACACCGTCCCATCACACGCTCCTCAGTTAGACACAGAGTGAAGCTCCCTCCGCACTATTCCATCATTCACTCCCAGGTTAGACACAAAGTGAAGCTCCTTCTATACTGTCTCATCACACACTCCTGGGGGCAGACACAGAGGTAAGCTCCGTCCACACTGTCCCTTCACACACACACTTCCCGGGTCAGACACAGACTGAAGCTCCCCTCTTCATGGTCAGCTGGGTGTCATTATACACCAGTCATTGAAAGTGGGCATGCAGGTACAGCAGGCGGTGAAAAAGGCAAATGGTATGCTGGCATTCATAGCAAGTGGATTCGAGTACAGGAGCAGGGAGGTACTACTGCAGTTGTACAAGGCCTTGGTGAGACCACACCTGGAGTATTGTGTGCAGTTTTGGTCCCCTAATCTGAAGAAAGACATTTTTGCCATAGAGGGAGTACAAAGAAGGTTCACCAGATTGACTCTTGGGATGGCAGGACTTTCATATGATGAAAGACTGGATCGACTAGGCTTATACTCTCTGGAATTTAGAAGATTGAGGGGGGATCTTATTGAAACGTATAAAATCCTAAAGGGATTGGGCAGGCTAGATGCAGGAAGATTGTTCCCGATGCTGGGGAAATCCAGAACGAGGGGTCACAGTTTGAGGATAAAGGGGAAGCCTTTTAGGACCGAGATTAGGAAAAACTTCTTCACACAGAGAGTGGTGAATCTGTGGAATTCTCTGCCACAGGAAACAGTTGAGGCCAGTTCATTGGCTATATTTAAGAGGGAGTTAGATATGGCCCTTGTGGCTAAAGGGATCAGGGGGTATGGAGAGAAGGCAGGTATAGGGTTCTGAGTTGGATGATCAGCCATGATCATACTGAATGGCGGTGCAGGCTCGAGGGGCCGAATGGCCTACTCCACCTATTTTCTATGTTTCTATGTCTCATCACAGACTCCCAGGGCAGGGACAGTATAGGGTAATATTCACTTCCTCAATTGGCTCAAATCTATCCAGAAGATTAGCAGTGATAGCCAATCAAAACAGAGTAACATGTAATTGTAAATAGGTACCAACAGGTGGCACTTTCCTGGCACTGAGTCACTAAAATGCTCCCTCTGGTGATCGAAACATGAAATTACAGCCCAAATCCACAAAGCTGCAGATGCTGTATATGTGAAACAAAACCAGACAATGCCAGAAACACTCAGACCTTCAGGCAGCATCTGTGGGGAGAGGAACAAGACCAACATTTCAGCCGAGTAACTCTATCAGAACTGGAAAAAGTTAAAGATGAATAGGATGTAGAACAATACGGTACAGAAACAGGTCCTTTGGTCCACAATGTTGAGCTGAGCCAATTAAATTAGTCATCCAATGGCCAACTAAACTAATCCCATCTGCGTACAGAATGTCCACATTCTTTCAGTTCTTTCACAATCATGTGGCTACCCAAAGGTCTCTGAAAAGTCCCTGATATATCTACGTTTACCACCACACCAGGCATCACCACTCTCTGTATAAAAAGAATCTTGCCCATCATACCTGCTTTGAAATTACCTCCTCTCACCTTGAGTGCATGCCCTCTGGTGTTAGTCATTTCAACCCTGGGTAAAAAATGCTATCTGTCTACTCAGTCTCTGCTTTTCATAATCTTATACACCTCTATCAGATCTCCTCTCAGCCTTCGCTGCTCCAGAGAAAACATATTTGTTCAGATTCACCAACTTCAATGGGCTCCTCCCACTAAACACATCTTTACCTCCCCCTCTCTCTGCTATCACTCCCTCTGTGAATTCCTTGTGCATTTGTCTCTCTCCACTAGTCTCCCTCCCGGCACTTATCCCTGTTAGTGGCAGAAGTGCTACACCTGCCCATTCACTCCTCCCTCACTTCCACTCAGGGCCCCACACAGCCCTTCCAAGTGAGGCAACACTTCACTTGCGAACCTGTTGGGGTCGTTTATTGTGGCCAGTGCTCCCAATTGGCCTCCCCTGCATTGATGAGACTCGATGTAAATTGGAATCCGCTTTGTCAAGCACCTCCGCTCAATCTATCAAAAGTGGAATTTCCTGGTGCCCAACCATTTTAATTCCTATCCCAATTTCCATTCCGACATGTCGGTCCATGGGTCCTCTTTTACCATGATGAGGATGGAGGAGTAACACTTCATATTCCATCTAGGTAACCTCCAACCTGTTGGCATGGTCACTGATTGCTCCGTTCGGTAATTTTTTTCCTCCCCCTTCCTCTATTCCCCACTCTGGGCTCTTACCACTTCTACTCAGCTACTTATCACCTTCCCCCCGGTGCCCCTCTTCCTTCCCTTTCTCCCATGGTCCACTCTCCTCTCCTATCAGATTCCTTCTTCTCCAGCTCCTTTACCTTTCCCACCCACCTGGGTTCACCTATCACCTACTAGCTAGCCCTTCTCCCTCTCCCCCTACCTGTTTATTCTGGTGTCTTCCGCTTTACTTTCCAGTCCCGAAGAAGGGTCTCTGCCTGAAACATCAAATTCATTTCCATAGATGCTGCCTCACCTACTGAGTTTCTCCGGCATTTCATGTGTGTTGCCTTGAGTTAGTCTAAAAACTGGGGTGTAGGAAGAGGGGGAGTAAATTAAATCAGAAATACAAAAACCAGATAATGACAGCTGCTAGTGTGAAGCTGAAAATGGAATGGCCGGATATCTGAAATGGTGATCTTAAATGCTGAGGATAATGTGGCCAGTTGAAAGGCGAGATGATTATGTTGGGCATCATTGTTCCTAATACTTGAGGCCAAAAGTGGAGAGGTCAGGGTTAGGGTGGGAAGGGATGCACAATTAGTGACAGGATTGGAAATTTGGAGACATCCATGTGGAGATGTGGAGTGTGCCAAGTCAGACTGTGAAAACAGGCAGGAGGAGCCCATGTGCACATCAGATCAAAGTTACACACAGACACACAGATACACACACGGACACACATGCACATATAAATGTGTGCACACACCCACACGCAAAGACACACATGCGTACACAAACATGCAAAATTAGGAACTGGTCATTTAAAACTGAAATGTCTGTGTGTGCACACCTGTGTATGTGTATCTGTGTGTCTAAATGTTTGTATGTACAGTATGTATCTGTGTGTCTCTTTGTGTTTATGCATCATGTGTATGTGTACTTGTAATTCATAGTTGTGTGTGTACATACATGAAACACTAATTGTGTGCGTAAATCTCTGTATGTGTACAATATGTACTGTATGTATATGTAGTCTTTGTGTAGGTCTGTGTGTGTGTGTGTGTGTGTGTGTGTGTGTGTGTGTGTGTGTGTGTGTGTGTCTATATATGACCGTGTGTCTTTAAAAGTGTCTGCATATCTGTGTGTCTCTGTATGTTTATCTGTATGTATGAGATGGTGGGGGGTAGTGTTGTCTGTGTCGGTCCATCTGTGTGCACACAGTCTGTCCACAGTCCAGCAGATGAGGAACGAGGCTCAGACCCCAGCCCCTGCTGCTCTCTGTAGGAGGCGCCCTGGGGTGGGTCCTGGGACCCCGTCACAGAGGAACGCCAGGACTTGCTGAATCACTGTGTCACCTCCCATCCTTGCTTTTGCAGGATTTAACCCTGTGTGGTACGAGACGCTCAGCTTCATCGTCCATGTCCCGGAGCTCGCCCTGGTGCGGTTTCTGGTTGAGGATTATGACCTGGCCTCGAAGAACGACTTTGTGGGGCAGTACACAATACCACTGTCCTCCATGAAGGAGGGTGAGGAACCGCTGAGAACCCTACGGTTGTGTGGAAGGGGTGGTCGGGGTCGGGGCCGGGGGGAGAGGGAGGGGGTTGCTGGAGAGGTGAGGAAAGGAGCGAGAAGGGGAGGAGTAGAAAAGAGACGGAGGGAGGGGAGAAGGGCAAAGAAAGGGGTAGGGACGAAGAGGGAGAAAGGGAGGAGGGGAGAGGGTCATAGTGGGTTGGAGAGGTGGGGGGAGGGAGGGGTTATGGAGGGGAGGAATAAAGAAGGGGGGGTCAGTGAGTAGGAGGGAAAGTGAAGAGAAGTAGGTGGAGGGAAGGGCCAGAGGAGAGAATAGGATAGGAAGGGAGGGTTGATGAGAGCTGGGGAGGGGTGAGAAGCGATGGGAGGGTTGGGGAGGAGGAAGGAGTGGGAGGGGAGAAGGGGAACGGGGTGAGGATGTGGGTCCCAGTACCTGCCCTCTGTAACACTGCACTCCCCACAGGTTACCGGCACGTCCACCTGCTCTCCCGGGACGGCACCCCCATCGCACCCGCTTCGCTCTTTGTCCATGTCAGCATCGCAGAGGCTGCCGGCAGATAGTGGAGGGGGAGGGGAGTTACACTGCCTACCTAACCCTCCAGCTCCAACCCTTCCCACCCCGCCTCCCCTGAGTTCCACACGTCTAAACCCCATCCACCCAGCTCCCCCCTCCCCCACGGCACACAGCAACCCCCAGGGTGCTCCTCAACCTGACACAGTGGGTGAGCAATCCCTCCTCCTCCTGGTGGGCTGCTGGGGAGACGGGACACAGGTGGGGGCTCCCCAAGCGTGGCAGTTGCTGACGTTTGGAGTTTGCCAGCCAGGCACTGGGATCATGGCTTAAATGGTGTCCAGTAAATGGGGTGACTGTTTGAATGAGATGGATTGAGGGGTGAAACACCATCCCCCCACTATACCAGAGATAGAGGGTTGGTCCCCTTAGATAAGGTGACATTTCTGCCCTCGATCTTTCGTCGCTCGGATCTGTGACCTCAATGAATCAGATCACTGACGTACATCATGTAACTTGTTGTTTTGCGCAAGATGTAAAAATCATAAGTTTCAAAAAATAGATAAAAAGAGGAATAATGAAGTAGTGTTAATTGTCCATTCAGAAATCTGAATGAGGAGGGGAGAAGCTGTTCCTAAAACATTGAGTGAGTGTCTTCAGACTCCTGTATCTCCACTCTGATGGTAGTTATGAGAAGAGGGCTTGTTCTGGATGGTGATGGTGTTCATGATGGAAGCAACATCTTTTGAAAATCTCCTCGATGGTGGTAACAGTTGTGCCTGTGATGGATCTGCTGAGTCTACAACCCTGTGTAGCTTTTTCCCATCCTGTCCGTAACTGGCAGCAATGCAACCAGTCAGAATACCCTCCATGGTACATCGGCAGAGATTTGCAAACCTTTGCATATCTCCTCTAGCTCCAGAAGAGCTGCTCGTGTGCCTTCTTTGTGATTGCATTAATGTGTCGTGGCCAGGATTGCTCCGCGGAGATGTTGGTGAACTTGGGTGAGTAAAGATGATTTCCATCTCTGGTTTCTGTGCTGTGGAGCACACAGGGTTTTGATTGACTGGTTAGACCCCACTCATGCAGCCTGTGACTGTAATTGCCTCCTGGATGTCTGAGTCTGAACCTCCATCTCAACATCTCCCGTGTCCGGATGTGTCCTACAACACGAACGTCATCTTCAGCTTCATCCCGAACAATGAAATATTAAAATATTGCCATCCAAACTCTGCCAGCTTCAGATTACTTCCTTAATCTTTATCACAAATAGTCCCTATGGAAAGCTTGCTTGGGTCATTGGCTTCAGTAACAGTGCAGACACAGCAAACCATAAAACTGCTTTGGAAACAAAAGAGAGCTTTTGACGCATCGGTCTCCATAAATCAGAGTTTGAAGTACAGGAGGTGGGATGTTGAAGTTGTATAAGACGTTGGTGAGACCTAATTTGGAGTATTGTGTGCCGTTCTGGTCATCTAACTACAGGAAAGGTATCAGCAAGATTGAAAGAATGCAGAGAAAATTTACAAGGATTTTGCTGGGACTTGACCTGAGTTATAGGGAAGGGTTAAGTAGGTTTGGACTTTATTCCCTGGAATGTAGGAGAATTAGATACAACAGCAGACCAAGTAATAGAAAACTTGACCGTGATATACACAATTATGAAGAGTATAGATAGGGTTTGCAGGATCTTTTGACTAAGATTGTAAAGAATTAAAAAGTCATGGATTAAAAGTGAAAGCTGAAATGTTTAAGGGGAACATGAGGCAGAGCTGCACTCACAGAGTGGTGTGTGTGGAATGAGCTATCAGCGTAAGTGGCGGATATGGGTTTAATGTCAACATAGAAGAGGAGATTTGATAAGAACATGGACAAGAGGGGTTTGGAGGGCTGTGGTGCAGGTGCAGGTTGATGGGACTAGGCAGAATAACAGTTTGGCATTGACTACATGAGCAAAAGGGCCTGGTTTCTGTGTTGTAGTGTTCTATGGCTCTATGACTGCAGATGCCAGGATTTGGAGCAACACATGACCTGCAGGAGGAACTCAGCAGGTCGAGCTTTATTGTTTGTCAAACTCTCTTTGGAGCAAGAGAGGACGAGAGGCAACTTAAAGGCAGCAGGGTGGAGTTTTGGTGAACAACGCTTTCTAGCAACAAAAACCTGTGTTCAATTCTTCCTGATCTCCGTAAGGGTGTGAACGTTCTCTCCGTATCCGTGTGTGCTTCCTCCCACATTCCTGGCGTACAGGTTAGGGTTAGTAAGTTGCAGGCATGCCAGATTGTCACCTGAAGCCTGGCAACACCTGCAGTCTGCCCCCAGCTCAATCCTCGAACGGTGATGGTCGTTGTCACAAACAACACATTTCACTGTAGGTTTTATTGTACGTGTAACAAAGATGATCTTGATGGTAACCATTGCAGCCTGGCTCTCCATGAGAGGACATTTATGTAAAGTGATTGGAGGAAAGCTTAGGGGGGGTGTCAGCCAGGTTTTTGTTTTACGCAGAGAGCGGTAGGTACATGGAATGCTCTACCAGGCAAATACATTAAGGGCATTTAAGGGACTCTTGAACAGGCATTTAAATGATAGTAACATGGAGAGCTACGGGGAGGGAAGGGTTAGATTGATCTTGCAGTAGGTTGAAAGGTCGGTACAACATCGTGGGCCAAAGGACCTGTACTGTTCTATGTTCATATCAGTGATTTGGTGGAGAACAGAGGTGGCAGAATTAAGTTTGCAAGTGACACCAAAACTGGTGGAGTGGTGCACAATGTATAAGGTTGAATGGGAAAATGAGCCAAGGAATGGCCAATAGAATTTAACTCAGGCAAAGTTAAGTTTGGGAAGTTATAGTCATAGAGTAACATAGTACGGAAATAGGTCTTTCCGCCCAACTCATCTGTGCCGACCATAGCTTCCTCTCTGCTAGTCCCAGCAGCCTATAGCCCTCCAAGTCCCTCCCCTCCATGAACCTATCCAAATATCTCTTCAGTGTTGCAATTGTACCTGCCTCAACTACTTCCGCTGGCAGCTCGTTCCACTGGCCTCTGTGTAAAGCAGTTACCTGTCAACAAAGCAAAACATACTGGGAAGACAGAGGATTGGGAAGCTTTTAAAACCCTACAGAGAGTACTAAAAGAATCATTAGGAGGGAAAAGATGAAATGTGAAAGCAAGCTAGGAAAAAATATCAAAGTGGATAGTAAAAGCTTTTTCAAGTATGTAAAATATAAAAGAGAGATGACAGTGGATATAGGATTGCTAGAAAATGAGGCCAGAGGAATAACAATGGGAACCAAATGGATGGCAGATGAACTAAATGGGTATTTTGCATCAGTCTTCACTGTGCTAGATGTTGAAAGGTGTAAGGGAAGAGAAGTGAGTGCAGTCACTATTACAAGGGAGAAGGTGCTCAAAAAGCTGAAAGATCTAAGGGCACATAAATCACTTGGACCAGATGAACTGCACCCTAGCGATCTGAAAGAGGTAGTGGTAGAGTTTGTAGAGGCATTAGTAATGATCTTTCAAAAATCATTGGACTCAGGCATGGTGCCAGAGGACTGAAAAATTGCAAATTTCACTCCATTCTTTAGGAAAGGAGGAAAGCAGCAGAAAGGAAATTATAGACCAGTTAGCCTGACCTCAGTGATTGGGAAGATGTTGGAGTCAATTGTTAAGGATGAGATTATGGAGTACTTGGTGACACAGGAGAAGTTAGGATAAAGTCAGTTTGGTTTCCTTAAGGCAAAATCTTGCCCGATGAACCCGTCGGAATTCTTTGAGGAGATTACATGTAGGATAGATAGAGGATGCAGTGAATGTTGTACATTTGGACTTTCAGAAGGCCTTTTGGCAAGGTGCCAAACATGAGGCTGCTTACCAAGTTAAGAGTCCATGGTATTATGAGAAAGTTACTGACACGGTTAGAGCATTGGCTGATTGGTAGGAGGCAGCGAGTGGGAATAAAAGGATCCTTTTCTAGTTGGCTGCCAGTGACTAGTGGTGTTCTGCAGGGGTCAGTGTTGGGACCACTTCTTTTTATGCTGTATATAAATGATGTAGATGATGGGATAGATGGGTTTGTTGCCCAGTTTGCAGATGATACAAAGATTGGTGGATGGACAGATAGTGTTGAGGAAACAGGTTGCAGAAGGACTTAGGCAGATTAGGAGAATAGGCAAGAGAGTGGCAAATGAAATACAATGTTGGAAAATGCATGGTCATAGTAGAAATAAATGAGCAGACTATTTTCTAAAATGGGAAGAAAATCCAGGAATCTGAGATGTAGAGGGACTTGGAAGTCCTTGTGCAGAACACCCTGAGGGTTAACTTGCAGGTTGAGTCGGTGGCGAGGAAGGCAAATGCCATGCTAGCATTCATTTCAAGAGGTCCAGAATACAAGAGCAGGGATGTGATGCTGAGGCTTTATAAGGCACTGGTGAGGCCTCACTTTGAATATTGTGAACAGTTTTGGTCTCCTCATTTAAGAAAAGAAGTGCTGATATTGGAGAAGGTTCAGAGGAGGTTCACAAGGATGATTCTGGGAATGAAAGGGTTATCATGTGTTTGATACCTCTGGGTCTGTACTTGCTGGAACTTAGAAGGATGAGGGGGGATCTCATTGAAATCTTTTGAATGTTGAAAGGCCTAGACAGAGTAGATGTGGAAAGGATGTTTCCCATGGTGGGAGAGTCTAGGACAAGAAGGCACAGCCTCGGGATAGAGGAAAACATTTAAAACAGAGATGCGGAGAAATTTCTTTAGCAAGAGGGTGGTGGTGTGTGGAATTTATTACCACAGGTAGCTCTGGATGCCAGGTCGTTGGGTGTATTTAAGGCAGAGTTTGATTGGTTCTTCATTGGACATGGCATCAAAGATTATGGGGGAGAAGGCCAGAGGAGGGGAAAAGAGGATCAGCCATGATTGAATGATGGAGCAGACTCGATGGGCCAAGTGGCCTAATTCTGCTTCTATGTCTTATGGTCTTTTTTAAACCTCTTCCCTCTTGTATCTATGCGCTCTAGTTTTGTACTCCACAACCCTGGGAAAAAAACTTCAACCACCAACCTTCTCCATACCCCTCAAGGTCACCCCTCATTCCACTCAGCCCCAAGGAATGAAGATCCAGTGTGGCCAACCCTCTCTGGAAATGAGACCCTCTAGTCTAGCAGCATCTTCATGAACTTCCTCTGTACTTTCTCCAACTTGCCGATGTCTTTCCTATAACAGGGTGACCAAAGCTGTACACAATACATACTCCAAAAGTGGACTCACTGGCAACTTATACGACTAATATAATGTCCCACCTTCTAAAGCTGATGCCCTGATTGATGAAAGCCAATATGCTGAACAGCTTCTTCACCACCCTTTCAGTGACCTGCACACTTGTACTCCCCGGTTCCTCTGTTCCACAATACTGTACTTTTAAGTGACCTGGTTTGAATGTTCGAAATGCATCACCTCGTACTAACCTAAGCTGAAATCTGTTTGCCACCCCTCAGCCCATCTCACTGACTGATGAAGATTCTTTGCAATTCATTGTAATCAGTTTAACAATCAACAAAACCCCTTATTTAGCGTCATCAGCAAACTTGCTAACTGTTTTGTGTGCATTCACATCCAAGTCATTAACATAAATGATGAATAATAGGCCTCAGCACTGACCCCCATGGAATCCCACTGGCCACAGACCTCACCCTCACCCAAACATAATCCTTTGCTTCCTATTATTGGGGGTGGTGGTAGAGCCAGACACATTAGGGACATTTAAGAGGTGACATGGTAGCATAGCACTATTACAGGGCCAGTGACCTGTGTTCAATTCCCACTGCTGTCTGTAAGGAGTTTATACGTTCTCCCATCACCACATGGGTTTCCACCGGGTGCTCTGGTTTTCTCTCACATTCCAAAGATGAACTGGTCAGTAGGTTAATTGGTCACACGGGTGTAATTGGACTCATTGAGCCAGAAGGGCCTGTCACCATGCTGCATCTCTAAATGAGTAAGCTCTTAGATGGAAGAATGGGGGGCTATGTAGGAGGGAAGTAGCAGACTGACTTCAGTTGTCAGGAAGTTGCTGGAGGGAATTCTGAAGGACAAGATCTTTCACCTCTCCCTTTAGTTACCTTTTTGAAAAACTCCAGAAGACTCATCAGACAGGACTTCCCACGTACAAAATCATGTTGACTATTCCTGATCACTATTACTGACCATCCAAGTGATGGTAGATCTTGGAGCAGGTTGAAAGGTTGAAGCAACATTGTGGGATGACGGATCTGTACTGTGCTGTAATATTCTATGTTCTAATGCACTCAAAGTTGGCCCTCTTCCAGTTCAGGGCGTTGGCCTCAGTGGGGTTGGTGCTCGGTGCAGTGAAATCTCCAAGGGCTCCACCAGGAAAATGGATTTGTGCCCGTCTGCGTTTTACCAAGTATGCATATGGGTGGGTATTTTGTGGAGAGTGTGCCTGGGGGCAAGGGCCTGGACCAGTGATCAGGTCAGGACACTGGGTACTTCCGAGGGTGACTGACTCCAAGCAAGACTCCACAGTAAGACCAATTGATTCACTAAGACCACTGAGCTCAACCTTCACCCCTTACTTTGTACACCAAGGATTTACTCAACAGTCCTTTCAAAGACAAGAACAGAGCCCAGGGTGGTGAAGGCCAAGACCAGGGGAGCATAGACTCAGGACGAGAGAGGAAGGATTTAAAATGGACTTGAAGGGCAGGGTTTTTTTTCACACAGAGGTTGGTGACTATGTCTAATGAACAAACAACCAGAGGAAGTGGTTTAAGGAGATCTTGGACAGGTACATGCAGGGGCAGGGCTAGGCTCACAGGGGTGGAGGCCAAACATAGGAAATTGGGACCACTTGGATGGGCACCGTGGCTGGCATAGACTGAAAGGGCTGAAGGGCCTGTATTGCTCCATGAGCCCATGCATGGGTCGTGGATGACTCAGTGGCTTTGGAGAGGGTCCCACACTCGGACCCCTGGCAGAAGCACTGTCTATTATGGACCCGTCTGCTGTTCGCTCCTCAGTTCGCTGCTGCTATCGATGGCTCCCGCTAAATTTGGGGCTTCTCTCTGTGAAATGCGCCTATTTATAACCTCCGATGTCAAAGCTGCAGGCACCACTCTGGGTCTCGGGTGAGGCACTTGGTGCAGGGATAGTTACACCCTCTGGGATATTTTCAGTGCCCCTCCATCTCAGACCCTCACTGTGACTCGGGCTGTTCTCCCTTGACCCCCCCCCCAGCAGATAGTGTCCCCCACCCTCCAAGACGATTTTGATTGTCAGTGAGTTCCCCAAAAGGAGCGTGGATTGTGGCAGGGGAGGTTCATACTGCGGAAGGGTACTACTGAGGAAGGAGGCCACCGTGAGAGGGGCAGTACCGATTCCATGCCCTATATCTGTCGCCAGGATGCAGAGGGAGTTGGTGGATCTCTGGGACAATAGGAGGCTCTGGGTGTCTGCCGTGGCCCTGAGTCTTCCGATTCGGGAGGGCGGTCGGTCAGCGGGCGGCTCTGCCTCGGGACACGTACACCGAGCAGCCTCTGAGGTGGCGTGCGCCAGCCACACACACGGCGGTTCGCGGCGCCGGCGGCGGGCATTAGCCGCGCCGCTATGCCGGAGCTGCCGGGCTTCACTGCAAATCTGGGTCAGCGTGCTCCTAAGCTGCGGGGAATGGCGCTCTGGCCGTGAAAGAGACCCGCTATTGCGGATGGTGGCGCGGCGGTTCGGGGGTGTGGAGTGATTCCAGCGGGCGTTCTCAAAGGACCTGAATCTTGCGGTCTCCTTCGGGAGCCGCCCCCCGAACTGTGCCGTTTCGCGACGCGCCGAGGCGGTTCTTATTCTCCGGCGCACACCCCACCCTTCACGGTGGCAATTGCACGGTAGCGCCAACAGTAAGACTGGGGTTCTTTGAGATGTCGGAGGAAAGCGGAACCAGATAAAGTTTATTTTCACTGTCTTGTACGATATGAAATTTGTTGTCTTGCCGCAGCAGTACAGAGCAAGGACATAAAATTATAAATTACCAATTAAATAAGTAGTGCAAAAAAAAACCTCATTAAGATAGTGTTTATGGTCACGGGGAGAACATCTGGCAATCAGCATCGAACCTAGGTCTCGGGAGCTGGAAATAGTGACTCCACTAACTAATGCTCTGTGCTGTTCACTTCTGCTTGCAAATCCCCCTGCCGTTGGCCAATGACGCAGGTGTAAATCCTAGATTGGTTATGTGTAACGCTCTACCGCGGGTTACAGTCTATCTGGGTTCAATTCCTGCCGCTGTCTGTGAACAGTTGCTACATTCTCCCCCCCCCCCCATTGCGTGGGTTTCCTCCGGGTGCTTCACTTTCCTCCCCCATTCCAAAGGCGTACGAGTGAGGGTTACTAAGATGTGAGCACCCTTCCCCTCTACCCGCCTTCTTATTCTGGCTTCTGCCCCCTTCCTTTCCAGTCCTGATGAAGAGTCTCAGCCCAAAACGTCAATCATTTATTCCTCTCCATAGATGCTGCCTGACCTGCTGAGTTCCACCAGCATTTTGTGTGTGTTACTCTGAATCTCCAGCATCTGCAGAATCTCTTGTGTTTTCAACACACACTTGTGTAAATGAAACTGTTTCAAATATTTATTTTAAACAAAAGTTATGGCTCTGAGCTGGCTCAGAAGGAGGGTGGTGCAAGTTAAGAGGGGCAAATAGTGTCTCTGGGAACACCAGTAAAATTCCCTGAAGTTCTCATTCCTTGCTCTCCGGATCTGAGCTGGGACGAAGGATTGCTGATACTTTCAGACCACAGATGGGGAAAGAGAGCACGACAGAGGGGGTGAGTGAGGGATGACAACCGCAGACTCAGTTAACGTCGACTCTGGCGAAAGACTGATCCATCCCCAGGCTGTTCTCCACAAACACTTCGTACTTGCCCGCATCCGCTTTTGTAATGTTTTTGATTGTCAGGGTTGTTGAGTCTACATCGATATCATAGAAGATCCTGTATGGGGGAGAGGGGGAGAGGGAGAGGGGGGGAGGGGGAGAGAGGGAGAGGGGGAGATAGATAGGAGCAGAATTAGGCCATTTGGCCCATTGAGTCTGTGCCACCATTCTGTCCAATTCTTCTGCCTTCTTCTCATAACCTTTGACACCCTGACTAATCAAGAACCCATCAACCTCATCTGTAAACACTGTATACCCAATGACTTGGCCTCCACACCCATCTGTGGCAATAATTTCTACAGATCCACCAGCTTCTGGCTCATCTTTGTTCCAAAGGCAGGTTGCTGGATGCCAACCGCCATAAAACAAGATACAGACAGACAGAGGTTGTTGTATCCAATCTCTCCACAGTAGCTAAAACCCTCCAAGCCAGGCAACTTCCTGGTGAATCTCATCTACACGCTCTCCAGAAACAATGACATCCTTCCTATACTGTACTGACCAGAACTGCGCACAGTACTGCAAGCAATTTACTTTTACCTCATGATTAGACTGTGCCTCTATCACTCCTTAACAGGGAGACATACTCTGAAATTTTTAACTTAGTCGTCATCAGAAATGGAACAAAAATTCCCACACTGAAGGGCAGGCAGAATTTATCCAGGGTAGAAAGGGAGACACAGAAAGAACTGTAAAAACAACCAAGATGGCAGATGACATCAAGGTTGGTGGAGTTGTGGATAGTCATGGGTTACAATGGGGCATTGACAGGATGCAAAGCTGGGCCAAGAAGTGGCTGATGGAATTCAATCCAGACAAGTGAGAAGTTAATCACTTTGGAAGGTTGAACTTGAAGGCAGAGTACAGGGTTAATGTCAGGGTTCTCAGCAGTGTGGGGGAACAGAGGGATCTTGGGGTCCACATCTGTAGATCCCTCAAAATTGTCCCAAAAGTTGTAAAAGTTATTAAGAATGTATATGGTGTGTTGGCCTTCATTAATTGGGGGATTGAGTTTAAGAGCTGCAAGATAATGTTACAGCTCTCTCTATAAATCTCTAGTTCGACCACCCATGGAATATTCTGTTTATTTCTGGCCATTTCATTATAGGAGGGATGTGGAAGCTTTAGAGGGAGTGCAGAGGAGATTTACCAGCACACTACTCAAGAGTATGTCTTATGATGAAAGGCTTTTCCTGTTTGGAGCAAAGGAGGGTGAGAGGTGACGACAGAGATGTACAATGTATGGATCAAGTAGACAGCTGGAGACTCCCAGGGCTGAAGTGGCTTATACGAAGGGTCATAATTTTAAGGTGATTAAAGGAAAGAGGGGATGCCAGAGGTTTATGTTTTTTTAACACAGTGTCTGGTGGGCGGATGTAATGACCTCCCAGGGGTGGCAATAGAGGGAGGTACAGAACAACCATTTATAAAACTCTTAGGAACATGGATGATAGAAAAATGGAGGGCTAAGTAGAAGGGAAGAGTTAGATAGACCTTGGCATAGGGTAGACGGCTGGCACAACACCACTGGCTGAAGGGCCTTTTCTGTGCTGTACCTGTTCTATGTTCTATGAACACAGTGGGTCGAGCAGCATCTGTGGGGAGAAATAAACTTTCAACATTTGGCAGGGATTGTTCCCACAGAAAGATACAAAAGTATGAGGGGTATAGACAGGGTAAATGCCAGCAGGCTTTTTCCACTGAGGTTGGCTGAGGCCAGAACTAAAGGTCATGCATTAAGGGTGAAAGGGAAATGTTTAAGGGGAACATGAGGGGGAACTTTTTTGCTCAGAGGATGGTGGAAGTGTGGATTGAGCTGCCAGCGGAAGTGATGGATGCAGGTACGATTACAAAATCTAGGAGAAGTTTGGATGGGAGGGATGTGGAGGGTATGGTCCAGATGCAGGTTGATGGGATTAGGTAAAATAATAGTTCGTCACTGACAAGCTGGCCTGATTCTGTTTGTTGTACTCTATGACTCTATGACCCTTTTTGTTCCTCCAGCAGGTAGTATGTTGCTCCGGATTCCAGAGTGTGCAGTCTCTTGCACACTCCCTCCCCCTCCCCCACCCCCCAGACAGCACAGGTCACTCTAGGAAACTGTCAAAGCATGGGGGCATTATAGAAATTTCCGAACTACTAAATAATCAAAAGCAGCTGGAATACCTGAGGAAGGAGCAGTCATGGGGAAAGCCTTCAGCACCAAGGACAGCAGCAAATAGTGGGAGTGTATTACACAGCACTTCCGAACATACAGTATTCACTCATGCCAGAGCCCCAGTACAGAAACTTCCCACTACATGTAGACGTACCATTTTGTAAGAATAGTAAAATCCCACTGACTGTATCACACACAGCCACCCTTCTCCTAATTGATATTGAATAGCTATTCACAAGCACGGAGACCTACACAGCTGACCTAACACACCCTTCTAAAATACCTCCCTGTTGGACAGATTAGATGAGGATATAACCCAAATGCAATAGGGCCATAGAACACTACAACACAGAAACAGGGCTTTCAGCCTTCTAGTTCATGTTATTCTGCCCAGTCCCACTAACCTGCACCCAGACCATAGCACTCTGTATCCCTCTCATTCATGTACATATCCAAACTTATTTTAAATGTTAAAATTGAACCCACATCTACCACTCCCACTGACAGCTCATTCCACACTCCCGCCACCCCTGTAGTAGGTGACCAGAACTGCGCTAATATTCCCAATTAGGCCTTACCAAAGTCTTGTACAACTCCAACATAACATCCCAACCCCTGTACTCAATGCTCTGATTTATGAAGGTCAATGCACCAAAAGCTCTCTTTCCAACCTTCTCTATCGGTGATGCCACTTTCGAAGAACCGTGGACACAAGAGATTCTGCAGATGCTGGACATCCAGAGAAACAGACTCAAAATGCTGGAGGAACTCGGGTCAAGCCTGTGGAAGGGGATAAAAAGTCACTGTTTCAGGCATGCTGAGCCCTGGCCCGAAACATTGACTCTTTATTCCTTTCAAGAGACACTGCCTGGCCTCCTGTGTCCCTCCAGCATTTTGTGTGTGTTACCAAGTTATTATGGATCTGGATTCCCAGATCTCTCTGTTCTACTGCACTCCTCCGTCCCGTGCTGTTCATTATGTAAGTTACCCTGGTCTGTCCTCCCAAAGGGCAACACCTCACTCTTGTCTGCATTACATTCCATCTGCCATAATTTGGCCCATTTGTCAATAAATCAAATGGACTGAAATGGAAGCAATTTCAGCCCCTGTGAGTTTGAGATTTGATGCAGTCTGTTACCTCTCATCCTCTTCGATATCCTCTCCGTCCTTTGCCCATCCAACGTCAGGCTCTGGCTCCCCGCTGATTCGCGCCACCAGCTTCACCGTCTGCCCGACCTTTGCCTTCACGTTATCTGGCCCCTTCTCAATTTTCCCCGGAACTGCGTGGACAAGACAGAGAAGTTGAGGATGATCAGAGTGCGAGGGCCACAGGGGCAGAGAGCGGAGATCTTGGCAGATGCAAGAGAGAGGCGGCAAGTGGTTGCATCTTGCATCCTTCACCCTGCAGGGTCACTCATTAACATGGGGCGAGTCCCACTACACAACAATCAACACACAAGCCTGTCACCAGGCATGTGGCTGGTTCCTTGGCCCCAGTCCTAAGAGATTCGAAAGGCAGAAGCTCAAACTCCCTGGAATCTCAGGGACTGGCTGTTCGGCCCATCACAAACACACTAGTTTTAGGGTGGCATAGTGGCAAAGCAGCAACCCGGGTTCAAACACTGTTACTGCCTGTAAGGGGTTTGTTTGTGCTCCCCATGATTGTGGGAGTTTCTCCCACATTCCAAAGACAAACCAGTCAGCATGAGTAAGCTGTACACACGCTAGCTTGGCAATACTTCTGGGATGACCACAGCACATCCTCAGAATGTGTTGACATATTTCACTGTATTTTCTTACGTTTCAAGGTACAATTTATACTTTCTATTGGATTTCAGGGCCTGGCAGTTCAGCCCATCAAGAACATACTAGCCCAATCAATGAGCTCTCCAATGAGTTTCCCTTCCTCCTCTGACTCACCTATAGGAGGTTCCTTTTCAAACCTCTTTTCAGATGTTGTGTATCTGAGATCACAGAGGTAAAATAACAGGAGATACAGAGTGGTAGGGAAAAGGTCAAAGAAAAAGCCGCAGTTGCTGGAATTCTGAAATAAAAACAGAAATGTGTTGGAAACACCTGGCAGGGTAGGCAGCATCTGTGGGTAGTGAAACCAAGTTCACAGCTCAGGTCAATTAGTCATCGTCAGGACTGGTAGAGAGAGGAGAACAGGCTGGTTTAAAGTTGACATAGGAATGGATAAGATACAGGGAACATCGCCGATCAGGTGAGACTCTGGTTGTCATGGTAATCACAATGTTTATAGAACCATCAGGTTAGTAGTCATTGCAGGCAGTGGGGGAGGATGGGAGAGAGGGGTGAAGGGTTGCAGGTTTGCTAGATGGGCAGGGGATGAGAGTGGGGGCAGGAGGGGGGCAAGAGTGCTGTGGGAGGCAAAAGGTGGATCAATGTTGAGAGGGGGAGAGAAAAGGGAGAGGAGAGGGGTAAATGGGGCAAGGGAGGAGGATAGGACGAGTAGGAGAGGGAGCAGCAGGAGGGGTAGAGGGGAGAGAAAGAGTGGGAAAGAAGGAAGGGGAGAGTGAGAGAGGGATTTAAAAGCTGTGAAATGTAAGTCAGAGCTGTTACTGAAAGGAACATTAGAAAAACCCAGCAGGTCGGGCAGCCCCTATGGAGAGAGAAAACCTACAGTAGCAACAAAACAGGAAATGCTGAAAGAACTCGGCCAGTCAGGCAGCATCTGTGATAGGAAGGAGAAGTCTGTCAAGGATTTGGGCCAGCAACCGTTGCTGAGTTCCAGTCCTGGCCAGGGACTCTGATGGTTTCTCTCGCCTCACGTGGACATGCTGAGTTATACAGTGCTGAAACAGGCCCAAATGGCCCACACTGACCCAGATTCCTGTCCAAGTTAATTCCATCTGCCTGCGTTTGGCCCATATTCCTCTAAACATTTCCTATCCATGTCCAAGCGTCCTTTCATTATTATTGTACTTGCCTCAACCACTTCCTCTGGTTGCTGGTACTCATATACTGGGTGAAAAATTTGCCTCTCAAGTTCCTATTAAATTTTTCCACTCTCACCATAAACCTGTGCCCTCTAGTTCTTGATTCGCCAACCCTGGGAAAAAGACTGCCGTCTGTAAGGAGTTTGTACATACCCCTGTGACTGAGTCACGTTAACCACTGTACACACCGGGCAACTTACAGTGTGGAAGCAACGAGCCAGACCCTCTAACACGAAAAATGTGAGACCCCCCCCACAAAAAGAGAGTGCCTCCCGCGCGCAGTCGGCTGATTCATGTTTGCCACATTCTCGCAATCAATCTGATATCTCGGTGGCGTAGTGGTTAGCGTGACGCTGTCACAGCTCGGGGGCGCCTGAGTTCAGTTCCGGCATCCTCTGTAAGCCCATGCATACGTGGGTTTCCTCTGGGTTCCCTGGAGTCCCCCCACAGTCCAAAGACGTACCGGTTAGTAAGTTAATTGGTCATTATAGATTCTCCTGTGATTAGCCCCGGGTTAAATTGGTGGGTTGCTGGATGGCACATCTTGAAGGGTGAGGAGGGCCTGTGCACACTGTATCTCTGAGTAATAATACTGTTTACCTTCCACGTCACTACCAACTGGTCCATCAGCACCAGGTCTAAACCCCTGGCACCCCCTGCCCATCAGCATCAGCACTGGGGGAGCCCCTGCACTGGAAGGACCACGGCAAGTACTGTTCACCAGTACCTTCCCAAGAGCAACAAAACGCTGGTCGGGTCTTGTCAGGCACACACACATTTTCACTGGAATGGAGCCAACAGGCTATGACAGGTTGAACAAACTTGGGTTGTTTTCTCTGGAAGGTCCGAGGCTGGGGGGAGATCCGATAGAGATTTATAAGATTATGAAAGGCATAAAATTATAATATTATTAAAATCTATCAAGTTATGAGAGGGTAGAGAGTACTTTTCCTAATTTAGAAGTAGCAGCTACTAGAGGACAGGTTGAGGAACAGGCTGAAGATGGGCTGACTGAGCCAGAGCTTTTCTCCTTATAGGAAAGAGGAAGAGAGGTAACTGAATAGAGCTGCATAAGCTGATAAGCGGCATAGGTCGAGACTTTTTGCAGGGTGGAAGTGGCCAATACAGGGGGCTATAACTTAAAGGTGTCTGGAGGAAAGTATGGGGGGGGGATGTCAGAGGTAAGTTTTTTTACACAGGGATTGGAGGGTGGAGGGAACACACTGTCAGGGGTAGTGGTAGAGTTATTTAAGAGACAGTTAAACACATGGGTGATAGAAAAATCGAGGGCTATGTGGGAGGGGAGGTTGATCTTAGAGTAGGTTATAAGGTCAGTACAACACTGTGGGCTGAAGGGGCTGTACTGATGCACGTTCTATGTTCTAGGAGACATGTAAGAGAGGAAGTCTAACGCAAGTTCTTTTTTTATACAGAGAGTGCTATGTGAAGGTGGAGGTGAAGGCAGGTACAAAGCGGCGTTTATGAGGTTGTTAGACCGACAGAGGGAATAGTGAGATCAGGATCGTGAGCAGGCAGAAGGGATTGAGTTTAATTTGGCATGGTGTTCAGCACAGATATTGTGGGCCAAAGGGCCTGTTCCTGTTTCATGCTGCAACGGAGTGTATGGGTTCTGTTTACCAGTGGGAGCACTGGAGAGAAGTTCAGGGGGTTGTGAATAAAGTTACAAGGGGGTCACACCAGCAGTGTGGAACAGTAGTGTAGCAGTTAAGCACAACACTTTGCAACACCAGCGATCTGGGTTTCAGTTTCCTGTCACTGTCCGTAAGGAGTCTGTACGTTCTCCCCGTGTTTGCGTGGATTACCTCCTGGTGCTTCCATTCCCTCCCACATCCCGAAGTTGTATGGGTTAGAGTCAGTTACTTGTTGGCACCAGAAATGTGATGACACTTGCGGGCTACCCCCCAAGCATATCCTCGGATTGTGTTGGTCGTTGACACTAACAAAAACAATTTTTCTGTATGCTTCAATTACTGTACATGTGATAAGTAATGTAATTTTTAATCTTTGATGAGGTCTCTCACCTTCAATGATGATCTTTGCGGAGTCGTACGCCTCTCCGAAGGTGTTGGTGATCGAGATGGTGTACTTGCCCAGGTCTGATAGAGTCCCGTCCCTGACCACCAACGCCACCACGTCTGGGTCCTCAAACACGTAGCGGTACTTGGGTCCATCCTTGAGTTCCCGGCCGTCCTTGAACCAGCGGATCATGGGGTCTGGGAAGGCGCTGACCCTGCAGTCGAGCCTGGCTGCGCTGCCCTCGATCAGCACAACATCCTTCAGGTCTTTCAGGACGCGGGGTGGGCCTTTCTCCCGCAGTTCCCTGCGCGACCTGCAGCCAGGAACGGAGGGGTCGGAGCCAGGGGCATTGCATCTCACCTCCCCCCCCCCCGCCGCTATACACACAGAGCCAAGGGCAGGTACACACACACACACACACACACTCCCCAAAGACACGTCGACACAGATCAAGGAGCCAGTCCTCATCTGGGGTCAGAGATGGAGAGGGTCATCAACTTTAAATTCTTCTGTGTTATTATTTGAGAGAGTCTGTCCTGGGCCCAGCACGCAAGTGCAAATACAAAGAAAGCACGGCAGCAGCCTCTACTTCCTTAGAAGTTTGTGAAGGTTTGGCATGACATCTAAAACTTTGACAAACCTCTGTAGCTGTGTTGGGAAGGGTATATTGACTGGCCGCACACAGCCTGGTATGGAACTACCAATGCCCTTGTATGGAGATTCCCACAAAAAATTGTGGATACAGGTCAGTCCATCACGAGTAAAGCCCTCCCCACATTGAGAACATCTACATGCAGCATTGTTGCAGAAAAACAGCATCCATCAGCATGGATCCCCACCACCAAGGACATGCTCTGTTCTCGCTGCTGCCATCAGGAGCCTCAGGACCCACACCACCAGGTTCAGGGACAGTTATTACCCTACAACCATCAGGACCCACACCACCAGGTTCAGGGACAGTTATTACCCTACAACCATCAGGACCCACACCACCAGGTTCAGGAACAGTTATCACCCTACAACCATCAGGTCCCACACCACCATGTTCAGGGACAGTTATTACCCTACAACCATCAGGTCCCACACCACCAGGTTCAGGAACAGTTATTACCCTACAACCATCAGATCCCACACCACCAGGTTCAGGAACAGTTATTACCCTACAACCATCAGGACCCACACCACCAGGTTCAGGGACAGTTATTACCCTACAACCATCAGGTCCCACACCACCAGGTTCAGGGACGGTTATTACCCCTCAGCCATCAGGTCCCACACCACCAGGTTCAGGAACAGTTATCACCCTACAACCATCAGGTCCCACACCACCATGTTCAGGGACAGTTATTACCCTACAACCATCAGGTCCCACACCACCAGGTTCAGGAACAGTTATTACCCTACAGCCATCAGGTCCCACACCACCAGGTTCAGGAACAGTTATTACCTCTCAACCATCAGGTCCCACACCACCAGGTTCAGGGACAGTTATTACCCTACAACCAACAGGTCCCACACCACGAGGTTCAGGGACGGTTATTACCCCTCAGCCATCAGGTCCCACACCACCAGGTTCAGGAACAGTTATCACCCTACAACCATCAGGTCCCACACCACCAGGTTCAGGAACAGTTATCACCCTACAACCATCAGGTCCCACACCACCAGGTTCAGGAACAGTTATTACCCCTCAACCATCAGGTCCCACACCACTAGGTTCAGGAACAGTTATTACCCCTCAACCATCAGGACCCGCACCACCAGGTTCAGGAACAGTTATTACCTCTCAACCATCAGGTCCCACACCACCAGGTTCAGGGACAGTTATTACCCTACAACCAACAGGTCCCACACCACGAGGTTCAGGGACGGTTATTACCCCTCAGCCATCAGGTCCCACACCACCAGGTTCAGGAACAGTTATCACCCTACAACCATCAGGTCCCACACCACCAGGTTCAGGAACAGTTATCACCCTACAACCATCAGGTCCCACACCACCAGGTTCAGGAACAGTTATTACCCCTCAACCATCAGGTCCCACACCACTAGGTTCAGGAACAGTTATTACCCCTCAACCATCAGGACCCGCACCACCAGGTTCAGGAACAGTTATTACCCTACAACCATCAGGTCCCACACCACTGGGTTCAGGGACAGTTATTACCCTACAACCATCAGGTCCCACACCACCAGGTTCAGGAACAGTTATTACCCCTCAACCATCAGGTCCCACACCACCAGGTTCAGGGACAGTTATTACCCTACAACCATCAGGACCCACACCACCAGGTTCAGGGACGGTTATTACTCTACAACCATCAGGTCCCACACCACCAGGTTCAGGAACAGTTATTACCCTACAACCATCAGGTCCCACACCACTAGGTTCAGGAACAGTTATTACCCTACAACCATCAGGCTCCCGAACCAGTGGGGACAACCTCACTCACTTCACTCGGCCCATCACGGAACTGTTCCCACAACCTGTGAACACACGTTCAAGGACTCTTCATCTCTTGTTATTTCTTTGTTTTCTTTCGTATTTGCATAGTTTGTTGTCTCTTGCACTCTGGTCGTCCACCCTGCTGGTGTGATCTTTCATTGATTCTATTATTGTCTTTGGACCTATTGCGTATGCCCGCAAGAAAACGAATCTCAGGGTTGTATGTATAAGGTGACTGATAGGTACTTTGATATCAGTTTACTTCGAAATTTGACATACACAAACAAAACTCGTGCACGCACATCCAAAACATATACACTTGTACATAAAACACACACAAACACAGAACAGAGATACTCTTTCTCTCACACATACACACACTCACTCTCACACACTCACACACACACAGAACAGAGATACTCTCACACACACACACACACACACACACTCTCACACACTCACAGAACAGAGATACTTTCTCTTTCTCTCTCTCACACTCACACACACAGAGATACACGCACACACTCACACACCCCCAGCTCAGAACGTCAGACAAACAACGAGCCCTTCAGCCCACAGTGCCTGTGCTGAACACAATGTAGAGTTAAACTAAATTTCTTCTGCCTGCACATGGGCCACAACCCTCCATTCCTACCCTCCATTCAACACCCTCTTAAACACCACTTCTCACAGCCCGTTGGGGTTGGACAGTGAATTAGCCAGAGGCCACTCGGCCCCTTGATCCTGCACCACCATTTAATGATGTCACAGCTGAACCATCTATAAACTTGACTCCACACTTCTTCATCAGTAACCTTTCAACACCCTTGCTTATCAAGAATTGATCTTTCTCAGTTCTGAATAAGAGTCTCTAACTCTAAGCATTAAATCCATTTTTCTCTCTACAGATGCTGCTTGACCTAATGAGTTTTTCCAGCATTTTCTGTTGACAGGGTGGTTAAGAAGGTGCATGGTTTGTGTATGGGGTGTTGGCTTTCATTAGTCAGGGAACTGAGTTCAAGACGGCAAACTAATGTTGCTGCTCTATAAAGCCCTGGTTAGACCACACTTGGAATACTGTATTGTGTTTGGTTCTGGTTACCTTCGTTACAGGAAGGATGTGGAAGTTTTAGAGTGCAGAGGAGACTTGCCAGGATTCTGCCTGGATTAGAGAACATCTCTTATGAAGATAGGTTGACTTTACTCTTTGGAGTGAAGGAAGCTGAGAGGTGGTTTGATCGAGGAGTACAAGTTAATAAGAGGCATAGATCGAGTGGACAGCAGGGACTTTTCCCAGGGTGAAAATATAGGGGGTGGTGTCGGAGGTAGGGTTTTAATACAGAGCGTGGCGTGGCGAGTTCGTGGAACACACTGCCAGGGGTGGCAGTAGAGGCAGATACATTAGAGACATTGAAGAAACTCTGAGATAATCACATTGATTAATGAAAAATGAAGGTCTTTGTGGGAGGGAAAGGTTAGCTAGATCGAGGAGTAGGTTAAAAGTTGATACAGCATCATGGGCCAAAGTGCCTATAGTGTATGCTATACTGTTGTATGTTTTAAATGGGACCAGCTTTGACGGGCACTTGTCCAGCATGGACCAGTCGGCCTGAAGGACCTGTTTCTGTGACTCTAAGTATTCCTCATGTGTTTGCTCCGTGCATTCTTCATTTTGTTACTGTTTTATCTTGCTCTGCCCTGGTGCACCGTGTAATGCATTTGATCTGTCCAAGCTGTACACAAGCCAGGCTTTTCACTGTAGCTTAGTACATGTGACAAAAATAAATCAATTTATCAGTAGGGGCGGCATGGTAGTGGTGCAGTTAGTGTAACGCTTTACAGCACCAGCGATCAGGGTTCAACTCCCAACACTGCCTGTATGTTCTCTCTGTGACACGTGGGTTTCATCTGGGTACTGCGGTTTCCACCCACCTTCCAGACACATACTGGTTAGGATTATTAAGTTGTGGGCATGCTATGTTGGCACTGGAAGCTTGGTGATACACTTGCGAGCTGCCCTCAGCTCATCCTTGGACGTGTGTTGGCCATAGACACAAACAAAGCATTTCACTGTACCTTTCAGTGTTTTGATGTACATTCTAATTACTTAATCTTAAATATTGTCAGTATACCAATTTCCTCTGGCAACTTGCTCCATATACCTGCAAGTTGATAGGGCGTGTGGTGTGTTGGCCTTCATTAGTTGGGGGTATTAAGTTCCAGAGATGTGAGGTAATGTTGCAGCTCTGTAAAACCCCGGTTAGATCACACTTAAAGCATTCTGTTCAGTTCGGGTCACCTCATTGTAGGAAGGATATGGAGGCTTTAGAGAGGGTGCAGAAGAGATTTACCAGGGCGCTGCTTGGATTAGAGAGCATGTCTTATTAGGGTAAATTGAGCAAGCTAGGGCTTCTCTCTTTGGAGGAAAGGAGGATGAGAGGTGACTTGATGGAAGTATACAGGGTGAAAAGAGCCATCGATCAAGTGAACAGACAGATACTTTTTTACCAGGGTAGAAATGGTTGCTACATGGGGCACAATTTTAAGATGAATGGGAGAATATGTGTGGGGGGGGGGTAGTGGAGGAGTATGTTAAAGATATGCTTTTTTACACAGAGAGTGATGGGGTGCGTGGAACACTCTGACGGGGCTGGTGGTAGGGGTGTATATATTAAGGAGGCATGTGGTTGAAAAAAATGGAGGGTTATGTAGGAAGAAAGGGTTAAATTGATCTTAGAGTAGATTAAAAGGTTGGTACAACATCATGAGCCAAAGGGCCGGTACTGTGCTGCAATGTTCTGTGATCGATACCCACCACTGAGACCCCTAACCCTTCAGTAAGTGCAGTGGGCTCTTTCTGCTTTCCTGGACCCTCTCTTCAGGGTTGCCTTTGCTCCTACCTGTGCCCACGGAATGAAGCCTGGATCTTGATGGCTGCGTCCTGCACTGTAGGGTCGTTGATGTCTATGGTGCATCCCGGAGGTGGGGGTGCCAACTTCTTGGCAGGAGACTGCGCCGTCCTTGACATCTGTGGACAACAGAGCCACACAAACCGGTGAATTAGGAGCAGGAGAGGACACGTAGCCCCCTTCCAGCTGCTGTACTGTCCTGCCAGTATCTGTAGTAATCCATACCCCAGTGTATCATCCAAGTTCACCGCCCCCAGCTCCACCTGAGGTGTTGGTCAGACCACATTTGTCATATCGTGAGCAGTTTTGGGCCCCTTATCTAAGGAAAGATATGCCGGCATTGGAGAGGGTCACAAGAATTACCCTGAGAATGAAGGGATTAATTTATCAGGACCATTTGATGGCTCTGGGCTTGAACTCACTGGAATTTAGAAGAATGAGGAGGGATCTCATTGAGATTAACCTATCGAATATTGAAAGGCTTTGGTAAAGTGGACCTGGAGAGCATGCTTCCTCTAGTGGGGGAGTGCAGGACCGGAGGGCACAGCCTCAGAGTACAAGGACACTCCTTCAGAGAGAGGAGGATGAGCAATCTCTTTAACCAGAAGTTGATGAATCATTGCCACAGACAGCTCTGGAGGTTGAATCATTGGGTATATTTAAAGCAGAGGTTGATAGGTTCTTGATTAGTAAGCATATCAATAGTTACAGGGAAAAGCAGGAGAATGGGGTTGTGTGGGAAAATAAATAAGCCGTGATGGAATGCTGGAACACTGTCAGTGGGGTGAATAGCCTAATTCTGCTCCTTAGTCTTATGCTCATCTTATTATGATCTAATTTTAGTATCATCTGTAAAGTTACTCGTCAACATATTTACACTTTCATCCATGATCACAAACAAGAGACCATGGGAGAAGTTTCTATCACGGTCCCCAGCATGTTCTGAGCTCTGACCACCCCCCAGGACATGGTCTCACCTCCCCAGAAATGATTCTGCTTGAGTCTGTCTTCATTTTCCTTGAGAGTTGACAAGCAAGGGTTAAACCCAAGGCACCTGAGCAGTTTAACAGTTCAATTCTCACCATTGCCTGTGAGGAGTTTGTTCGTTCTCCTCGTGAGGTTCCGCCTGTTGCTCTGGTTTCCTCCCAAATTCCAAAGACGTACGGGTTAGGGTTGGTAAGCTGTGGGCATCCTATGTTGGAGCCAGAATCATGGCGACACTTGCGGGCGGCCCCCAGCTCGTCCTCAGACTGTGTTGGTCATTGACGCAAATGACACTGTATGTTTTGGTTTTGATACATCCGCCTTCTTAACCACCCTGTCAACTTGTACGGCAACTTTGAGGGGCCAATGGACCTAGACCCCAAGTTCCCTCTGTCCCTCCATAGGTGCTTCTATTAGGACCAAGTTGACTTTGAAAGCGGATTGATCAGTGGAATGGATATTCCACACCCCTGACGTAGTTCTGGATCTGTGGGGAGAGCCCCATTTATTCATTTCCATAGATGCTGCCCGACCTGCTGAGTTCCTCCAACATTCTGTGTGTGTGCTACTCTGGATCTTTAATATCTGCAGAATCCCTTCTGTTTATGATTTGCTGCCCCACCCTACCCTCCCCTTCCGCTCCCCACCCTAGACAGAGACAGTTGGTCGCTCACGTCTGCCTGCGACTACAAGAAACTAGAGAGCTGTGGGCACAGATCAGCACATCATGGAAACCAGCCTCTTCGCCATGGGCTCGGCAGCCAGCATAATCAAAGACCCCACCCACCCCAGGCGCTCTCTCATCTCCCCACTCCCAGCAGGCAGGAGATACAAAAGCCCGAAAGCACGTACCACCGGGCTCAGGGACAGATTCCACCCCTCTGTTATATAGCTATTGAACTGCCCCTAGTACAATAAAATGGACTTTTGGCCTCTCAGTCGATCCCGTTATGATCTTGCACCTTATTGTTTACCTGCACTGCTCTTCCCCAGCTCGGCTAAACAGCCCCACTGCCTCGTGGGCAGCCTCGGGACAGGCGAAGGCTACGGGAGTAAACCCGGAGCGGAGCCGCTAAGGTGGACCATGCTTCCGGCAGCTCCTGCAGCCGAGCTGGTGCCAAACGTACCGCTTCGTTAGCTTTCCTATGGTGAGGCCGAGAGGGGGATCTTGACGACTGGAATTCTCAGGATCTCCGCACCTTCCGCCCGGGCTTGTGATGTATCTATGTATATTGTGACAGTTAGAGCCAATTCCAGTTCACTGTTGTAATGAATTGATCAGTGTGGACAGCATGCTGGACAAGGGTTTTGGTGCTGGTGACAATAATAAACCCATTTACCAGTTTACCCCCTTCACTTACCCCGGGGTAGCGCCGGCTCCTCGCTGAAGAAACTGCTCCCTCAGCCTACTGGGAGAAGCACAGCAAGACTCAACGGGTGGACCCGCGGGAGAAGGGGGAATGGGCCGTTATATAAGCGCGGAGAGGGTGTGGTCGGAGGGGATGGAAGGGTTGTTGGAGCTGAAGGGGGAGGTGATGGAGGGCGGACCCACCCTGCCCGCATTCCTGGAGCTCTCTTGCCTTCTTTGGAGGGGGCGGAAGGAGCCTCTGGGCAGAGCCGCATCCCCGCTGGCCGTAGCCCCACCGCCTGGCCTGCCCGTATATAGCGGTGGCCGGGCTCTCCCGGGGCCGTCGCGCTAATTGCGGCCTCGGCTGCTGCGTAAGGAAATAGCTGAAGAACCAAGATGTCTTTTCCCCAGCGGCCGCGCAGCAGATGGTGGGTCGTCTCGCCGACGCCCACTGACAGCCTGAGACACGGGCCACTTCCAGGGCAGGGGGAGGAAGATGGGGAGATGGAGCGACGTGTGGGTGGGTGGTGGGAATGGAGAGAGGGAAGGTGGAGAATGGAGGGAGATGGAGAAGGAGAGAGGAGAACGGAGGGTGCTGGGGGGAGGGGGGGTAAAGAGGGTGGAAAGTAGATGAAGGGAGTAGGGAGGAGGGAGATGGAAATAGGGAGAGAGAGAGACGGAGATGCAAAGAGGGAGGCAGTGTAGAGAAGGTTCACTGGTTGGTGTCTGGGTTGTATGCGTTGACAGATACGGAGAGGTTGAGTCAATTAGATCAATACACACCAGTATCATTGTACCTTTAGTGACAATATTATCCACTTGACCTGACCTGAACTTCAACTTAAATGCTGAGGGTGGATGTGGAGGACACATTTCTCCCAGGAGGAGTTTAGAAGGAAGTGGCAACTGGCTCAGAAACACGGCTCACCCACTTAAGACACATTTGATAACAAAGGATTTCTCATTCTGTTCCTGGAGCTGCAGATTACGGTGTCATTATTCAAAGTCTCAGAAAACAAAATGGAGCCAACACCAAGTTCAACCATGAACGTATTGAAAACTGGATTGTTTGTCCCACTTCCTTCCTGGAGGAGGCTAACTAGCATTCACACCAGGACCACCGGACTAAAAAAAACAGTTACTTTCCCCAAGCAGTAAGGCTGACCAACACCTCCACCCACTAACCCACCCTCCACACCCCCAAATGCCGCTACTGTATCACTTTCTGTCACCTTGTGTACAGACACTTCTGTGCCTTGCATCACTTTATACAATCAATCCATGTGTATGAGCTATCCTATGTATTTATGTTTATTGTATTTTTATTATTGTCGTGATCTTTATCTTATTATTTCATTCTCGAAAATGATTCCGGGACCGAAAGGCTTGTCATAGGACGAGCGTTTGATGGCTCTGGGCCTGTATTCAGTAGAATTCAGAAGAATGAGGGATGACCTCATTGAAACCTATCGACTGGTGAAAGGCCTCTATGGAGTGGATGTGGAGAGGATGTTTCCTACGGTGGGAGAGTCTAAGACCAGAGGACACAGCCTCAGAATAGAGAGGCATCCTTTTAGAACAGAGATGAAGAGGAATTTCTTTAGCCAGAGGGTGGTGAATCTGTGGAATTCTTTGTCACAGACAGCTGTGGAGGCCAAGTCTTCTGTATATTCAAGGCAGAGGTTGATAGATTCTTGATTGGTCAGGGCATGAAGGGATACGGGGAGAAGGCAGGAGATTGGGGCTGAGAGGAAAATTGGATCAGCCATGATGAAATGGCGAAGCAGACTCGATGGGCCAAATGGCCTTATTCTGCTCCTACATCTTCTAGTCTTATGATTTTTTTGCTGCATCAGATCTGGAGTAAGGATTATTTCATTCTCCCTTGACACTTGTGTACTGGAGATCACACTAAACAATTTTGAGTCTTGAAAGAAAGTGACCCCATTCCCCCCCCAATTCATTTCATGTACTGTATTTTTGTCTCTGTGACCCCCCCGGGTCCCTGCAGCTTCCCTGAGACGTTCCTCCGCTCCCGATCTCCCTTGCATTCCGATTTCCTTTCCCTCACTCCATCTTCTGAGCCAAGTTCTGCTGTCTCTTCTCTGTCTCTACACATCGTCTACTTAAGATCTGTCTCCCTGTCCAGGGAGTTGCTCTCACCTGTTGGAAAATCTCTTGCAGCTGTGGGGAGGCTTCAAACTTAACTTAGTGACATTCTGTGGAGGTGATTGCTATGTTAACGTTCTCTAGTGGGTTCTGGAGGGTGAGTGACAGACGTGCTCTGGTTGGTGGAATACTAGCAATATAATCAAGGCCAATTCACCCTTATTCTCACATATACACATCGGGAAACAATGCTGCCCAACAGACATTCAGCCCAGATTCAGCTGCTGACTCTCGCCTCACACAGAGGCTGATTGGCAGTGGGTTTATTATCATCACTTACCCTTGATGGAGCTGGCTGAGTTCACAACCCTCTGCAGCTTTGTCCTGTCCTGTGTAGAGACCCTGTCCACACCAGGCTGTGATGCAACCAGTCAGAATACATCTGTAGAAATTTACTAGAGTCTTTGGTGACATACCAAGTACCCTTAAACGCCACTGGCATGCCTTCTTTGTAATTGCCTCGTGCAGTCCGACAGGTCATCCCAAGGTGGTAAAAAGTGCAGTGCAGGTACATAGAACATTAGAGCCCAGTACAGGCCCTTTAGCCCACAATGCTGTGTTGACCCTCTAACCTGTTTTAAGATCAACCTAACCCTTCTTTTCCCCATAGTCCTCCATATTTCTGTCATGTATGTGCCTATCTAAGAGATTCTTAAATATCCCCAATGCTGCTGGTCTACCATCACCCCTGGCTGGGTGCTCGATGCATCCACCACTCTCTGTGTAAAAAACTTATCTCTGACATCCCACTATAATTTCCTCCAGTTACTTTAAAATTATGGCCCTTTGTATTACCCATTTCCATCCTGAGAAAATGTCTCTGGCTAGCCCCTCTATCTATGCCTCTTCTCATTATATACACCTCGATCAAGTCACCTCTCATCCTTTTTCATTCCTGAAAGAAAAGCCCAGCTTGTTCAGCCTAACCTCACAAGACATGCTCTCTAATCCAGACAGCATCCTGGTAAATCTCCTCTGCACTCTCTCTAAAGCTTCCACATCCTTCCTATAATGAGGCGACCAGAGATGAATTCAATATTCCAAGTGTGGTCTAATAAGGCCAACATACCATTCACCTTCTTAACCACCCTATCACCTTGCATGGCAGCTTTGAGCAATCTATAGACTTGGATCCCAAGATCTCTCTGTTTCTCCACACTGCCAAGAATCCTGCCATTAACTCTGTACTCTGCCTGCAAGTCCAACCTTCCAAACTGAATCACTTCACACTTCTCCAGTTTGAAATGCGTCTGCCATCTCTCAGCTCTGCATTGTGAATCACTTCACACGAATAAAGAAATTACAGGGGTAACAGCAAGACAAGTAGGGAGATCAAGAATTCTTCTTTATTAATCAAGTCTGTTCAAAGGGCTGATTACAAGCTGTCCTTGGGCTTGTTGATACCTGTTCTCAAACTTCTGTATCATTTGCTGTATGGGGGGGAGGGGAGAAGAAAGAATGACAGAGGTAAGTGTTAATGCTGAGGTACTTTGTAAGGCATTGGTCAGACCACACTTAGAGTATTGTGAGCAGTTTTGGGCCCTTTATCTAAGAAAGGATGTTCTGGCATCGGAGAGGGTCCAGAGGAGGTTCACGAGAATGATCCCACGAATGAAAGGGTTAATGCATGAAGTGCATTTGATGGCTCTGGGCCAGTACTCGCTGAAGTTTAGAAGAATGGGGATGGGGCTCTCATTGAAACCTATCTAATATTGAAAGCCAATCCTGATGAAGGGTCTCAGTATACAGCATCGACTATTTATTCATTTCCATCGATGCCTCCTGACCTGCTGAGTTCCTCCAGCACTTTGGTGTGTGTTGCTCTGGATTTCCAGCATCTGCAGAATCTCTTGTAAATATTAAAGGCCTATAAAGAGTGGATGTGGAGTGGATGTTTCCTGCAGTGGGTGAGTCCAGCCTCAGAAAAGAAGGACGTCCCTTTAGAACAGAGATGAGGAATTTCTTTAGCCAGAGGGTGACGAACTTGTGGAATTCATTGTCACAGATGGCCGTGGAGGCCAAATCAATGGATATATGTAAAGCGGAGGTTGACAATATCTTGATAAGTAAGGGTGTCAAAGGTTAAGGAGAGAAGCCAGGAGAATGGGGTTGAGAGGAATGATGGAATGGCAGAGTAGACTCAATGGGCCAAACAGCCAGATTCTGCTCCTATTCTTATACAGCTTGGACCCTCTAACTAGGGTCTAATTGGAGTGTTCAAGGGTTTATATGTAGCATAACAGATACCTGGGATCAAATGCTGGGAGTGGGTTACAGTCTGGGGTCTAACCCAGGGGTTTGAAGGGGTTTATATTTAGAATAATAGATCCCCATGAGAAGTTACAGGCTGGAATCTAATCCAGGTAATAGGGGTCTTTATACAGAGAAAAATAGATCCTCCAGATTCTCTGGAGTGGGTGACGGACTGGGATCTAATCCAGTAGTTTGGGGGTTTACATACAGAATAACATTTGTCTAGGAGTGGGTTACAGGCTGGGATCTAATCCAGGGGTTTGGGCATGGAGTTAAATATAGAATAACAGATCCCCATTAAGTAGGTTACAGGCTGGGATCTAATTCAGGGTGTTTATATGTCGAATACTAGATTCCTAGGAGTAGGTTACAGGTTGCCATCTAATCCAGGGGTTTATATTGTGACAAGAATACACATAGATTAAGATGTAGCTGTCCTGTGCCGGCACCAGTGGGATCAGCAGTTGGTCTGCCACCTGTCTTCAGGAGAGAGAGAGATAAGGAAAACAATGGAGCAGCATTTGGAGATGTTAATGAAGGGACGGGAGAGAGGAACGGAAGGAGAGCTGTCAAGAGCAGCTCCCCCTTTGAACCCTGAACTGTTTGAAGTGATGGACAGGCGATACCCCAGCAGGGGGATAAAATGGGACAGGTTTGCTAAGGCAGGACACACACGACACCCGAGGTAATGAGACCCTGGAAGCGGTGCGCCTCTCACAAGTTGATGGGAGCTTTTGGACGGCTGATCGCGGGATCAAGCCATAGACGCTCAGGGTGGAAAGGCACGATCGGCAGGAACCTGGTGTGTGTCCACCCTTGCCTGGGTGCCAGGTTCACTGCAGGGAAACGATTCGTATCTGGAAACGGAGGGGTCACGGTCAGTGACCTCAGATGACATCACAAAGGATTCGCCTGAAAGCTGACTGCGAAGGTCTGTGTGGAAGTCGTTTTGAATATTCATTCGTTTTGCTCTCTCTCTCCTTCCCCACCACTGTCCATCGCCACGGCAACGATTACTGCGAACTGAACTGAACTAAATTGAACTGAACTTTGCGTCACTTTGAAACTGGTCATTTACCCCTAGACAACGATAGCGCTTGATTGATCCTGTTATCTGAATTCTGTGTACATGTATGTTTATCATTGCTGAACTGTTGCATTCATTATCCTTTTGATTAGAGTACTGTGTTGCTTGTTTCTTTAATAAAACTTTCTTAGTTCTAGTAATCCAGACTCCAACTGAGTGATCCATTTCTGCTGGTTTGGCAACCCAGTTACAGGGTACCTAACATAAGTGGGGTTCTCGTCCGCGATTTTGAACGCTAAATTTGGGATGGAGTAAGTTGATTGGGTCAAAATTCCCGAAAGAAAGAAAAGACAAACAGCAGAAATGGAGGCTGAGGAAATTATAAAGGCGCCGACCTTGGAGGCATTAGAGGATGCCAGGAAATCGGAATTGGTAGCAGTGGCCAAACGGTTGAATCTTGCTAAGGGGAAGTCGACAATGAAGAGAGAGGAGATACACAGAGCTATCGTAGAGCACTATGTATCTAAAGACGTGTTTCCCCAAGGCGAGCTGGAGGTGGTGTCTATTGAAAAACCTGCCGGAGACGCGGTACAGGTGCAGCTTGAAAAACTGAGACTCGAGCACGAGTTCCGGGTACGGCAGTTGGAGTGAGAAGAGAAAGAGAGGGACAGACAGTTGGAGTGAGAAGAGAAGGAGAGAGAGTTTGAAAGGCAAGAGAGAGAGAAAGAGTTAGAAAGGCAGGAGAGAGAGAGGGAGAGAGAGAGAGACAGTGGGAGCGAGAAGAGAAACAGAGGGAAAGGGAATTCGAGCTGGAGAAATTAAGGATAAGGGCAGAGCAGTGGCCCGTGCCGAACCAAGGTGGAGGGTTCCGGGCGACCCAGGAGGTTAGGCTGGTTCCCCCATTTGACGATACCGATGTGGATCGGTACTTTCTCCATTTCGAAAAAGTTGCTACAAGTCAGGACTGGCCGAGGGATAAGTGGGCTGTTTTGCTTCAGAGTGTACTGAAAGGGAAAACCCAAGAAGCTTACTCAGCTTTGTCCGCGGAAGATGCCCAGAGGTATGAGGTGGTGAAAGAGGCCATCCTCAGGATTTATGAGTTGGTCCCGGAGGCATACCGGCAGAGGTTCCGGAATGCGAGGAAGCAGTGGGACCGCACGTATTTAGAGTTTGCCCGTGAGATGCAGACATATTGTGAGCGTTGGTGCGCCTTGAAGGGGGTAGAGGAGGATTATGACAGACTGCTACAGCTGATCCTGATTGAGCAGTTTAAAGGTTGTGTCCCTGAGGGTATGAGACCCTACCTAGATGAGAAAGAGGCAGCCACGTTAGCCGCAACTGCTAAGTTAGCGGATGAGTATGCGTTGACGCATAAAATGAAGTTTGCCCTGAGTAAAGGCTACCAGAAGGGTAGTCAGGACGGCGGGGAGAGTCCGCCAGAAAAGTCAGAAAGTAAGCCGGGGACTAGTGAGAAGGATAAGGTAGACCGGGAGCAGTCTGGTAGGAAGTCTCCTGGGGTCGTCTGTTATAATTGCGGGAAAGTCGGACACTTTGCGTCCAGGTGCTTTGCCCCAAAAGAAGGAGACGGGAAAAGGAAAAACGGCGATCTTAACTGGTTGTATCGAGCTGGTAAACGAACCGTTAGGGAAGGACAGGTCTGCCAAAGTTAAGGAAGGGCGTGAGAAGTTTATCTCGGCTGGATTGGTGTCAGTGAAGGAGGGGTTAAAACCAGTTCCAGTGCGGATCTGGAGAGACACGGGAGCGTGTCAGTCACTAATACTGAAGAGTGTATTAGGGTTTAGCTCAGAGACCCAGACTGGGGAGGTCAAGGTGAAAGGTATTGGGGGAGGGACAGAGTCAGTCCCTTTGCACCAGATACACTTACAAAGCAACCTGGTCTCTGGACTAGTCACGATCGGGTGAGGTCCGAATTACCGATGAAAGGCGTGGAAGTCTTGCTCGGTAATGACCTCGCCAGGGGAATCATGTTCCCAGCCGTGAGATTGACAGGTCAGCCTGCCAGCAGTGAGGCCCCGCCCATGGACTCACAGGTTCATCACGGGACCGCGGTAGTAAATTTAGCTGAGACGTTTCTGCCAGCCTTGTACGAGAAGGGGGTAGAAAGTGAAAAGAAGGAGTGTAGTGAGACAAGAGGTAGTGAGGGAGCTGGGACAGACGTAGCAGTAGCCAGGAAAGAATTTGTGCAGACGCAGGAGCGAGACAAGGGGCTGATGGTCTTGGCAGAGACAGCTCTCTCTGACACAGACTTAACAAGGGAACTAGTAGGCTATTGTGTAGAGGAGAAAGTGCTAAGGAAGCAAGGGAGACTAAGTGCTGTGCCCACAGATGAGGAATGGGGGGTGGTGCAAAAGAGTTATGGGGATGAGGTTTTTAACCTGGCCCACAAGGTACCCCCCGGTGGATATTTTGCGGTACTGGAGGGAACAGTTGGTGGAATCATGAAAGAGGTTTACCGGCTGCCCAGGGGGAAGGATGTTATTGATTATGACCGACGCGAACTGAGACGGTCACAGGCTTTTGATATGCTAACAAACCTAGTCGGTGTTAGCGTGGAAATCAATGAAGCTAGGGTCCCCCCCGATAAGAGAAAAAAACCATTTTGAAAAGATGAGTATGGTATCGACCAGATGGGAGAAGGCTATTGTTTTGGCCAGGTCTGCTGATAAGGTCTCTCCCCTAATCCCCGAACAAAGCGACTCTTTAGGAGAAGTAATTAAACGACTCGCACCCGTGTGTTTGATTGTCCCGAGGCGATGCAAAGAACTGGGACGTTGGGTGGTGTCTGTTACAATAGGTCAGCCTAGTAAACAACAGCCATATAGAATGAGTAATTCAGTGACTAAAGGGCTGACAAACACAGAGGTGTGTATTGGCAATTTAATACGGCTGTCTGAAGCCAGCTTGATAGTGAACCTTGAAAAAAATGAGTTCGGCCACACGAGGGTCACTTACCTGGGAATTGTGGTGACACAGGGGCAGCTGGCAGCGATGCAAGCTACAGTGCAGGCTATCGCTGACCTCCCAACCCCGACAGACAAGAGGGCCCTCAGAAGGCTCTTGGAGATGGTGGGGTACTGTAGGAAGTTTTGCAATAACTCTGCGGTCACTACCCCTCCCCCTCCTACTAAGCCCTTGCGAGAGAAAACTAAGTCGGAATGGGACGACCCTTGTTATTGTGGTCTGGGACAAAACCAAATGAGAGGTTACATTGATCGCAATTCATCAGTGTTTTTGGCCACTATGAAGTTTGCTAAATTGGAGCCTGGTCTAAGGGATTATTAATAACACATATAAAAGGAACAGAAAATGTGATGGCTGACTGTCTGTCAAGGTGTTGACAACTTCAAACTCACTGTATTAGCCAAATAGCTGATAAAGATGTATATTTGTGTGTACTAAATAATGTACTCATGTTTGTAATTTTAACCCCCCGGTAAAAATCCTTAAGGGGGGGGGGGATGTGTGACAAGAATACACATAGATTAAGATGTAGCTGTCCTGTGCTGGCACCAGTGGATCAGCAGTTGGTCTGCCAACTGTCTTCAGGAGAGAGAGAGATCAGGAAAACAATGGAGCAGCATTTGGAGATGTTAATGAAGGGACGGAAGGAGAGCTGTCAAGATTGGCTCCCCTTTGAACCCTGAACTGTCTGAAGTGATGGACAGGCGATACCCCAGCAGGGGGATAAAAAGGGACAGGTTTGCTAAGGCAGGACACACACGACACCCGAGGTAACGAGACCCTGGAAGCGGTGCGCCTCTCACAAGTCGGTGGGAAGCTTTTGGACGGCTGATCGCGGGATCAAGCCATAGACGCTCAGGGTGGAAAGGCACGATCGGCGGGAACCTGATGTGTGTCCACCCTTGCCTGGGTGCCAGGCTCACCGCAGGGAAACGATCGTATCTGGAAACGGAGGGGTCACGGTCGGTGACCTCAGATGACATCACAAAGGACTCGCCTGAAAGCCGACTGCGAAGGTCTGTGTGGAAGTCGTTTTGAATATTCATTCGTTTTGCTCTCTCTCTCCTTCCCCCATTGTCCATCGCCACGGCAACGATTACTGCGAACTGAACTGAACTAAATTGAACTGAACTTTGCGTCACTTTGAAACTGGTCATTTACCCCTAGACAACGATAGCGCTTGATTGATCCTGTTATCTGAATTCTGTGTACATGTATGTTTATCATTGCTGAACTGTTGCATTCATTATCCTTTTGATTAGAGTACTGTGTTGCTTGTTTCTTTAATAAAACTTTCTTAGTTCTAGTAATCCAGACTCCAACTGAGTGATCCATTTCTGCTGGTTTGGCAACCCAGTTACGGGGTACCTTACAATATATAGAATAACAGATAGCCGGTGTGTGTTACAAGTTGGATTGAGCGAGGTGTTAGACTCACAGTGGAAGTGGGACTGATCCAGGGACCAGTGGTGTTACCCTGCTTTGCTACTGCCTCTCGTTGCTTTGTTACTGCCTCTCGTTACCTTGTACCTGTTATCAAGACCTCTGTTTCTGTTGTCAGGCCACTCACCGGACATTCAAGAGTGTCAGGGAAGTGATGTTTGTGCAGTGAAAATTATGACTGAGAAGGTGCTCAGGAAGCTTAATAGTCTGAGGGTGGATAAATCTCCTGGACCTGATGGAATGCACCCTTGGGTTCAGAAGGAAGTAGCTGGAAAGATTGTGGAGGCATTAACGATGATCTTTCAAGAATCGATAGATTCTGGCATTTTACCAGATGACTGGAAAATTGCAAATGTTACTCTACTTTTAAGAAGGGTGGGAGGCAGCAGAAAGGAAACTATAGACCTGTTAGCCTGACATCAGTGGTTGGGAAGTTGTTGGAATCGATTGTTAGGGATGAGATTACAGAGTACCTGGAGGCACATGACAAGATAGGCCAAAGCCAGCATGGTTTCCTGAAAGGAAAATCCTGCCTGACAAACCTACTGCAATTTTTTGAGGAAATTACAAGCAGGGTAGACAAAGGAGATGCAGTAGACGTGGTGTACTTGGATTTTCAGAAGGCCTTTGACAAGGTGCTGCACATGAGGCTGCTTAGCAAGATAAGAGCCCATGGAATTATAGGGAAGTTACTAGTGTGGGTGGAGCATTGGCTGGTTGGCAGAAAAGAGAGAGTGGGAATAAAGGAATCCTATTCTGGCTGGCTGCTGGTTACCAGTGGTGTTCCATGGTCATGCACTTTGGTGGAAGAGGTAAACGGGCAGACTATTATTTAGATGGGGAGAGAATTCAAAATGCAGAAATGCAAAGAAACCTGGGAGTCCTTGTGCAAGATACCCTAAAAGTTAACCTCCAGGTTGAGTTGGCTGTGAAGAAGGTGAATGCAATGTTGGCATTCATTTCTAGAGGTATAGAATATGAGAGTAGGGATGTGATGTTGAGGATCTGTAAGGCACTTGTGAGACCACACTTGGAATATTGTGTGCAGTTTTGGGCTCTTTATTTTAGAAGGGATATACTGACATTGGAGGAGGTTCAGAGAAGATTCATGAGAATGATTCTAGGAATGAAAGGGTTACTGTATGAGGAACGTCTGGCAGCTCTTTGGCTGTTTTCCCTGAGTTCAGGAGAATGTGGGGGGATCTCATAGTAACATTCCGAATATTAAAAGGCCTGAACAGATTAGATATGACAAATTTATTTCCCATGGTAGGGGAGTCTAGGACAAGAGGGCATGACTTCAGGATTGAAGGACGTCCATTTGGAATAGAGATGCGGAGAAATTACTTTGGTCAGAGGGTGATAAATCTGTGGAATTTGTTACCATGAGTGGCTGTGGAGGCCACGTTATTGGGTGTATTTAAGGCAGAGATAGAGAGGTTCTTGATTAGCCAGGGCATCAAAAGGTATGGGGAGAAAGCAGGGGAGTAGGGGAGTGGGGATGATGGGATGAAGTGGATCAGCCCATGATTGAATGGTGGAGCAGACTTGAAGGGCTGAATGGCCTACTTCTGCTTCTATACCTTATGGTCTTACATAACTCTCCATTATTCTATAGAGCACAGAACATTAAAGGGTGAAGGTGAAGAGTCATGGCTACAGGTTATTCCCTGACCATAAAAGTGGGAAAGAGTGGAAGGGCCTGTTAGTGGAAAGCTGTTAATCACAAGCACCAGCAGATGCTGAAGGTGTTCCTGGATATGGGCCCTTTTGCCAAACTACGTATGGGTACCATGAAACATTGTGGTGATGAAAAAAAAAGCAGTCATAGCATTGCAGTTTATATTTTATATGGTCACAGCAAATCCTGGAGCTCCGTGTCTGTGGGTCTCTGCGTGTCCGCTGGGGTAGTCAAAGGCACAATGTCTGGGTGTCTGCATTTGAGTGTGAAGCTGCTGGAGACTGGTGAATAAGAAAGCGGACTGTCTTGGTGTCAGAGGACTGTGTCTATGTGTGGGTGGGAGGAACGGGTCTTGTTTTATGGCTGTTGTTTTAGAACATAGGACACAGAACATTACAACACAGTGCAGGCCTTTCAGTCCACGATGTTGTGCTGACCCTTTAACCAACTCTAAAATCAATCTAATCTGAGAAGAGCCCGAGATGCAGGATTTCTAGGCATTTGGAGAGGCATAATATGATTAGGAATAGCCAGTATGGTTTTGTCAAAGGCAGGTTGTGCCTTATGAGCCTGATTGAATTTTTTGAGGATGTGACTAAACACATTGAAGGTAGAGCCATAGATGTAGTGTATATGGATTTCAGCAAGGCATTTGCTAAGGTATCCCATGCCAGGCTTATTGAGAAAGTAAGGAGGCATGGAATCCAAGGGGACGTTGCTTTGTGGATCCAGAACTGGCTTGCCCACAGAAGGCAAAGAGTGGTTGTAGACGAGTCATATTCTGCATGGAAGTCGGTGACCAGTGCTGTGCCTCAGGGATCTGTTCTTGGACGCCTACTCTTCGTGATTTTTATAAATGACCTGGATGAGGAAGTGGAGGGATGGGTTAGTAACTTTGCTGAAGACACAAAGGTTGGTGGTGTTGTTGATAATGTGGAGGGCTGTCAGATGTTATAGTGGAACATTGATAGGATGCAAAACTGGGCTGAGAAGTGGCAGATGGAGTTCAATCCAGATAAGTGTGAGGTGGTTCATTTTGGTAGGTCAAATATGATGGCAGAATATAGCATTAATGGTAAGAGTCTTGGCAGTGCAGAGGATCAAAGGGATCTTGGGGTCTGAGTCCATAGGACACTCAAAGCTGCTGTGCAGGTTGACTCTGTGGTTAAGAAAACATATGGTGCATTGGCCTTCATCAACCGTGGGATTGAGTTTAAGAGCTGAGAGGCAATGTTGCAGCTAAATAGGACCCTGGTCAGACACTACTTGGAGTACTGTGCTCAGTTCTGGTCACCTCATTACAGGAAGGACGTGGAAACCATAGAAAGGGTGCAAAGGAGATTTACAAGGATGTTGCCTGGATTGGCGAGCATGCCTTATGAGAATAGGTTGAGTGAACTCGGCCTTTTCTCCTTGGAGCGATGGAGGATGAGAGGTGACCTGATAGAGGTGTACAAGATAATTGGAGGCATTGATCGTGTGGCTAGTCAGAGGCTTTTTCCCAGGGCTGAAATGGCTAGCACAAGAGGGCATGGTTTTGAGGTGCTTGGAAGTAGGTACAGAGGAAATGGCAGGGGTAAGTTTTTTACACACAGAATGGTGAGTGTGTGGAATGGGCTGCTGGCGGTGGAGGTGGAAACGATAGGGTCTTTTATGAGACTCCTGGATAGGTACATGGAGCTTAGAAAAATAGAGGGCTATGGGCAAGCCTTGGTAGTTCTAAGGTAAGAACATGTTTGGCACAGCTTTGTGGGGCAAAGGGCCTACATTGTGCTGTAGGTTTTCTATGTTTCTATGTAACTCTTCCCTCCTCCATTTTTCTATCATTCATGTGCCCATTTAAGAATTTCTTAAATGTCTCTGGTGTATCTGTCCCTGGCAGTATGTTCTACACACCCACCAGTCTCTGTGTGAAAAACCTACCTGACACCGCCCTATACTTCCCTCCAATCACCATAACAATTTCCATCCTGAGGGATTAAAGCACTGACTGACTGTTCACTCAACCTACACCTCTCATGATCTTGTACACCTTTCATCCCCCTTCTCTCCAAAGGGAAAAGCCCCAGCTTGGCCGACCTTTCCTCATAAAACATGGTCTCTAATCCTAGTAGCATCCTGGTTAATCTCTTCTATACCTTTTCTAAAGCTTCCACATCCTTCTGTGAGCCAAGTACTACTGAACATAACATTCCAAGTGTGGTCTAACCAGAGTTTTATAGAACCAGAATCAGACTTCATTTGACCGTGTATTAGATTTCTAGGACAGCAACATTGCCTGGTGGCTCTTGAACTTGATGGCCTGACAAAGAAGGCCAACACACCATGCACCTTCTTAACCACCCTCTCAACTTCCGATTTGTTCTTGTTGGGTTCTGTGTTGTTCGGCTAACCATTGTGGGCATGCCCTGTTGGCGCCAGAAGTGTGTCCCCCGTGCCTCCTTGGACTCCTTTGGTTAACGCAAACAACGCATATCACTGTATGATTCAATGTACTGTGATAAATAAAGTCGAACCTTGGAATTTTATATATATAAAATATTCTCTGCCTTCAACACTGTTTATAATGATCATTACTTTTCCTGCAAAGACTGTGATTACAGACCCTGAAGACTCAAGGGGTATTTTGATGCCGATCGCCTTATGCCTGAATGATATCCACTGGCAGCAGCACATGAACCGGACTGGGCGGTGGCCCGTGAATTAGTCCATACACTTGATCAGTGTAGAGTGGTCCACAATATAAAGCCTGTGGACAGCACCACTGGACCTGCCTGGACATCGGTAACCAATACCCAGTGCCCACTGATGGTCATTCGTAAGGACACAGACACACACACCAGGCGGTTTCTGACTGTCTTTATTTCTCAGTTATCACGCCATTGCTGCTTGCCAGCTAACTGCCACCGTTAAACCCGTACACACGCCGCCTTGCTCCGTCCGTTCACGGAGATTATATGCGCATCGAAAACCAGTGAGGACCTATATTGCATCCCCATCGTCACATCGACAGGCCATCGCCCGATCTCTCCACAGCACCGGCTGACATTGTGGGCCCCACGTCGGTGTGTCTCGGCGTGTACACCCGCCTTCTCCGGGACCACAGACTGGCAGCCGAACTATTTCAACCCCCGCTTGCCCTTGCTGTGCCAGAGATTTGTGAGGATTCGGGGGTCTCTGCTGGGCCACCCGTGAGGCGGCCGTAGGAGGGGAGGGTGGAGGATAATGCAGTATGTGAGGGGAAGCCAGGCGGAGGAGGTGGGAAGTCTCAGCCCCTGCTACGGGAGGGCAGCAAGTAGGAGGGTTGGGGGGAAGGCAGATCGAAACTGTCTGATTGTCCAGAGAGGGCAAGGGTAAAGGGGGCAGAGGGCGAGAGACAGGGATGCGACTTAGCGAGGGTGGGGGTGGGTGAGAGTGAGAGTGAGAGAGAGAGAGAGAAAAGCATAAAAAGAGAACACAGGTGGGGCGGAGGGTAGAGAGAGCGAAAGAAGAGACTGAGAGAGAAAATCGGAGGATAAGAGTGCATCAGAGGCCAGATAGTGACGGTGTGGTAAGGAGGTCAGAGATACTGTATAGAGTATATGGGGGAAGAGAGATACAGGAAATGTGAGAGGTCAAAGAATGAAAGGGGGACAGAAGTTCAGAGAGCAACAAAAAGTGGAAGGTAAAATGTAAAAAAGGTGAGGGAGAGAGGGATACAGAGAGTGAGAGACAGAGAAGGGGTAGGGAAGAGAGTGTGCATGAGAAAGGGAGAGATGGACAAAGAGTTTGTGATGGTGATGGACAGAATGATGGAAGTGGAGGACAAGTCACGACAGACACCCGGAAACCCCCTGAACCTGATTCCTGACTCCCGACACTGCCTCACTTTCCAGCACAATTTCTTGGTAATCATACCTCCCAGGGAGAGAGAATTCATGGAATTCACAACCCTCAGAGAGGGCGTTGCTTCTGTCCCAGGCTGACAACCCATCTCCCGAGACCGGCTGGCTGTTCTGAGCTCCATGGCATGGGATGTACTGGTCTGGGCCATAGCTCCTCACAGCTCAGTAATATTACCCCTCATTCTTCGAACCTTCAGCAACATTAGGCCAACCCTCATCTTTCCCAATGGACAACACTCGTTCCCAGATACTAATAAACGGTATCTATATTGCACTCACTCACCTTCAGAGTGGAGACCAAAAATGCACGTGGTCTTCCTGGTGGGACCTCGCCCCAAACTGGGGTAATTACAGTTTCTCACTTCTCACTTCAAGAAACAATCTTGAATCTTTCGAAACCCAACCCCTCGGCAATAAAGGCTAACATTTCCTCTACACTACTGGTTTGGTGATTTATTTATTTTTTATTGCATTTAGAGATCCAGCATGGAACAGGTCCTTCCCACTCAATGAACCGCACCGCTCAGCAATCCATCTATTTAACCCTCGACTAATCACAGGACAATTTACAATGACCAATTAACCTGCTAACCACTGTCTTTGGACTGTGGGAGGAAACCAGAGTATCTGGAGGAAACCCACACAGTTCACAAGGAGAACATAAAAACTCCTTTATAGGCAGTGCCGGAACTGAACTCTGACCTACAATGCCCTGAACTGTGATAGTGTCACACTAACTGCTGCACTACCATGGTGCCCTTGTGTAAACCTAAATCCTGACCATGTGGTTCCCAGTCTTTCACCTCATATCAGTGTTTTACCTCCTTGTTCTACACTTCTTACCCCACCCAGGGGGAGAAGGAAAGAGATGGACAGAAGGTGAGATACTGGAGGTGGCGGGGGGGGGGGGGTTGCTGCAAGACTAGGATGTGTGTGTGTGAGAGAGAGGGAGAGAGAGAGAAATAGGGCAAGAGATAGAGAGGGCAATAAAAGCAGAATGGAAGTCTCTAAGAACCAAATTGTGGAAATCAGGGGCACTAGATATTGGCACTGCAGGCAATTTTGAGTTTGTGTGTGACAGAAAAGGACACAAAAGATCTCCAAAGTTAATTTGTAGGGAGGGAGGTATGTTTGGAAGTGGAAACTGAAACCAGCTTGATGTTAACTGTGTGGTCCTTTCTAGTGATGATGAGTCAGGTCAATCTGGGGTGTTGGAAGAGAGTGAAAGAGAGAGGGGGGAGAGGGAGAGAGACAGAGTCAGAGAGACACGGAGAAAGAGAGAGTGTGGGAGAGAGGGAGAGACAGAAAGAGTCAGGGAGAAAGAGAGAGGGAGAAAGAGGTTGAAACGAGAGAGAGAGATAGGTAGAGTGTGTGTGTGAGAGAGAGGAGGGTGCATTGGCCATTGTGAGGGCACAGTACCAGAGAGAGGAGAGGATGAGGAGGGTGAGGGAGTGGGAAGAAGGGGCTGAGACAGGAAGCTGCAGGAAAGGAGAGTAGACAGAGGAGAGAGGCTGGTGATGGACAGGGTGAAGGCTGGAAAGGTTGCTGAATGGTGAGGTCAACAAGAGACTGGAACAAGGGCTGAGTGTTATCCAGGGATGAGTGGACAGGGTCAATATTGAGTTGGACAAAGGCTGGGTGAGAGACCGTAGCACCCAGTTTAAGGGCCAGGAGGGGTTTCAGGAGGAGTGTCTTCCTCCCAGCAACATTTCACTCCAAACGGGGTCTAACCTCGGGCAGGGGGAGGGCAGGACAATGGGATTGAGAGGAATAGTCAGTCAGCCATGATGGAATGGCAGAGCAGACGCAATGGGCTGAATGGCTTAACTCTGCTCCTACATCTTAGGGTTTTATGGACCTTAGGAAGGTCACTCCCCAAAATCTCTCCATGGCCACTTTTCCCTACAACCTTTTGCAGAGCCCTGTACTAGTCCCAAAGTGTCTGCAGTTCCCTGTGTAGTTGCAACCAGTTATAACCTCTCTCTTCACCAGATCATCCTTTATTCCAAGGACGGATGAGGGAGCTGAAGAGTTAGGCTTGGAGGTTAAAAAGATCGGCCATGATGCGGAATGGAGGGTAGGTTCGTGGGGCCAGTGGTATTTTCCGACTTCTGTTCCTTCAGGTTGGGAATTTCTTCCCAGACCCTCTCTGGCACTCACAGGATTTCTCCTGCTGTCTGCTCCTCTAATCCTGGACTGCAACATCCCTCGGGTTAGTTTTCAATGAGGCATCTGCTTCCTCCCCCAGTGAGTGGTTAACTGTCTGAGCTGGGCGAGACACCAGAGACTCTGCAGTTATTGGTAATCTTGAGCAACGCATACCAAATGCTGGAGGAACTTAGCAGGCCAGGCAGCATCTATGGAGAGGAGTAAATAGTTGACGCTTTGGGCTGAGACCCTTCATCAGGACTGGAAAGGAAGGGGGCAGAAGCCAGAATAAGAAGGCGGAGGGTGGCGAAGGAGAAAGGTGGAGGGGAAGACAGGTGAGTGGGGGGAGAGGGGAGTAGAAGTAATAAAGACAAAAGATTCTGTAGCTACTGGAGATCTAGAGTAACATACACACAAAGTACTAGAGGTAGTCAGTAGGTCAGGCAGCATCTATGGGGGAGGTGTTTCGGGCCAAACCCTTTATTGAGATCAAGTTAGAAGCTGGGAGGTGATAGGTCAGAGAGGTAAAGGCCTGAAGAAGTTTCTGCCCTGATGAAGTGTCCCAGCCTGAAACATTAACTATTTACTCCACTCCATAGATGCTGCCTGACAGGCTGAGTTCCTCCAGTATTTTGTACGAGGGTGTTGCTCAAGATCTTACAGACTGCTCTCCGATCCCACACCGCAGCTCACCCACCCTCTCTGCTACCTCTCTCTGCCGCCCCACTTGTCTGTTGAAAGCCTTGGATTCACTGGGGATACACAAAGCAGGGTCTAAATGATTGATGCAAGCCACTAGCATCTAACTGTCTTCCAGCTAAACCTCCAACAGGGAGATCTATGGAGGAAATGTTTCGGGCCGAGGCCCTTTATCAGGATCAGTACTAGTGGCTGGAGCTTGATATGATCTAAGTACACAGATGTTGAAGGGGTCTCCCCTCTTTTTTTTTTTTGCTTGTTAGCTCTTGTGCTGTGCAATAATCCACTGCAATTTTTAAAGCAGGTTGTATGCCCACACTAGGGCACACACTAGTGTGTGTGTTGCGATGCACGCTTCGCCCTGGCGTGTACGCACAAGTATAAAAATATATGCAGAAATCCCCACCAGCTGCTGTGTCGGCCAACGCTCTCTCGAGCGCAGGCCTCGGCCTCTTGAGCTCAACGTGCTTCCAGCGATGATACAGAGACCCCCTGAAACGGAAGCCACTGTTTCCTCTGCCAGGAGTCACACCCCCACTCCCACCCTTCCGGACAAGGGCTTGGTTCTATCAGCCTGACCCTAGACCAATCACAAGAGCCTGTGATATCAGTTACTTTTGACCGTCTCTTCCCTTCCACGCAGTGTGGAGACGCTGGCAATCTCCCGGGGACAAGGGGGAGTGGGGGGGTCTCAACCGGCAGAGGACGCGATGAGAGAAAGGCGAGAGTTGAGGTGCTGGGGGGAGCTGTTTGGAGGGCACTTGCCTCTTTCGGGCAAGATTGACAGACGATTGAATAAGTTAATGTTTGATGGAAGGCTGAGCACTCTGAGCTGAGCCTACAATGACCAGCCTCATCTTCTGAACACTGTCCAAGTGACACAGAGGGGGCCATTTGGCCTGCCTCACCCTGCCTCTCGGTTCTTGCTGAGTGGGTCTGGAAAGATAGGGCTGATGAGCAAAAGGTGGAGGAGGGGTGGGAATCAAGTGGGAGAGGAGAGGCAAGGAAGGAGGGGCTGTAGGCTGTTCTCTGCCCCCTCGCCTCCCCCACCCAGCACAACCTCCACATCCCAACCACACAGACCTCCTCTGAGCTCACAAGCCAACACAAGGAGTTGGGGTATGTGCAGCAGGGCAGGGGGAGTGAGGGCTTCCTTACTGTTACCAGGGCAAAGATTACATCTATTAAATCCCACAGCCCACCTCCCCACCAGTCCTGGTTCAGTTCTTGCTCGGCAGACAATCCCCGAGGACACATCAGTGGTCGAGGAGGGGAAGGTGGTCGGGGCGTTCAGATGCACGCTGACTGGAATGTTCCGCGAGCCCGCCCCGCTCGGTGTTCAGAGGGTGGAGTGGAGTGAGGGGGTCACTGGGCTCCCGGGTTACCGCTGGGGGTGGCGGGCCGTGAGGAGATGCCGCTGTAGCTGCGGAGCAGGACCCGGTGCCTGGTGAGGGTCTCGGCTCTCCTGCGCTGGTGATGGACCAGGAACTCCTTCAGTCGGGTGGTGGTGAAGGTCAGGGTCTGTCTCCGCAGCTTCATAAGGTAGTTGTCCTGCATCCAGGGGTTGGCATGGCACTCCTTTACTGAGGGACGAGACCTGGGGCCAAGGAGGACACCGTCAGTGGCAGGGACACTTACAGGCCATATTGATACGAAACCCAACAATACCTGATCCTGACATCACCCAAACCCAATCCTAACTCCACCCCAACCCCACCCAATCCAACCCCAATACCAAGCAATCCTAACCCTAACCCATTCACCCAATCTTAGCACCACCCACCCAATCTAAATACTACCCACCCACCCAACCTCAACCACTCAACCGAACATCACCCAACCATAACCACACCCAACCACAACCTCAACAATATCCACTTAAATCCACCTCCAGTCACCCAAATTAAACACCTCCACACAATCCAACCCATTCCCAAAATCAGCCAGCCCCTACTCCATGCACCCAATCTCAATGCCACATACTCAATCCGACCCTAACAAGACCCTCCACACCAACCAGCCAAAGCAACACCAACAACACCCACCCCAACCCCACCACGCCATCACATAACACACTCACTAAACTCCAACAACACCTGATCCTGACCCCACCTACCTGCCCCCAATACCACCTCCCCAACCTCATCTCGAACACACCCACAACTGAATCCCAACCCCACTGGCACAACTCACCCTCAATATCACGAACCCAACCCCAACATCACACACCACACCAACCGCCGAACTGATACCCATCAACCAACCCACCAAACAACTCATCCAACCTCGCCAATTGAAACCCCAACACCATCCATTCCAACCCCAACCCACCCAACCTCAACACCATTCATGACTGAATCTCAGCATCACCCACCCAACTTAACTCAACACCAAAACTACCCACTCAAATGAACCAGAACTCCACCCACCAAACCAAACTGCAACCCAACAGCACCCAAATAAATCCAATTCTGTCCAACACTCAACCTAACTACAACCCCACCCACCCAACCTCAATAACACCCATTAAACCCAAACCAATCCCCAAAACACCCAACACCTTCATTTCCCAACTCCAACCCTCCAAACTTAAATCCACTGCTCACCTAACCCCATCCCCTCCACACCATTCTCAACAGCATTCATCACCAAAACCACCCACCCAATACCATTTACCCAACCCACCCACTGAATACCCAACACCCACCTGACCACAACCCTATCCCCTGACCACACTATCCACACTACCTCAGCACTATCTAATAAACCAACCTGCCCACAATTGAACCCCAACTCCATCCACCCAAACTAAGCCCAAATACAACACTTACCCAACCACACCCACAAAACACCAACCCCAACCCTGCCCACCCAACCAAATCCAAACACCATCTGCCCAACGTCAACCCCAAACCCACCAATTCAATCCCCACCCAACCCCAACACCACCAACTCAATACACTGTACACTCACCCAACGCAGCACTATCACCATTCAACACCACCACCATGTAATCAAACCCTGAAATTCAATACCACTCACCCAATCTGACCCACTGGGCACCCAATCCTTGCCCACAATCCAACCCACCAGGTACTCACTGAACCAAATCCCAATACCACCCACCCAATCTAAACCACTTACCCCCTAACCCTTCACCTCCTCAACCCACCCCATCTCGTGCCAATCTAACCCAATTCCAATAGCAAGACCGAATCCCCAGACAACCCACCCATTGTCAACCCTATCTCACCAATCCATTGTCCAGCTACCCACCCCAATCTAGTAAGACTGAAATTGGGAAGCCTCTCTGCACACAAGAGGAAGTAGAACGTGGAATTGTTGTCACTAAGAAGGTGATGGTTCAGTTGACAGCAACATTAATGACTGAGTATGATGGAATCTGTTACTGAGCCTTCTTGGACCAATGTAGGGAGCTGGAGCTTCAACTCATAGCTGGCTCACTCCAGTTTAATACTGGTACAGACTATTTTTGGGTAAATTATCTTTTCTGACAGTTTCTTCTGTTTATTTTAGATCAGCTAAGTGTAAAAAGACAATGTATTCTCTATCTAACCCTGTCCTAGGAGTGTGTGGTGGGACAATGCAGAGAAAGCTTCACTCTGTGTCTGACTTTGGGAGTGTGTTAAGGGACTGTGTAGAGGGAGCATCCCTCTGTGTCTGGTCCCAGGAGTGTATGATGTGATGTTGCAAAGGGAGCTTCAATCTGTGTCTGAGACTGGGAGTGTGTGATGGGACAGTGTAGAGGGAGCTTCGCACTATGCCTGACCCTAGGAGTTCATGATGTGACCATGTAGAGGGAGTTTCACTCTACCCTATGTTCCAAGCCTAAGTCTGATGAAAAAGGACACCAAAATGAAAGCGAAGATGGAGGAGCTGGTGTCTGACACACTATGATATCAGACATTGGGACGAATACTCACGCTGGAAACATGCAGAGCATTCGTTTGAGGAAGTGTGCGGCATTCTGTGAGGCGTTAGGGTAGCACTTGGTGAGGTCAAACTGTGCCGACTTTATTCTGTTCTCTGTCTCCTCTGGGTCTGTTGCAGCAAAGGGCGATCGCCCACTCAACCTGGAACACATGTCACACCAGCCATGAGGGCCACCCAGAAGCTACAACCAACACTTTCCCACTTCCCTGGATCCACGTGGACCCTTTCTACCATGACCAGTTGCAGATCAGAACTCCGCGATGTAAGTTTCCTTTTTTTTATTGCATTTGTAAATGTAAAGATTGAAAGGATTTAAAGATTAGCTTTTGTCACATGTATATTGAAACAGTGAAATGCGTCATTTGCATTAACGACTGACACAGTCCGCGGGGTACTTGGGGGCAGCCGCAAGTGTCGCTATGCTTGTGACACCAACGTGCCCACAATTTACTAATCCTAACCCGTATGTCTTCGGAATGTGGGAAGAAATCGGAGCTTTGGAGGAAACTCATGTGGTTATGGGAAGAGCGTACAAACTCCTTACAGACAGTGGCGGGAATTGAACCTCGATCACCGACGCTGTAATAGCATTATGCTAAATGTGCTATCATGTTGCCCCATACCAAAGGTACATTGAAAAGTTTCTTTTGCATACAGATCAAATCACTACACAGTGCATTGAGGTGAACAAGCTAAAACATTAAGAGAATGCAGAATAGAGTCATAGAACATGACTGCACAGAAACAGGCCCTTCAGCCATCTAGTCCATACTGGCCTGGCCTTCTGCTCATTCCAATCTACATCTGCATCACAGTCCTCCATACCTCTCCAGTCCATGTACCGCTAAGCTTCTCTTAAATGTTCCAATTCAACCTGCATCCACCATTTCCACTGGTAGCTTGTTCCACACTTGCACCAGCTCCCCCTCAGGTTCCCCTTAAATATTCACCTTTTACCCTAAGCCTATGACCTGTAGTTGTAGCCTCACCCAGCCCGAGGGGAAATAGCCTGCTTGCGTTCACCCTGTCTACACAGAGAAAGTGCACTGCAGGTGCACAATAGGGTGCAAGATCATAATGGGGTAGATTGTGAGATAGAGTCCATCGGATTGTATTAAAGGACTGTTCAAAGACTGTTCAACAGCTGCCTTGAGCCTGGTCGTGTGTGCTTTTAGGCTGGGTTAGTGAGTTATGGGCATGCTCTGTTGGTGCTGGCACTTGTGGGCTGCTTCCAGCACAATCCTTGGACTGTGTTGGTTGTTGCTGCAAAATCAAACATTTCACTGTATGTTTCGATGTACATGTGACAAATACAACTAATGTTAGTCCAATCGAAATTAATCCCTTCTGCCTAAATAATACTGACATCCCTTTATTCTCTGTATGTTGATATGCCTTTCTAAGAGCCTCTTAAACACTTGTACTGTATCTGTCTGCGTCTACCACTAACCCTGGCAGAACATTCCAAGTACCTACCGCTCTCTGTGTAAAAAACATGATGTAAATCACAGAATCTTCCTTCCCCAGCATGGAAATGTCAAATACCAGAGGACATGCATTCAGGATAAGAGGGGGAAAGTTTAAAGGAGATTTAAGCTTAGAGCACACTTGAAATATTGTGTTCGGTTTTGGTCCTCTCATTATAGGAAGGATGTGGAGGCTTTAGAGGGGGTGCTGCCTGGTTTAGAGAGCATGTCTTACGAGGAGATATTGAGCGAGCCAGGGCTTTTCTCTTTGGAGCGAAGGAGGAAGAGAGGCGACTTGATAGAAGTGTATAAGCCGATAAGAGGCAGAGATGAAGTGGACAGCCAGTGACCTTTTCCCAGGGTGGAAATGGGTAATATGATGGGGCGTAATTTTAAGGTGACTGTCGGAAAGTATGGGGAGGATGTCAGAGCAACACACACAAAATGCTGGAGGAACTCAGCAGGTCAGGCAGCATCAAATAAAGTGAAATAAAGGAGAGTTGACATTTTGGTCTGAGACCCTTCCTCAGGACTGAAAAGACAGGGGGGAGTTGCCAGCGTAAGAAAGATGAGGGAGGGGGAGTTTTTTTACACAGAGAGCGGTAGGTGCATATAACATGCTGCTGGGGTGGTGGAGAGAGAGATACATTAGGGACATTTAAGAGACTCTCAGACAGGCACATGGGTGAATGAAAAATATGGAGAGGGAAGGACACACTGGGAGAGATTTACAGTATCTATAAAACAGGCATCCAGACGGTCTCTTCATAGTTCACTTATTCTTGTATACTGTGTTTTATAGGATTGCTTTTATATTTATATTTATTGTTTTATTGCTTCTTTTATACTTATTGTGTATTTTTATGCTGCATCAGATAATTTCATTCTCCTTTACACTCGTCCACTGTAGAATGGCGATAAACAGTCTTGATTGCTGAATTGTAGATTGATCTCAGAGTAGGTTAAAAGGCTGGCACAACAACACAGGCAGACAGGCCTGAACCATGCTGTGGTCGAGTGTCTGTGAGATGTGCAGGCTGAAACTCTGTCTGCAGACAGCGCTGGGTGCCTGACTGCACAGCGAGTGGAGGTAGTGGAAGAGTCATTTAGACTGGCAGGGTGTGGAGGGATTCGAGCTGTGCGCAGGCAAGCAGGATTGGCTGCATGGTTGACACAGACATTGTGGGCTGAAGGGCCTGTTCCTCTCCTATGTTCTGTCGTCTACGTTGGAGCTGGAGTGTTCTTCAGTGTGAACGTGGATCCCTTGCCTGTTCCCCGTGACACCCTCCCACCCCCACATGCAAGCACAAGGAGCAGCGACACTGGCACTGACCAGCGTTCCACCCCTTCCCATAGGCGCCAGAGGACAGGCAAATCGGTCAGCAAGCCTTGCCGGGCGTCAGGCAGCACGTAGCCCCGGCCCTTCCCATCACAGTGCTCACACACACCAATAAATGCTCTACTCACATGATGTAGACCAGCACGCCCAGACCCCAGATATCAGCCGGTGGTCCGATGGGGTCGCCCTTCATCATCTCAGGAGCTTGGGGAGGGAGAGGGAGAGAGGTAGAGCAAGGAGAGGAGGTCAGAGAGAGAGAGAGAGAGAGATGGGGGGGATAGAGAGAGAAATAGAGAGAGGAAGAGATGGAGGAAGACAGAGAGGAAAAGAGAAAGAGGGTTTGGGAGATAGGGGCAGAAAGAGTGAAAGAGAGTGGGGCAGAAAGGGTGAAAGAGAGAGTGGGGCAGAAAGGGTGAAAGAGAGAGTGGGGCAGAAAGAGTGAAAGAGAGTGGGGCAGAAAGGGTGAAAGAGAGAGTGGGGCAGAAGGAGAGAGAGGGTGTCAGAGAGTGAGAAAGAGGGGACAGGAGAGAGGGAAGAGAATGAGAGGTGAGAGAAAGAGAGAGATGGATAGGAAGACAGACAGAGTGACAAAACAAGAGAAAGAATAATCAGTTAGGGATTCTGAGACTACTTAAAAGATACTGGAGGATATGGAAGAGGGGGATGACGAAAGACGGGAAGAGAGGTTGGAAGGATGGGAGAGAGAAAGGGGAAGAGGAGAGAGAGATAAAGAGAGATAGAGAGAGAAAAAGAGATAGAGAGAGAGAGAAAACAGAGGCAGAAGAGTGGACAGGGAAGGAAGAGGGGACAGAGAGGAAGAGGGGATGGGGAAGGAAGACAGGATGGGGAAGGGAGAGAGGACAGGGGAGAGTAGGAGGAGTGACAAGTAATGAAAATGAGAGAAGGAGGGAGAGCTGATGGGGTTTGGTAAGAAAGAGAGGGTGAGATTATGAGTGAGGGAGCAAGGAAAATTAGATACTGGACCGTGATGAATCATAGAGAGGGGGAGAGAGGGAGGGAGAGATGGACAGAGGGGAGAGAGAGAATGAGAGAGGAAGATGGGGAGAGGGAGGGAGGGGGAGAGAGAGAGAAAGAGAGAGAGCGAAAGAGATAAAGAGAGAGAGGGGGAGCAAGGTGATAGTGATAGTAATAGGGTGGAGATCTACAATGCATAATCGAGCACTGGGTTTTTGTCCTGAATGCTCCACCATAATTATTCGGCCACAGGAGGTGATACTTGCAATACTTACAGCCATCTAATTAGACCCACTTTTCTGTTCAGGAGATGAGAGTTAGTGACCATCAACTGGTGCAGAAACTCAGACAAAATACCACCAGGAGTGACCAGACACACATGTTCAAGCAGAGGTGTGCGTGCGTGTGTATATATACACACACACACACACACAGCATTGGTGTATTGTGTGCAGATCTGTTTACTATACTGTAGGAAGGATGTGCTTATGCTGCAGACAGAGCAGAAAGGATTCACGAGGATGTAACCAAGACTGGAGGGTTTGAGTTATGAGGAGAACTTCAAGATGGCACTGAAATGTGGCCTCTGTTGTGATTGTGGCTCTGACTTAATTGTTTTTTAAGTTCGTAAGGATGGTTTTGGGGACAGAGAGGGGAGTCAGAGGTCAGTTTAGGGCTTAGAGACAGGGATGTGGAGGAGTTAGAGGTCAGATCTCCACTGAATGTTCCATGTTTGAAGTTTAACGACAAGAATGGGTGAGAAAGGACATCTGGAATCAGGTCTCCCTCTCTGCACTCAAATGCTGGCGATGCGAACATGGGGATGAAGGACAACCATGATTGTCAGGCAGTTGGTGCACGAAGGCCGGTCAGTCAGTTCACCCGGAGTTCGAGCCACGGGGTCTTGTCTTTGGCTACATGCACATACACACGCACAGTTTCTCTCACAAATTCTCAAATATACTCTGTCTCTCACATATTCTCACATTGTCTCTCACATATACTCTTACTCTCTCTCTCTCTCACACACACCCAATCTCTCACCCACAGACACACACACTCTCTCACACATAGGCTCTCTCTCACGTGCACACACTCACACACAAATATACTTACTACTTCTCACATACATGGTCTCTTTCTCACACACACTCTTGCTCATATACATAGACACCTCCTGCTTTAATTATTCTGGTTGGCCAAGCCCTCTCTGCCACAATGAAGGCATCTACCCACGACATCCAGCAACCTCTGGCCAGTCACAACTGCTGTGTCCTGCTGGAGTCACACTGCCCTAGAGAGAGGAGAGCTCGGAGATGGCAGTGAGTTCCCGGGACACCATTGGGCAGGCGATTCCCTGTGGACCCTGCCTGGTTCCCTGTTTCCCTGTTTCCCTGGTGGAGAGCAGGCGGATGGCCCTGAGCCTGGATCAGTGGGAGAGGGACAAGGGAACATGCTCGGGGGGTGGTTGGGGAGGGGACACAGGCTCCATACTCACACATGTATTCCAGTGTGCCCACGCGCTGCCCCAGAGCCCTAGGCACGATCGGATCAAAGAAGTGGGCACTGCCAAAGTCCACCAGCTTGACGGCATTGAGGAAGGTGACGATGATGTTGTCAGGCTTTATGTCCAAGTGGATGATCCGGCGACTGTGGAGATATTCCAGTCCCTGCAGGATCTGAAGGATATATCCCACCACATCATCCTCCGAGTACCGAAACCTGGGAGAGGAGGGAAAGGGGGGACAGGAGTCAGTGATCGCCCCTCCCAGGCAGGAGACTGCAATGTCTGGAACCATTCCGGAGGCATCTGTAGGCTGACCGATCAAAAAGCATTACTACCGTCTATCTACATTGAAGTTTCGCACATACAAGCTAGTCAGCCCGTCAAGTCCATTCCAACTACCAACCGCTCATTGACACTAATTCAATGCAAATCCCATTTGAATTTCCTCACATTCCTATCAATTCTCCCAGGTTCCACCCCTCCGATAAACCCACCCACCCCTATATGTCTTAGGGATGTGGAAGGGAACCAGAGCACCTGGAGAAACCAACATAGTCACAGAGAAATGTGCAAACTCCACGCCCACAGCACCACTGCTATCAACTGTCAATGAAACAATTCAATCAGGTGACTCAAACCATGTTAACCTGTTCTCAAACCACGTTACTTTCCTATTTGTGTGATACTCCCTGTCATTCAAGCAAGTTTACCATCAATCAACTGGTGTCCCTTTTAATTTAGTAAGAATGTAATCTGTCTATCCAACTGCTCACTTGCCAGCCTTGTGGTCTTCCCTGTTAATCTTCATCACCCATGAATCAAACTACATTACTGATCGTTAAAATGGTCCCTGGTCAATAGGGCCAAGTCACCAGATAATCAAGCCACATTTTGTGCCAATGAGACCATATTACCTGTCAGCAAGACCACATTACCTATCAATGAGACATTACCTGTCAGCAAGACCATGTTAGCTGTCAATGAGACTACATTACCTGTCAATGAGAATTCTAAAACCTAAACTCAAAAGTGTGCTAAAAATCCTTACATAATAACATCATCACGTCAGACCAACTCAATGTCGGTGGTTGTGAATTATGTACATTTCCCCCAGTTACATTACCCTACACAGGACCCACAGAATTCACTAAAACCGGCATTGTGAGCCTTTCGGAAGCTTGGTCGAGCCTCCCAGCTCAGGACCTGTTCTCCATGGGTGGAGGAACAGCAGGTACCTCTGACTAGACCAGAGGTGCGTTAGCGCGCTTATGGCCATGTTGTAATGCCATGAGCATGGCAGCAGAATACTCCAAGTCTCGGTGGGCCAGTTTAAGGCATCTACCAAAATACGTGCAGTCGGAGGAGGAGCTTAAGAGCATTAATGGCGCCTAATGGCAACTCCTTCGCTTGCATCTTCGGAAACAGCTCTATTTCCACCTTTAATATCTCTATTTTTCTTTTGAAGACCCTGACCTGGAGTTAATGCTGACTACGGTTCTTTGTGGGAATGGGACCCACTCTCAGGGCTTCACAACTGACCATTATTTGGCACGCCAGGAGCTCAGCCTAAGAGCTCAGCTCGCCTTCAAAGGACTGAGATCTCATGGCTCTGGAGACAGGCAGTTCGAAGGTCGATGTCCGGGCAGATCGGTGTGTCATGGGAGATGGAAGATTTAAAGCCGTGTTTCCAGAGACCTGAGATCTTTGGGCCTAGAACTCGGAAAAAGTGACGCAACGGACTTTTAACATCGTAAACCAGCAAGTTGTTTGTTATGTCTCCCCTCTCGCTGTGAAACGGAGACACCTCTTTCTCCTTTATTAGGGAGAGAGAGAGCCTGTGGTATGTCCAATACCGGGTGAACAAGTAGTGTTTGGGGTAACTGCAAGTCTGTGTCTTTGCTGTGGCTTTGCTCACGATTGAGTGCTCGTTGACAGGTGCTGATGCTTTTTTTGTCAGTGGGGATCATTGCTGCTGGACGGAGGGGAGCTGGGGGGGCTTTGGGGTTCTAACATTTAACAGTCATTCCTTCTTTGGAGGCACTCCTCTGCTTTCATGGATGGTTGTGAAGAAAAAGCATTTCAGGATGTATATTGTATACATTTCTCTGACATTAAATGTACCTTTGAAAGCTTTCATTTACCCCTCTTATCTATGATAAAAGTCTTTTCTCCCTGTTCCAAAATTCAGAATGGGCCATTGTAACAGGGCCTAAGGGGATGTTGCTGTGCATCATGGCGAACGAAAGCAAACAAGGTGGAACGTAGGTCAACAGGAACCCAAGGGTGCTGTACGTCATGATGGGAGGTAGGAATAGGTGAAAAGGAATTGAATTTACTGAGGAGAGTGGAACGCTGTTGAGAGGCTGACCAGGCGGTTGTGGCGTCAGGAATGAAATCATCTGGATTTGTAATGGTTGCACATATACCAACTCAGCCACAGACCTCTTTTGGAGCAGCTCTGAGCCCCAGCAGGATGCACAGGAGACTATCATGTCAACACTCATCGGTCAGGAAAGCCCTCACAGCAGCCTGGTCTCAGCCCTCAGAGGAGTGGTGAAACCACTCACATAGGCCATTGGACTGCAGGTGGTATGCCGTGATGTGATGCAGCCGAATGCCAGGGTTCTGGGCCATCGCAGCCCGGAGGTCTGAAGTGATTTGGGGACCGCGGTCAGAGGAAACATCAGATGGGGTGCCAAATCGAGCAACCCAGGTGCTGATGAACGCCTGAGCCACGTCTGCAGCCGTCATTGATGCAAGAGGGATGACCTTTGGCCACCTGGTGGTATGGCCTACCACGGTAAGGGGGTGTGTGAAACTGTGATGGGGGGGGGGGAAGAGAACCAACTAGTTACACAATGACATGGCCAAACTGTTGATTAGGGACCCCAAAAGGGGCCAATGGCACCTAAGCATGATGGTTAATTTTTGCCTGCTGGCACTCCCCACGTCCCTTCTAAGGCCATGCCAAACAAATTTTAGTGCAACCAGTTTCTGTGAGGCCTTACACCCCAGATGCAAGAGGTCATGTATAGAGTTGAAAACAGTCTGTCTCCAGCATGCGGGTACGATGGGGCAAGGGTGACCAGTTGAGACATCGCACAGGAGAGAAACCCTAGCTTTCCTGAACTTAATATCAGCCAACCACCGGCCCGTGACTGGTGTTCCGTAAGCCTAGACCTCTGGGTCAGTATCTTGTTTTGCAGCCATTCTGGAATAGTCACCCTCTATGTGTATGGCCCCAGTGGCTGGCCATGGGATTATTTTTCCCCTTGATATGTTGTGAACTCTGATATGTAGGCCAGGTGGTGTGGTGCTGTGCAGACCAAGGGTCACCATGTGAATAAGGGGGTTGTGGTCAATGAGTGCTGTGAAAATGCTGAATCTCCAGGAGAAAACAAAAGTGGTGGACAGCTCGATAGGGACTGAGAAGCTCAAGGTCAAACATGCTTTCCGTTCGGGGGGATAGAGCTGCAGGCTGAAGAAGGCGAGCGGCTGCCACATGCTTCTAACCAATTGCGGTACACAGCACCCACAGCAGTCTGTAGCATCAGTAGTAATGGCTATCAGTGGTTGTTGTTAGAAAGAGCTCGTTTGGTATCATCAAATGCCCTGGTCATTTCCAGCTAAATGTGCCAAAAAGTCTTGGATGTGTGGGACCAGGTAATGACCAGGGGTGATGACCTCATTAAGACATTGGTAACCATCAGACGTGTAGCAACCATGTGACTTAGGGACCATATGGAGTGGCAAAGCCCAGGGGCTATTCAACTGGTGTATGATGTCAAGTCTTTACACATTGGCAAACTCAGCTTTCGCAGTTGCCAACTTTTCAGGGCCCAGTCTATGTGCATGGGCATGGACTGACGGGCCCTTTGTGAAAATGTGGTGCTCAACCCCATGTTTTGTAACTGTAGTGGAGAATGTGGGCTTGGTGATGTCTGGGAATTCACCCAGCAGTCGAGTAAGCTCACATGCAGTGGTACATGCGCTAGACGGAGTCATTGTGGGGAACTTACTGTTGAGCAGGGTAATGACCCAAAGTCCTTAATGTCCACAAGCCAGCAGTTCTTAAGATCAACAAATAGTCCTTGGGCACACAGGAAATCTGCACTGAGCAGAGGTCTGGCCACTTTAGCCAGGACGAAGCCCCATGTGTAATGTCATCACTGAAGCAGAGTATCACTCATCATGTCTGGATCCTGTTGCCACTGGCGGCCTCCAATAAGGTTTCTTCGCTCTTTGCCTTCTCATCAATAGGCAATGCTGGCAGCACTCTCACTTAAGTACCCGTGTCACACAGGAAGTGTCACACTGTTAGACGTCCGTAATGAACAGTCGATGGCCTTGGCAGTCGGAACCCATGGTGTTCACAGACCTTTGTTGACTCGATGTGCTGGCACTCTCATAGCTGCAAGGCGGTTGGCACTTCCTAGTGATTGTACCAAAGCAAACACAGGAAAAACACAGGCCTGGTGTCGTCTGTTTCGGAGTTGTGGGCATCTTTATGATGGGGGTCTTGCTGACTGGGCTTACAGGTGTGTCACCAGCGGCGATTTCTTCCAGAGCAAATTAGGCCTTGGCTTGTACAAACCCAGCAACGGCGTTTTGCTCGCAAAACTCCAGCAGGTTCAAAGTAAATGAGTAGGCTGATATGTTCAACGACTCTGGAATAGTCTTATCACTTCAGGGGCAGCAGAGTAGGCTTTCGCAAATAAAACAGACTGAGGTATTTCATATTGAATGAAATCCGTAACACATTTTATTGAACTCCAGAACAAAAACACAAAAGTGCACTAGAAATATTTACGTAATAACGTCAACACATCAGACCAGCCTCTTAAAGTGAAACCCCAACTCAATGTTGGTGATTGTGAGTTATGTACACCTCCACCAGTTCTGTTATCTTACACAGTCAATGAGGCCACGTTATCCGTTAATGGGCCCACATTACCTGTCAAGGAGACATTGCTCATCCATGAGACCACATTACCCATCAATGACATCATGTTACCCGTCAATCAGACCATGTTACCCGTCAACGAGATCCTGTTACCCGGCAATGAGTTCACTTTGCCTGTCGATGAGACCACGTTACCCATCAGCAAAAGCACATGAGACTTGGTTACTGAAGGAGCAGAACTGGCAGCTCAGTATTCCTGGGTTCTGTTGTTTTAGACATGACAGAGCAGGAGGGATTTAAGGAAGAGAGGTGGCGTTACTAGCCAGGGAAAAGGTCATGGCAGTGCTCCATCAGGACAGACTGGAGAACTCGTCTAATAAGGCTTATGGATGGAACTGAGAAATAAGATAGGTATGGCCATGTTAATAGGGCTATATTACAGAGCACCCAACAATCCGCAGGATTTAGAGGATGTAGAGAGATCACAGACTGTTGCAAGAAACATAAGGTTGTTATAGTAGGTGATTTTAACTTTCCACATATTGACTGGGACTCCCATACGGTAAAAGGACTAGATGGGACTAAATCTGTCAAATGTGTTCAGGAAAGTTTCCTTCATCAGTACACAGAAGTCCCAATGAGAGAGCGTGTGATACTGGATCTGCTATTAGGGAATGAGACAGGGTAGGTGATAGAAGTTTGAGTAGGGGAACACTAGTGACCACAATGTCATTAGTTTCAAAGTAAATTTGCGAAAAGGTAGGTCTGGTCTGCGGGTTGAGATTCTAAATTGGAGAAAGGCCAATTTTGATGGTATCAGAAAGGACCTGGCAAGTGTGGATTGGGATAGGCTGTTTTCTGGCAAAGGTGGAGGCCTTCAAAAGTAAAGTTTTGCAAGTACAAAGCTTGTATGTGCCTGTCAGAATAAAAGGTAAGCATAACAAGTGTAGGGAGCCTTGGTTTTCAGGAGATATTGAGGCCCTGGTTAAGAAAAAAAAATGAGTTGCATAGCAGATATAGGCAGGAAGAAACACATGAGGTACTTATGGAGTATAAGAAATGCAAGAGAATACTTAAGAAAGAAATCAGGAGGGCAAAAAGAAGACGAGGTTGCCCTGACAGACAAGGTGAAAGAGAATCTTAAGGGATTCTACAGGTAAGTTAAGAGCAAAAGGATTGCAAGGGATAAAACTGGCCTTCTGGAAGATCAGAATGGTAATCCATGTGTAGAGCCAAAACAGATGGGGGAGATGTTAAATTTTGTTTTACAACTGTGTATACTTGGGAAATGGACAGAATCTATAGAAGTGAGGCAAAGAGACATCAACCTCACGGACTCTGTACAGATTACAGAGGAGGAGGTGTTTGCTGTCTTGAGGCAAATTTGGATGGATAAATCCCCAGGGACAGACAACGTGTTCCCTTGGATCCTATGGGAAGCAAGTGCAGAAATTGCCGGGACCCCAGCACAGATATTTAAATCATCCTTAGCGACGAGAGGTATCAGTGGATTGGAGGACAGCCAATGTTGTTACACTGTTTAAATAAAGCTGTAAACAGAAACCAAGAAATTATAGGCCCATGTGTCTGATGTCAGTTGTAGGAAAATTATAGGAAGGTATTCTAAGGGACTGGGTTTATAAGTATTTGGATAGATATGGACTGATTAAGGATTGTCAGCATGGCTTCATCTGTGGTAGGCCATGTCTAACCAATCTTACAGAGTTTTTCAAGGAAGTTACCAGGAAAGTGGATGAAGGCAAGGCAGTAGATGTTGTCTACATGGACTTCAGCAAGGCATTTGACAAGGCCCTGCATGGGAAGTTGGTCAAGAAGGTTCAGTGGCCCAGCATACAAGATGAGGTAGTAAATTGGATCAGACATTGATTTTGTCGGAGAAGTCAGAGAGTGGTAATAGATAGTTGTCTCCCTGACAGGAGACCTGTGACTACTGGTGTGCCCCAGGATCGGTGCTGGGTGCTTTGTTATTTGTCATCTACATCAATGATCTGGATGATCATATGGTTAACTGGATCAGCACATTTGCAGATGACACTAAGGTTGGGGGTGTAGTGGCCAGTGGGGAAGGCTGTCTTAGCTTGCAGAGTGATCTGCATCAGCTGGAAAAATGGTAGATGGAATTTAATGCAGACAGTGAGAGGTTTTGCACTTTGCTAGGACCAGCTACTTCTCTGTGACTCTATTATGTTTCAAGGAGACATTGCTTGTCAAGGAGACCACATTACCTCCCAATAAGACCACTTTACCCATCAACGACACCACATTATCAGTCAACGGAATTGCATTACCTGTCAATGAGACCACATTACATATAAATAAGACCACGTTACCTGTCAGTGAGATCACGTTACCTGTCAGTGAGATCACGTTACCTGTCAGTGAGACCACGTTACCTGTCAGTGAGACCACGTTAAATGTCAATGAGACCACGTTACCTGTCAATGAGACCACGCTGCCTGAAAATTAGACCATGTTACCTGACAATGTGACCATTTAACCCGTCAATCAGACCACGTTACCTGTCAGTGAGACCATGTTAAACATCACTGAGACCACATTACCTGTCAATGAGACCATGTTACCTGTCAGTGAGTTCACATTGAATGTCAATGAGACAACATTACCTGTCAACAAGACCTTGTTGCCTGTTAATGGGACCACGTCGCCTGTCAATGAGACCACATTACCTGTCAATCAGACCATGTTACCTGTTAATGAGACCATGTCACCTGTTAATGAGACATTACCTGTCAATCAGACTGTAGAGTATCTCCTTGCCCATGCAGTTTTCTGCGATGAGTACCAGATATCGAGGAGTGACATAGGCTTCATGGAGACACATGATCCTTTCGTGGTGGAGGGCTTTGAGGACCTCGTACTCTTGGAGGACTGTCTGTTTGTTCTCTCCTTCGTAGTGGATAATCTTAGCCATGAAAATCTTCCCAGTGGAGTTTTCTTTACATTCTCGGACCACACCAAAACGGCCTCTGGAAGGGGAGGAGAGTATGTTCGTAATAGAAGATACTCCTGTCCCCAAGCACGGAACACGGTCAGCATAGACATGGGCGCAGAACATAGCATGCATGAACACAAACATGGAACACAGCAGGAGTGTGGACATGGGCCAAACACAGAACACAGCTCTGACACAGACATGATCCCAAGCATACAGAGCGCAGCATGGACACAAACATAATCCCAAACACACAAAACACAACAAGGACTGTGCTTTCTCTGGTGAGAGACTCCCACAACATGGAGGGTAACAGTAGTACAAACCTCATCTGTGCCCTCTCTAAGACTCTGATGCCCTTCCCAAACTGCTGAGCCCCAGAATTGGCGGCAGTTCTCCAGCTGGGGTCTGGCCAGTGTTTTATTTTGGGCTCAGCTCCCCGGCTGATAACTCAGTGAGTGGGTCCCACTACTTTGTTTTCAGGTACAGCCTTCTTGTGTTTAGTATCAGCTGATCAATGCTTGGTTTCAGCTCCACCTCCCTCTATGATCCCCATGACCTCTATAAATAAAAGTTCTGCTTATCTTTGTCTCCACAGAGAGAACTCAAAAGATTCACACTCCCCAGATGGAAGAAATTCCTCCTCACCTTCATATTCTGTATGGGTAGCCTCCAATTCAATGGCACAGACACTGATTTTTCCAGCTTCCCCCTTCCCTCCATCTGTCTTTTCCCATTCTCCATTCTGGCTCCACTCTCACCCCTTCTTCTTCCTCACATACCTATCCTCTTCCCTTTGGTTCCCCTCCTCCTTGCCTTTCTCCAAAGGTCCACTCTCCTCTCTTATCAGATTCCTTCTTCTTCAGCCCTTTTCCTCTTCCTCCTATCATTTGCCAGCTTATACTTCTTTCCTTCAACCACCACCACCCACCCCCTCCCCATTTTTTCTGTCCTGTCCGCTTCCTTTCCAGTCTGAATTAAGGGTCTCGGCTCTTTATTCCTCTTCATAGATGCTGCCTGACCTGCTGAGTTCCTCCAGCATTTTTTGTATGTTCCTCCTCAGCTTGTTATTAATAGCCCAACCTTATGCTGAATATGGCATGCTTCGAGGTGGAACAGACCACAGTACAACACAGGGAGGGGCCCCTTGGCGCACAATGTCTACACCAAATACAATCCCATATTACACTAAACTACATCTGCTTGCACATGATCCATATCTCTATATTCCCTGCAAATTAACACAGAACATAGAACAGTACAGGCCCTTCAGCCCACAATGTTGTGCTGACCTTTTAACTTACTCCATAATCAATCAACACTTCCTTCCGACATACCCTCCATTTGCTGTCTCCCATGTGCCTATCTAAGGGTCTTTTAAATGTCCGTAAAGTATCTGTTTCTACCGCAATCTCTGGCAGCGTGTTCCAAGGACCCACGAATCTGTGTGGAAAAAACCTGCTTCTGAGATCTCCCCTAAACCTTCTTCCAATCACTTTTGAACCATGTTCTCTGTTGCTGACTCTAGATAAGGGCATTGACTGTCCACTCTGTATCTCTATATTCCAGTGGGGATGCAGTGTCCTACAAGAGGAAGGCCTCGATCCCAGCTCACTGAGAACACACGCCAGTCCTCACTGTGGGGTCACCAGTGGAAAGGGTGAGCAGCTTCAAGTTCCTGGGTGTCAACATCTCTGAAGGTCTAACCTGGGCCCAACATATTGATGCAATCATGAGGAAGGCATGCCAGTGGCTCTGCTTCTTTAGCGGTTTGAGAAGACCTGGCATCTCATAAGAGACTTAGGTTTCTACAGAGCAATCTGACTGCACTGCTGCCTGATAGGGAGTTTCTGATGAAGAAGATCGCAAGAGTTTGCAGAGAGCGGTAGACTCAACCAGCTCTGTCACAGGTACAACCCTCCCCGTCATCGAGGACATCTTCAAGACGGAGTGCCTTGAGATGCTGGCATCCATCATTAAGGACCCTCAGCATCTGAGTTTTGTCATCTTCTCATAAATACCATTGGGGAGGAGACTCAGGTGCTTAAAAACCCAAGCTCAATGGCTCTTCCTCTCCATCATCAGATTTCCAATGGGCCTGTGAACCTCCTTATTTCTTTTAAACTTTGTGCTATTTATTTATTTTTAAATTTATAGCAACTATATGTCTTTACAATGTACTGCTGGCACAAAACAATAAATTTGACATAAGTCAGTAATAATAAACCTGGTTCTGATTCTGAGAGGGTGAACTATGGTATCAAATTTTAAGGGAAGGTATGGTGAATTCTGATGATCAGTGCAGAAGAGATTCATCATGAATGGAAAGATGTAGTTATGAGGAGAGCTTGGATAACTGGGTTTGTTCTCACTAGACCATATGAGACTGAAGGGTGACATTTGGTGGTTTAAAAATTATGAGGGGCATTGACTGGTAGAGGATCAGAGTCTCCATCCTAAGGCAGGGGAGTCAAGAACTATAGGGCACAGGTTTAAGGTGAGACAGGAGAAATTTAAAGGAAATCTGAGGGTAAGTTTCTTTTATAAGTTGAATAACCAAAAAATACACAGAAACAGAAGAGATTCTACAGATGCTGAAATCTTGAGTAACACACACAAAATGCTACTCAACAGGGCAGATAGCTTCCATGGAGGGGAATGAACAGTCAATGTTTTGGATCTAATGCATCTACTTCTTCTGGAGGCTAAAGAAATTTGGCATGTCCCTGTTGATTCTAAACAATTTTCATTGATGCACCTTTGAAAACATTTTATTAAAGCATCACAGCTTGGTATGGTAACTGCTCTGCATGTGACCACAAAGAACTGCAGAGTACCGGACCTAGCTTAGCACATCACGGAAACCAGCCTTCCCTCTATGGACTCTGTCTATTCATCCCACTGTCTCAGTAAAGCAGCCAGTATAATCACAGACCCTTCCCACCCGGGCATTCTCTCTCCTCCCCTCTCCCATTGGGCGGAAGATACAAAAGCCTGAAAGCACATACCACCAGGCTTAATGACAGCTTCTACCCCACTGCTTTTAGACTATTGGATGGATCCCTAGTATGATCAGATGGATTCTTGACCTCACAATCTACTTGTTATGGCCTTGTTCGTTATTGTCTGCCTGCAGCACTGCACTTTCTCTTCAACTGTTACACTCTTTTTCTGCATTCTGTTATTGTTATCCTCAATGTGCTGTGTACAGAACTAATCTGAATGAAAGTATGCAAGGAAATGTATCTCGATACATGTGACAATAATTCCAATATTACACAGAGGGTGGTGAATATCTGGGATGAACTGAGAGGAGATGGTTGAGGTAGATACAGTAACAATTTTTAAAAGGTGTTTGGACAGGTACTTGGATAGGAAAGGTCTAGAGGGACATGAACCTAATGTAGGGAATGGGATTAGTGTAGATTGGTATCACAGTCGGGTGAAAGAGAGGTAGGTTGAAGGGACTGTTTCTGTGTTGTGCAACACCATAACTATTTTCCCTGGAGAGAGAAACTGAGGAGTGACTGTATAGATGTGTATAAAACCATGAGGGGGTTGGTCATAGTGTAGGGCAGCCTGAAAGTAGACACAGGTTTAAGGTGAGAGGAGAAAGGTTTAAAGGGGAGCCGAGGGGCAACATTTACCACACAGAGTGGGGTGGGTATGTGGAACAAGCCGACAGAGGAAATGCTTGAGGCAGGTAAAATTAAAGTTGTTAAAAGGCATTTGGCCCATCAGGTCTGCTCTACCACTCCATCAAGGCTGATTTATTTTCTCTCTCAACCCCATTCTCCTGCCTTCTCCCGTAACCTTTGATGCCCAATCTAATCAAGAACCTATCAACTTCTGCTTTAAATATACCCAATGATTTGGACTCCACAGCCATTTGGAGATAGAGGGATAGGAAAGATTTAGAGGGATATGGGTCAAGTGTAGGCAAGTAGGACTAGGATAGATAGACAACTTGGTCAACATGGAGGATTTAGGCCAAAGAGCTCTAACCACTCTCTAAGTGAAAAACTTGCCTCTCTCTTTAAATCTTTCTCCTCTCACCTTAAACCTATGCACTCTAGTTTTGGGTCAGCATGGACCAGTTGGGCCAGAAGGCCCGTTTCTGTGCTGTATACCTCTATGATTCCATGAGGTTCCTTCCTTTTACGCACTATTTATTTTGTAAGTTATAATAATTTTATTTCTTGGCTCAGGAGAAAGATTGAGTGAGCTCGGTCTCTTTGGAGCGAAGCAGGATGAGAAGCACCTTGACAGAGGTGTATAAATTTATGAGAGCCATAGACAGAGTGCGCACGCTATCTAGTGCCTTTTGCCTAGAGCGACAGTAGCCAATACCAGGGGACATGCTTTTGAAGCGAGTGGAGGGACATTTAGGGGAAATGTCAGAGGCAGATTATTTTACACAGAGAGTGGTGAGTGGATGGAAGATGTTGAGGCAGATACATTAGGGACGTTTAAGACACTCTTAGATAGGCAGATGGATGAAAGGAAAATGAAGGGCTATGTGGGAGGGAAGGGCTAGATTGATCTTGGAGCAGGTTAAAAGGTTGGCACCACATTGTAGGCTGGAGGGCCTGTACTGAGTTAAATTATATGTTCTATATTCACTGTACTGTTCTATGTTACATGTGCAATGTATTGCTCCATATTTTGTGTTTTATCTTGTATGTTGTATGTTCTGCTTTGTGTGCTCTGTACTGTTCTATGTCCACTCTACCGTTCTACGTTGTATGTTGCATGTTCTATTTGCACGGTACAACTGCTGCAGAACAACACATTTCAATGTCATCTGAGTAAGCGCTGATACACCTGGTTCTGGTTCTGATTCTACAACTGTACACAGATCTGAACGCAAGTTGTAACGACACAGATGAGACGAATCCTGTTGGCGGTTACCTGGCTTTTTCTTCCATGAAGGTATATGGTTTCTGTGGGACTCCGTGCCTGAGGCCCGTGCCGTCTGCCGGTTTGGAGGTGGGGGAGAGCCGGGTGGGTGATGCCAAGGGCTCCTGTCCCACCGGGGAGACGCTGGGGGAGGGGGCGGGGGCGACCAAGGGCAGTGGGAGCGGTGATACGGGTGGGGTGGGGGCTGCTGGTTTGGGTGGGACGGGCGTCACTGTGCTCGTGAGGTTGGAGTGGAATCGAGAAGGGGAGGGGGCTGTCATCTTTGCTGGTACGGTGGTCGCTACCATTGAGGGGCTGGAGGTGGGAATCACGACAGGGACGGCTGGCTTCACCCTGGCAGAGTACACGGGCACTGGAGAGATTGTAGGGGCCACTGTTGTTGTTGCTGCCGGCTCTGGTTCTGAAAGACAAGGGGGTGGGGGGAATGAGAATTAAACAACAGAAGTCTCGGCAGGCGGCAATCAGATGAAGGCTAGTCCCCAAACTGCATGTCAAGCTCCCAAAGACGCCTCAACAACAATCTGGCAACAAAAACAGAGAATGGCAGAAAAAACACAGCAGGTCAAGCAGCATCTGTGGAGAGAGAAACCGTCAACAGAGATGACTTACTAGAGGTGACTCCATTCTTGATCCTAAACCAGATTATTACAAGTTCTATCATCTGCAGCCCAGTGTGTTTAGGATTGTAAGAGATTAATTGTGCTTAGTTTTGCTCGCCTCATTATAGGAAGGATGTGGAGGCTTTAGAGAGAGTGCAGAGGAGACTTACCAGGATGCTGCCTGGATCAGAGATCATCTCTTACGAGGTTAGGGCTTTTCTCTTTGGAGTGAAGGAGGGTGAGAGGTGTCTATCAAGACAGAGATTATAAGAGGCATAGATTGAGTGGACAGCTAGAGACTTTTCCCCTGGGTGGAAGTGGTTAATATGAGCAGATATAATTTTAAGGTGACTGGATGAAAGTACAGGGGGAATGTCAGGGGTATTTACACAGAGAGCAGTGGATATGTGAAACCAAGGTGGTGGTAGAAGCAGATACATGAGGGGCATTTAAGAGACTCTTAGATAGGCACATGGATGACAGAAAAATAGAGGGCTATGCAGGAGGGAAGGGTTAGATCAATCTTAGTAGGTTAAAAGGTTGGCATAACATTGTGGGTTGAAGGGCCTGTACTGTGCTGTGATGTTTTATGTTCTATTTCTATTCTACCTTTACGTCTCTTCTCATAGTCCAGTCCTGGCGATATCTCCCTGAATCACACCTGTGCCATCTCCAGCTTAAAGATATCCTTCCTACTGCTGGGCAACCAAAACTCCACACACAATGAGGCTTTATAAGGCATTGGACGGAGCATTGTGAGCAGTTTTGGACCCCTTATCTAAGAAAGACTGTGCTGGCAATGGAGAGGGTCCAGATGAAGTTCACTAGAATGGTCTGAGGCATGAAAGGGTTAATGTATGAGAAGCGTTCACTGGATTTTAGAAGAATGGGGAATGCAAATCACATTGAAACCTATCAAATATTAAAAGGCTTAGATAGAGCGGATACAGAGAGGATGTTTTCTATAGTGGGGGAGTCTAGGACCGGAGGGCACAGTCTCAGAATACAAGGACGTCCCTTTAGAACAGAGATGAGGAGGAGTTTATTTAGCCAGAGGGTGGTGAATCTGTGTAATTCATTGCCACAGAAAGGCTGTGGAGGTCAAATCACTGGGTATATTTAAAACGGATTCTGAACCTATGTCTTATGGTCTTATGATCATGCACACTATTGTTTACCTGCACTGCACTTTCTCTGTAACTGGTACACTTCATTCTGCATTCCGTTATTGTTTCACTTTATTTCAGCTCAATGCACTGAGTAATGATCTGATCTGTATGAACAGTGTGCAAGACCAACTTTTTGTCACATGTACATTATTGTACATGTGACAATAATAAACCAAGTCCAATTCACAAGCTTCTTGCACAACCTGTAGAGTCGAAGGTTCATAGAGCATGGAAACAGACCCTTCAGTCCAACTCATCCATGTGTTGTCCAGCAATCTAGTCTCATCTACCCACATTTGGCCCAGGGTCCACTAAACCTCTCCTATCCAAGGATTCTGAATTACCCCTATGAACTGTGCTTTTTGAAAAGAGAGAGAGAGAGAGGTGTACAACACAGACACCTTGTTATTAAGAGAGAGAGAGGCGAAGATTGTTTGAAGATGATGTTATGGTTTCTCTGCAGCACGCTTACACTTCTGCAAGGACATTGGCAGTTTCTAAGTTCTTACAGAGAGAGAAGGGAGGAGCTACTTGATGGACAGCTGGTGTTCAGCACGGTGAGATAAATAGAAGGTCAGCTGATAGCCTGGTAGACACATGGCTTTGGACACTGAATGAGCTTTGTTGTGCCCGCAGAAAAGTGGGTTTTGGAGGATTGATCAGGCAGATTGATCAGTGGTTCTCGCAGTGTGAAAAGGGTGTGACCGGTGGGGAGTTATTTGTGTGTCTGACCCTTGCCTGGGTTGATAATTCCACCACAGAAGAACGGTCCCTTTCGGTGTGGTCACAGTCGGTGACTTCTGAAGGATTTCGGAGGACAACGGGAAGATCAACGGCGTCAGCTCACCTGAAGACTCAAACCTCTCTCTCTTTCTCCGTCACTACTCAATTCCATACCAGGAACTGAACTGAACTTTACTCATCACCATAAAGCTGTATCTATTTACCCCTAGGCTTGCAAAAGCTTGGTTTACATATATTTCCACACTTACATATAATCATTGCTAACCTGCTTGATATATCTGAATTTATATTACTGTATTGCGTAGTTACTAATAAATAATATTAGTTAATAGCAATACCAGACTCCAAAGTGTTTTCTATTTCTGCTGGTTCTTTAACCCGTCAAGGGGTACGTGACAAAATTGGGGACTCGTCTGGGATATGAACAAACTGGTGGGAGCCATTCTAAAAATTGTGTGGAGGTTTGTTTGAATTGATTGGGGAAAATCCCTTTTGATTTGCTTGTGTGGAATATCAGCAGAAATGGAGTTTGAGGTTAATAAGTTTGTGGCAGGACCAACCCCTGAGGCGTTGGATGATGCTACGAGGAACGTGCTGTTGGCAGTCGCTCAAAAGTTAAGACTAAAGGTGACCACTAAGATGAGGAAAGCTCAGATGCAGATGGTAATAGCCCAGCATTATGTAGCTAAGGGGAAGTTTAATGAGGAGGTGTTAGAGTTATTTGCTGGTGGTAAACTAACTGAGACAGAGGTTCAGCTTCAGGTGGAGCAAGTCAGGCTGGAGGCTGAGGACAGGAAAAGACAGCATGAGTTGCAACTGAAACAGCTCGAGGCTAGAGAGGCAGAAAAGCAGAGAGAGTTTGAGAGGGAGATGGTGCGGCAAGGAGTTCCAGTGCCAAGCCGTAACAGGGAGCCGGTTGTACCGTTTAATGTTAGCCAAGAAATTAAATTAGTACCTCCATTTGAGAAGTTGATAGGTATTTTCTACATTTTGAAAAAGTGGCCATAAGTCGGAACTGGCCGAGAGATCAGTGAGCTGTTCTGTTACAAAGTGTGACTAAGGGGAAGGCCCAATGAGCGTATTCGGTGTTGTCTGTTGCAGACGCAAATGATTATGATGTAGTGAAAGGTGCTGTACTTAAAGTTTACGAGTTGGTTCCAGCGGCATGCAGACAAAGGTTCCGAAATTTGAGGAAGCCTTGGGACCGCACGTATTTAGAGTTTGCCCATGAGATGCAGTTGTACTTTGATTGCTGGTGTACCTTGAAAGGGGCAAGAGAGAATACTGACAACCTGGAAGAGTTGAAATTGATTGAACAGTTTAAAGGTTGCGTCTCTGATGGTTTAAGGACGTACTTAGATGGGAAAGAGGCAGCGACACTGTCAGAGTCTGCTAGATTAGCAGACGAGTATGCCTTAACTCATAAGGTTAGGTTTTTTTCTGAATAGGAGTTACCAAAAGGGTAATAGAGATAATCCACCGGCTAAACCGGAGAGTAAACCGGGGACTAGTGATAAAAGTAATGAGGAAGGGAAGCAGTTAAAAGGAAAACTTCCCAGTTTCAAGTGTAACTTTTGTGGGAAGCCTGGCTACGTGGCGTTCAATTGTTTTGCTATGAAAAGGGAAAAAGGAAAAGAGAAGGAGAAAACCCCAAATGCCTGCGTCCAGATGGTTAAAACACCACTGAAGAAGGAGGGTTCTAACCGAGTTCAAGAGAGACTCGAGAGATTTATTTCAAATGGATTTGCGTCTGTGAAGAAGGGGTCAACCCCAGTTCCAGTGAGAATCTGGAGAGATACTGGGGCTCTTCAGTCACTAATATTAAAGAGTGTTTTGGAATTTGGTGCTGAGACGGAGACTGGTGAAGCGAATATTATCAAAGGTATTGGAAAGGGGACTGAAGCCGTGTCTTTGCATAAGATAGTTTTGAAATGGTATCCAGACCAGTCACAATAGGGGTCCAGTCTGAGCTACCGATAGACAATGTTGATGTCTTGCTCGGTAACGACCTTGCAGGTGGAGCTGTTTACCTAGCAGTTCAGCTAACAAGTAAGCCTGCTGCTATTGAGGACCTACCCATAGATGCTGACATATACACTGCCTGCGCAGTAACCAGAAGCATGTCGGAAAAGTCTGCTAATGCTATTGATTTATCCCAGACTTTCCTACCATCCCTATATCAACAGGACTTAGAGGGTAGTAAGGCTGAGGAGAGTAAGGAGGATGAGAAAGACTTGTCCTTGTCGAGGAAGGAATTTATAGAGGAACAAAATAAAGATCCTGAAATTGTGGCTTTAAAAGAGACAGCCCTCTCTGAGGATGAAATTCAGAATGAGTCAGGGGGATATTATCTTAAAGATGGGGTGTTAATGAGAAAGTGGAGACCAGCCACTGTGCCTGCAGGTAAGGATTGGGCTATTGTGCACCAGGCAGTGGTTCCAAAAGTTTACAGGGCTGAAATATTAAACCTGGCCCACAAGATGCCTTTAGGTGGACATTTTGAAGTAAAGAAGACAGTGCACAGGATCATGAGGGAATTTTATTGGCCTAACCTGAGGAAAGATATTGTCAATTACTGCAGAGGGTGTCATATGTGCCAGGTGGTGGGAAAACCTAACCAGGCCATCCCAAAAGCACCACTTCGGCCGATACCTGTATTTGGTGAACCATTTTCCAGGGTCATAGTGGATTGTGTAGGCCCATTACCAAAGACTGCAGCTGGTCATCAGTACTTGTTAACAATTATGTGTGCTGCATCTAGGTTCCCTGAAGCCGTGCCTCTCAGAAACATCCAGGTCAAGACTGTGGTAAAGGCACTCAGCAAGTTTTTCGCACTGGTAGGTTTACCTAAAGAAATTCAATCTGACCAGGGTAGTAACTTTACTTCAAGAACATTCCAGCAAATAGATCCTGAGCTGAGGGCTAAACAAATTGTGTCATCTGCCTACCACCCAGAGTCTCAAGGAGCTTTGGAGTGGTTTCATTCCACTTTAACGACCATGATTAAAACCTACTGTTATGAGAATGACAGGGACTGGGATGAAGGGATACACTTATTACTTTTTGCCGTGAGAGACACCATTCAAGAAACCCTGGGATTTAGCCTGTTTGAGCTCATTTTCGGCCATAGGCCCAAAGGACCTTTGACCTTGCTCAGAGAGCAATGGTCTAACCCAAAAGTGTGTGTCAGTGTGTTAGATTATGTTTTGAAATTTCACGAAAGACTTAACAAGGCTTGTGACCTTGCCAAGAAGAATTTGCAAATCTCCCAAATTAAAATGAAACATTGGTTTGATAAGAGAGCGAGGGAGCAGGTGTTCAAGGTTGGAGATAAAGTGCTGGTTCTGTTCCCCCTTGTGACCAACCCCCTCCAAGCACAATCTCATGGACCATACCACATAATTAAGAAAATTGATTCTCTGAATTATGTTATTGAAACTGCTGACAGAAGGAAGGCTACCCAATTAGTGCATGTAAACATGCTGAAGCCCTATTATGACCCTGAGACGGTACCAGTAAGTATTGTTATGAAAACAAATGGGGCTGAGGAATTTGATAATGAGGTGCAAGATCATTTTGACAAACTGAATATTGTATCAACAAGACTTGAGAATTCCACTATTTTGAAAAACCTTACTGATAAAGTCTGTCATCTGGAGCCTGCACAGAGAAAACAATTGAAAGACCTAATGAACAAGCATAAAGATTTATTTCCTGACATTCCAAGATGATGCACAGCTGCAGTGCATGATGTCATTGTAAATTCAGCCCAGCCCATCAAACAGCATCCTTACAGAATGAACTTTGAGAAAAAGCAAAGGGGTTGAAAAAGAAATTGGCTACATGCTAGCAATTGGTATCATTAGGCAACCTACCTCAGACTGGACGTTGCCCTGCGTTCTTGTGCCTAAACCAGACGGTAGTATAAGATTCTGTACTGACTACAGGAAAATCAATGCAATAACCAAGACAGATGCTTATCCTATCCCAAGAGTCAATTACTGTATTGATAAAGTGGGAAAGGCTAAGTACCTCACAAAAATTGATCTGTTAGAAGGATATTGGTGTGTTCCTTTGACCGAAAGGGCCAGAGAAATTTTAGCATTTGTCACACCTTCGGGACTATATGAATATAATGTTTTATCCTTCGGGATGAAAAATGCTCCAGGAACATTTCAAAGAATGATCAATTCTGTGATTAGAGGTCTAGAAAACACAGGGCTTATATTGATGATCTGGTTGTATGGAATGACATATGGGAAGAGCATATTATGGCTGTAGGAGAACTGTTTGAAAGGCTGTCCAAGGCCAATCTTACTGTGAACCTCGCTAAAAGTGAGTTTGGCCATGCCACAGTTACATATCTGGGCTATGTAGTAGGCCAGGGCCAACTGGCTCCTGTACGGGTCAAGGTTCAAGCTATTGCTGAGGTTCCTGTTTTGACTGGCAAGAAAGCTTTAAGAAGGTTTTTGGGAATGGTTGGGTATTATCGCAAGTTTTGTAAGAACTTTGCAGATATCGCTCTCCCCCTAACGAAAATCCTAGGGAAGTGTGAAAAATTTGTATGGAGTGAGCTTTGCCAGGAGGCATTTGAACGTCTGAAAACCATCCTGTGTTATCATCCTGTGCTCAAAGCACCTGATTTTTCTAAGCCATTCTCTATAGCAACAGACGCTAGTGATGAAGCTGCTGGAGCAGTACTGTTACAGAAAGGTGTGGATGACATTGAACACCCAGTAGCTTATTTCTCAAAGAAATTTAATGTGCACCAGAAAAATTTTACAGAGAGAGAAGGGAGGAGCTACTTGATGGACAGCTGGTGTTCAGCACGGTGAGATAAATAGAAGGTCAGCTGATAGCCTGGTAGACACATGGCTTTGGACACTGAATGAGCTTTGTTGTGCCCGCAGAAAAGCGGGTTTTGGAGGATCGATCAGTGGTTCTCGCAGTGTAAAAGGGTGTGACCAGTGGGGAGTTATTTTTGTGTCCAACCCTCGCCTAGATTGATAATTCCACCACAGAAGAATGGTCCCCTTTGTTGTGCTCACAGTCGGTGACTCCTGAAGGATTTCAGAGGACAACGGGAAGATCGATGGCGTCAGCTCACCTGAAGACTCAAACCTCTCTCTCTCTCTCTCTCTCCATCACTATTCAATTCCATACCACGAACTGAACTGAACTTTATTCATCACCGTAAAGCTGCATCTATTTACCCCTAGGCTTGAAGAAGCTTGGTTTTCATATATTTCCACACTTATATATAATCATTGCTAACCTGTTTGATATATCTGAATTTATATTACTGTATTGCGTAGGTACTAATAAATAATATTAATTAATAGCAATACCAGACTCCAAAGTGTTTTCTATTTCTGCTGGTTCTTTAGCCCGTCACGGGGTACGTGACAATCCAGATGGCTTTTAAACACCTCAACCACTATTTCTGGCAGCTCATTCCAAATACACACCACCCTTTGTGTATGTATTTGTGTAGAAGCTATCTCTCTCTGTTTAAATCTCTCACCACTGATCTTAAACCTTACTGGTTTCCCCAAGCCCATCTTCGACTGTTGATGGATGTCACATTCCACTGTACATTTCAATATACATGTGAGAAGAAAGCTAATCCTTAAATTGTTTGATCTTCCAAACTGCAATCCCTCAAATGTATCTGGATTGAAAGCCATTTACCAATCCTTAGTCCAAGATGGTGCTGGTGAACTACGGTGACGAGCTGCAGGCTGCTTAGAAAACTTCTAAATTTGCCTCTTTTGAATTACTTTCACTGCAATCTGCAGCATGCAATTTCCCTCTAAGCAATATACTTTTGAATAGTCTTAATGAACCAGTGGTTTCATAACCTTGTGAAAGATTTGCAGACGTGACTCTCAAGCATGCAGGTATGGCATCTTTAACCAGATGAAGGTATATTGCCATGGCTGTAAGAGAGGAGGAAAGGAGAACTCCAAGCCAGGCTGAAACACAGAGTAATGAGGCTCCCTCATCCAGCAGTTTTGTTAGCAAATGTACAGTTGCTGGGAACAAAGTCGAGGACCCAAGGGCAAGATTGTTATATTGGAGGGAAATGAGATGTTACTGTGTTCTGTGTTTCACAGAGACTGGACTCACTCCAGACACACCGGATGCATTGGTCACCCGAAGGCTTCTCGATACACAGGATGTTTAAACTGCTGATTTGGAGAAGGCAAGAGTCCGTTTTTCATGATAAACTCTTAGGGGTGCTCAGATGTGGTGGTTTTGTCTACTCGTAATCCTCCAGCCTGGAGTAGCTAATGATTAAGTGCTGACCATTTTACTTATCAAGAGTTCTCCTCCGTGATCCTGACTGCAGTTTATCTACCATGAAAAGCTGATGGTGATCAGGCACTCGAGATGTTGAATGCAGCTATCACCAAACAAGAAACAGCTCACCCTGACACATTTTAATCACAATTGGGGAATTCAACCAGGCCTTTTTGAAGTAATCTCTGCCCAATTATGATCAGCATATAATGTATACCACCAAGGGTCCCAATACACTAAACTACTGCTATTCTGCAATAAGAATTGCCTACCGTTCTATGCCCAAACCATAGTTCAGTAAATCTGATCACTTGGCTGTCTTTCTCCTACTTGTATACAGGCAAAGGCTAAAGAGCACAGCTCCAGAGAGCAGTTCAACAAAGAGGTAGTCGCAGGAGGCAGGGAAGCTTTGAATCGGTGGACTGGGCCCATGTTCAACAACTCATCTGTGGGTCTGAATGAATAACCCATGGTTGTCACGGTCTTTATCAAAACAGATGTAGATGAGTGTGTTCCCAAAAAATCATTCGGAGTCCTTCTCAACCAGAAGCCCTGGATGAACCATGAGATCTGCAATTTGCTGAGGGCCAGATCAGAGGCATTCAGGTCTGGCGACCAAGTCAGATATAAGAGGCCCAGTTATGATCTCTGGAAAGCCATACTACAAGTGAAGTGGTAACTCCAGACTAAACTTGAATCACTGGAAGATGTTCAACAGCTGAGGCAGGGCATGAATGCTATTAACTCTTACAAAGTGAAACTAAGCAACATAGGTGACAACAGGGCGTTGCTTCCAGATGAGCTGAGTGCCTTCTATGCTCGTTTTGACTGTCAAAACATGGAGGAACCTTCACAAACTCCCACAGTCCCCAGTGACCCTGTGATTTTGGTCTCTGAGGCTGACATGAGAGCATCCTTCAGGAGGGTGAACCCAAGGAAAGCATCTGCCTGAGTACTAATGATCTGTGCTATTTAACTGGCTGGAGTGTTCACTGATATCTTTAACCTCTCACTTCTGCATTCTGAGATACTCACCTGCTTCAAGCAGGCTTCAATTATACCAGTCCCTAAGAAGAACGATCAATGACGATCATCCAGTAGCACTTAACATATAATGTGATGAAGTGCTTTGAGAGGTTGATGGTGAAACATAGCAAGTCCTGCTTGTGAAGTGACTTGGATCTGCTCCAATTTGTGTACTGGCACAATAATTTCATTGGTTGTTCACTCAATCCCGGATGGCAAAGGTGCATAGATCTGGATGCTCTTTATTGACTACAGCTTGGTATTTAATACCAAGATCCCCTCATAACTAATCAATAAGCTTCAATACCTTGGCTTCAATATCTCCTTTTACCATTGGAACCTTGATTTCCTCAATTGCAGACCCTGGTCAGTTCAGATCGGCAACAACATCCCCTCCACAATCTCCTTCGGCACAGATGCACCACAAGGCTGTGTGCTGAGCCACCTGCTCTGCTCACTCTACACTCATGACTGTATGGTTATGCACAGCTCCAATGCCATACTTCAGTTTGCTGATGACACCACTGTTGTTGGCTGAATCAAAGTGGTGATGAATCAGCATATAGATTGAAAATCTGGCTGAGTGATGCCACAACAACCTCTCACTCAACGTCAGCAAGACCAAAGAGCTGATGATAGACTTCAGGAGGTGGAAATCATTCATCCATGAGCCAGTCCTCATCAGGGGATCTAAAGTGGAGGGGTCAGCAAATTTAAACTCCTCAGTGTTCTCAGTTCGGAGGATCTGTCTTGGGCCCAGCACATGACTGAAGAAAGCACGGCAGAGCCTCTACTTCCCTAGGAGTTTGTGAAGATTCGGCGTGACATCTAAAACTCTGATAAACTTCTGTAGGTGTGTGATGGGGAGTATATTGACTAGTTGAAACACCAATGCCAGGAACGGAAAATGCTACAGTAAGTAGTGGATATTGCCCAGTAAAGCCCTCCCCACCATTGAGCACATCTACAAGGAGTGCTGTCTGAGGAAAACAGCATCCATCATCAGGGTCCTCCACCATCCCGGCCATGCTCTATTCCCACTGTTGCCGTCAGGAAGAGGTACAGGAGCCTCAGGACCCGCACCACCAGGTTCAGCTTTACTACCCCTCAGCCATCAGGCCCTTGAACCAGTCGGGATAACTTCACTCAACTACACTTGCCCCATCACTGAACTGTTCCCACAACAGATGGATTCACTTTCAAGGACTCTTAATGACATTCTCTCAATATTTATTGTTTTTTAATTTATCATTATTATTTCTTTTTTACATTTGTATTTGCACAGCTTGTTGTCTATTACACATTGGTTGTTTGCCTGTCCTACTGGGTGCTGTCTCTCATTGATTCTATTAATGGAAGACCCCACCCACAAGAAAACGTATCTCAGGGATGTATATAGTAACATTTATGAATATTGAACTTTGAACATACCCAGCTGATCAAGATCCCCTGTAATTTTCCACAGCCTTCTATTCTATCTACAACACCACCTACTTTAGTATCATCCACAAACTTACAAACCATGCCTCATTCATTCACATCCAAATTGTTTGTATAAATTACGACCAACAAACGTCTCAACACTGTCCCCTGTGATACACTACTGGACACAGGCCTCCAGTCTAAGAAACTACCCTCAACTATTGCCCTCTGCTTCCCACCACTGAGCCAATTATGAACCCCTGACATCCCAATGCCCCAACTCAAGTTGTGACGTGACATCCCAACTCTTCTTCTCAGTGCCCTGACCAATGAATGCAATGCCTTGTTCACTTGTGTCACCATTTACAGGGAAGGGAACTATCTACCTGCATTCCCCCTACCCTCCAGATCTCTATATTGAGCAGTTTTGGGCCCCATATCTAAAAGAAGTATGTGCTGGCATTGAAAAGGGTCGAAAGGAGGTTCAAGAGAATGATCCCAGGAAAGAAAGGGTTAATGTATGAGGAGGTTTGATGGCTCTGGGGCTGTTCTTGATAGAGTTTAAAAGAATGAGGGGGATTTCATTGAAACCATTCAAATATTGAAAGCGCAAACACGAGGAATTCTGCAGATGCTGGAAATTCAAGCAACACACATCAAAGTTGCTGGTGAACGCAGCAGGCCAGGCAGCATCTCTAGGAAGAGGTACAGCCGACATTTCAGGCCGAGACCCTTCGTCAGGACTAACTGAAGGAAGAGTGAGTAAGAGATTTAAAAGTAGGAGGGGGAGGGGGAGATCCAAAATGACAGGAGAAGACAGGAGGGGGAGGGATGGAGCCAAGAGCTGGACAGGTGATTGGCAAAAGGGGTATGAGAGGATCGTAGGAGAGGAGGCCCAGGGAGAAGGAAAAGGGGGAGGGGGGGGAAAACCCAGAGGATGGGCAAGGGGTATAGTCAGAGGGACAGAGGGAGAAAAAGGAGAGTGAGAGAAAGAATGTGTGTATAGAAATAACGGATGGGGTACGAGGGGGAGGTGGGGCATTAGCGGAAGTTAGAGAAGTCAGTGTTCATGCCATATTGAATATTGAAAGGTCTAGATACAGTGAATGCGGAGAGTATGTTTCCTATAGTGGAGGAGTCCAGGGTTAGAGGGCACAGCCTCAGAATACAAGGATGTCCCTTTAAAACAGAGATAAGAAGGAATTTCTTTAGCCAGAGGGTGGTGGATCTGTGGAATTAATTGCCACAGACAGCTAGGAGGCCAAGTCATTGGATATATTTAAAGCAGAGGTTGATAGGTTCTTAGTTAAAGCATTGAAGGTTATGGGGAGAAGGCAGAAGAATGGGGTTGAGAGTGATAATAAATCAGCCTTGACGGAATAGTGGAGAAGACTCGATGGTCCAAATGCCCCAATTCTACTTTTATGCCTCTTATGGTCTTATTTATGATTCCTCTGTCAGGGCCCTGCTATTCACTGTGTAGGGGTGGAGAGGGGAGGCGCTGTAGGTGAGGTCCACTCCTGGCCCCACAAGCTGGCTTCCCAATACCACCCCAGTCATGGAACAGTAGACTAATGGTTGGCATAATGCTATTACGGTGCCAGTACTCAGGGTTCAATCGCTACTGCTGCTCATAGAGTTTGTACCTTCTCCTCGTGACCGTGTGGGTTTCCTCTGGGTGATCCGGTTAACCTCCACGTTCCAAAGATGTACAGGTTAGGGCTAGTGAGCTGTGCGTGCTATGCTGGCATCAGAAGTGTGGCGACACTTGTGGGCTGCCCCACCACATTCTGTCTGTGCTGGTTGTTGACACAAACAACATTTTGCTGTATGTTTCGATGTACATGTGACAAATAAAGCTTATCTCTTAATCTCTCCATCACACACGGCTCACCTCTCGCAGCCGGCTTCTCGTCCTCAATGACAATGTTTTCTGAACTTCGGCTGTGGGGTCCCTGCCCGGCTTTGTTGACACAGGTGACTCGGAACTTGAGTGTGCCCTCGGTCAGCTCGGTGGCATTGTAGAAGCAGTCGGCGATCCCAGTAGCCATCACTTTCCACAGCTCCTCCCCTGTCAGAGGTCAGCCCATTACACAAATGTACAAATCGTCGACCCACACCAACTATAGCCATGCACCACAGAAAGCATCCTATCCAAAATGTATCATGGCTCGGTATGGCAGCTGCTCTGCTGGGGACCGCAAGAAAGTGCTGACGGTTGTGGACACAGCTCAGCTCATCACCAAATCTAGCCTGTCTACACTTCTCACTGCCTCAGTAAGAGGGCCAACATAATCAAAGATCCCACTTATTCTGGACATTCTCTCATTTCCCCCCTCACATTGGGTAGCAGATAGAAGAACCACCAGGCTCAAGGACAGCTTCTCTCCCACTCTAAGACTTACCTTGTTACGACCTTGCACTTGACTGTATGCCTGCACTGCTCTATCTCTGTAATATTTTACTCTGCATTCTGTTATTATTTTCCCTTGTTCTGCTTCAATGCATTGCGGTAATGCATTGATCTGTATGAACAGTACGCAAGACAAGCTTTTCACTGTATCTTGGTACAATTCCAATACTCTTACCTTTGAGTTTCTGCTCCAGGGTGTAGCTGCATGGACCAGGTGAGTCGGCTGGCTTCCACAGGACTAACGCTGTGTTCTTGTACTTCTGAGGGATCTCAGGGGGTCCTGGTTGCCCAGGTAGACCTAGGAAGCAGAAGCAGAATTGGATTTAGTATTAGGCCAACAGGCAGCACCCTCAGCTCTGCTCCAGAGGATGAATATGTGTCCTCTTCTCATTACTACCAGGCCAAGACACAACCAGTCAATGTACTCTCCATCACACATATATAGGAGTTTGTCAAAGTTTTAGATGTCATGCTGAATCTTCGCAAATTTCTAAGGAAGTAGAGGTGCTGCCGTGCTTTCTTCATAATTGCACTTTCATGTTGAGCACAGAACAGTTCTTCTAAAATGATAACACTGAGGAATTTAAAGTTGCTGACCCTCTCCTCCCCTGATCCCCTGATGAGGACTGGCTCACGGACTTCTGGTTTCCTCCTCCTGAAGTCAATAATCAGCTCCTTGGTCTTGCTGACATTGAGTAAGAGGTTGTTGCTGTGGCATCACCCAGCCAGATTTTCAACCTCCTTCCTATACGCTGATTCGTCACCACTTTCGATTCAGATAATGACAGTGGTGTCCACAGCAAACTTGAATACAGTATTGGAGCTGTGCTTAGCCTCACAGTCATAAATGAAAAGTGAGTAGAGCAGGGGGCTAAACACACAGCCTTCTGGTGCACCTGTGCTGATGGGAGATTGTGGAAGAGATGTTGCCAGTCTGAACTGACTGGGGTCTGCAAGTAAGGAAATCCAGGATCCAATTGCCCAAAGCTTTGCAGCTTATTGATTAGTCTTGAGGGGATGATGGTACTGAATGCCAAGCTGTAGTTGACAAGGAGCAGCCTGATATATGCACCTTTGCTTTCCACATGTTCCAGGGATTGAGTGAAGAGCCAATGAAATTACATCTGCTGTGGACCTGTTGCACCAGCAGGCAAGTTGGAGCAGATCCAAGTCGTTTCTCAGGGAGCAGCTGATATGGTTCATCACTGACATCTCAAAACACGTCATCACAGTGGATGTAAGTGCTGCTGGACAACAGTCACTGAGGCTGGTTCCTCTGATACTTCAGGGTAGTAACTGCTCCTGAACCTGAACTTCTTAGGCAGTGGTACGAGTGAAATCTGCTTGAAGCAGGTGGGTATCTCCGACTGCTCAAGCAAGAGGTTTAAGATATTGGTGAACACTCCAGCCAGTTGAGTAGCTTTGTATTTTGGTCAGGTGCCCCATCTGGGCCTGATGCTTTCTGTGGGTTTACACTCATTACACTACCTTGCTGCCCTATCAAATACAGATTTGATCTGTGTGGACAGTATGCATGGCAAGTTTTTCACTGTAGCTCGTACATGTAACAATTCCCATGCCTCCCAGAGAGAGTCCCATTTCCTTATATCCCTCAAAACCATTCTTACAGATCCACAATTCCTTGGAAAGGTCATCACAGTCAGAGTGGGTTTAAAGAGAGCTTTTAGCACATTGCCTGCTCAAATCAGAGTATATTGGGTACAGGAGTTGGGATGTTATGTGGAAGTTGTATAATATGTCAGTGAGGCATAATTTGGAGTATTTTGTGCAGTTCTGGTCACCTACAGTAGCTACAAGAAAAACGTAAAAAAGATCTTAACAACAATAAGACAGCTTACAGAGAGGTGATGAAAGAGCTCGAGGCCTGGTGCCAGGCAAATAACCTTTTCCTCAATGTCAACAAGACAAAGGAGAGTGTTACCAATGTCCGGAGAACTCGCACCACTCACATCCTTCTTTACATCAGTGGCACAGCAGTGGAAATTGTGAGTAGTTTCAAACTCCCACATCTCACATAACGTCTCATGGACCCTGAACACATCATATGCAATCAGGAAAACTCACAAATGCCTCTGAGGAGGCAGAAGAGAGTTCAAGTTCATGTTCAAGCTTAATTGTCATTCAACCATACATGAATACAACCAAACAAAACAATGTTACTCTGAGGCCAAAGTGCAAAACAGTCACACGCAGCAGAAAGGACATATAGCACATATAAGATAGCAAGCATATACCAGTAAAATACAGTCACACAAAAAAAATTGTCCAAGACCGTGAGTCCATGAATATTGCAGCACTCTGTAGTTAAACACCATATGGCTTGTCATCCGCCAAGCGAAGGACTGGAGGTGGGGGGTTTGGGCAGCACAGACTCCTGCTTGGACTCCACGCCACACCGCCCCTAACACTCCAGTGGAGCATACTAACTCCAAAGCCTCTTCCCTGGGTGGCTGTAAACGCGTGAGACTACGGCTTGATGCCTTATCCTCACTATGACCAAGGTCACGCAGCTCCCCCACCACAGCCAATAAACCAGTGAACCGGACTTTCACCATTCCACATCGACAACATCAAACAAGGCCTTGAGATCACAAGAAAAGTGACTAAGATGATCACTCAGTGTTGATTTGTGCACAGGTTTCTCCAATGCCTCTCTGTGCCAGCAACAGCACTGTGCACCGTACACATCTATACTCACATCCTTCTATTGAATGCTGTGTCATAATAAGCTGCATCTCTGCATGGTATGGAAACTGCACTGCAGCGGACAGGAAAGCTCTACAACAGATTGTTAAAACTGCCCAACACATCACTGCACCAGCCTACCCACTGTCAAGGACATATATACAGAAAGACACTGGAAACACTGTGAAGGGCTCCACCCACCCTGCTCATGGACTGTTTGTCCCACTCTCATCAGGAAGGAGGTTATGCAGCATCCACACAAGACCACCAGACTCAAAAACAGTTACATTCCCCAAGCAGTAAGGCTGATCAACACCCCCACTCACTAAACCACCCCTCCATGTCCCCCCTCCACCATAAAACAACAGCACAGGAACAGGATCTTTGGCCCACAGTGTTATGCTGAACCAATTAAATAAGTAATCAATTGGCCAGTTTCCTAAGGTTGTCATACCTGAGTTGGTACTGGGGACGAGCTCCCACTACCTATAAAGTGCTCCAAATGGCATGTGACTCTAATAGCCTCTGACAACCAAGTCCAACTGTTGGCTTCACGTGTGGCTTAGCTACTAGGCCCGGCGGAACTGTTTCTACTGACCAGAGAAGGGGCAAAGGTGGACCACTGGTGCCTCAAAACCAGTTGCTTTGGGCAGGTGGGCTTGTCAGCCTTGGACAGCAGCCCACCTAGGGGAAGGAAAACTTTGATTTTAAGCATCGGCTACCTTGCGGCCATACTCAACCATGGGAAAGGCTTCGGGAGTAAACCTTGTGGAAGAAATGTGGAGCTGGGGTCCCTAAAGTAAAGCAGTTTGATGTTGTTTTCAACTTCACTCTGGCAACCTCTGCGATGACACTGGTGCCAAGCTGCAGGAGAAAGATGGGAGATTTGATAGAGGTATACAAAATTATGAGGGGTATATATAGGGTAAATGCAAGCAGGCTTTTTCCACTGAGATCAGGCGAGACTAGAGCTAGAGGCCATGGGCAAAGGGTGAAAGATGATGTACTCATGGGGTTCCTCTCTCAGAGGGGTGAGAGTGTGGAATGAGTTGCTAGCAGAAGTGGTGGATGTGGGTTTAATGTAACATTTAGGTGAAGTTTGGATACGTACATGGATGGGAGAGTTATGGAGGTTATGGTCTGGGCACGAGTTCATGGGACTACACAGAATAACAGTTTGGCATGGGCAAGACAGGCCACAGGGTTTGTTTCTGTGCGGTAGTCCTCTATGACTATGAAGCTATCAGAGAACCTCTCTCTGTCCTTTCCCTCGGGCCTGACTCCTCCTCCTCCAATCCTATCTCCTTCAGCATCCTCGCCCACCACCTCTTTCAGTCGCTCAGTGAGAGAGAGTGATCACATGCTGGGATTCATCTGACCGTAGCTCGGGGGCGGGCTGGGCTCTCTTCCTGTGATGCACTTACGCGCGAGGGATACGGTACAGGAGCTGGCAGCTGTGCCCAGGGCATTGGAGGCCGTGCATTCGTAGACCCCAACGTCCGTTCTCGTGGTCTTCAGGATGGTCACCAGCTGCCGTCCATCGGCACTCGAGACGACCTTCACCCGCTCATCGGACAGCAGGGGCTTTTGGTCTGAGGGAGAAATACAGGCGGAAGGACCATTAGGCTCAGGGCAGGATAGAGGGTCGGGAGGTGGAGGTGAAGGTGGGGGGAAGGCTGGGGAGCGAGGAGAGAGGTGGGAGAATGGGCGGAATATTGAGTTCAGAAGGGTAGATCGAAAGTGAGAGAGGGAGTGAGGTGAGAGTGTTGGGGGCTCTGGGGAGTCAGGAGGAGAGGGACCAATGGATACAGGGAGAGAGATAGACAGACAGAGAGAAACAGTGAGACAAAGAGGGAGCTGGGTGAGGGGCCGAAGAAGAATAGGAGGAATAATGGAATACAGTATATGGACCCAGAGTGAGTGGGGAAGGTTAGAGTGGAAGATAGGAATAGAGAATAGGAGAGAGATAGAGACGCAGGATGTGATATTGTGGTAACTGAGGGTGTAAGGATGACGTGGGGTTGGGGAGTTACATCAGGGTAATTCAGGATGACACGATGATGATTGGTAAAACAGTGACATCATGATGACTGTATAACGTTGACAATGGGTGTGATATCATGATGACAATGGGCATGACATCATGGGGACTTGAGTGTGAAATCACAATGACTGCACTATGACATCACAGTGAATGGAGTGTGACATCACGGCAAGAGGAACGTGTAGGAATGTTACAGTGAAGCCCCCTGAACCAGGGACACTCACACCCCGACTGACCTTTCATCCAGGTGACGACAGGAGTTGGGCTCCCTGCTGGCAAACTGCACAGGGTGAGGGCGTCACCTTCCAGCAGCATCTGGTCCTTCAGTTTCACATGGAAGACGGGTGGGAAATCTGCAAAGATCATCAGGAGAGCCACTCAGTAACTCTAACCAAACACTGTGACAGGACACACAGAGAGGTGGACAGCATCCACACTCTAGCCTCCTCATCGCCATGGGCAAGACAGCACCACAAAATTACAGAACGGTTAATAACATTCCCATTCCAGAGACATGAGAATCAGGGAGAGAAACATCAACTGAGCACAGAGTGAAGCTCCCTCTACACTGTCTCATCGCACCTCTGGGGCCAGACATAGAGCGAAACTCCCTCTACACTGTCCCATCACACACTCCCAGGGTTAGACACAGAGTGAAGCTCCCTCCACATTATCCTAACACACACTCCTGGGGTCAGACTCACAGTGAAGCTCCCTCTACACTGTCCCATCACACACTCCCAGGGTCAGACACAGAGTGAAGCTCCCTCTACACTGTCCCATCACACACTCCCAGGGTCAGACACAGAGTGAAGCTCCTTCCACACTGTCCCATCACACACTCCCAGGGTCAGACACAGAGTGAAGCTCTCTCTACACTGTCCCATCACACACTCCCAGGATTAGACACAGAGTGAAGGTCCCTCCACACTGTCCCATCACACACACTCCCAGGGTCAGACACAGAGCGAAGCTCCCCCTGCACTGCCCCATCACACACTCCCAGGGTCAGGCACAGAGTGAAGGTCACCCTGCACTGTCCCATCACACACTCCCAGGGTCAGACACAGAGTGAAGGTTCCTCTACACTGTCCCATCACACACTCCTAGGATTAGACACAGAGTGAAGGTCCCTCCACACTGTCCCATCACACACACTCCCGGGGTCAGACACAGAGTGAAGGTTCCTATCGTCCTTCTTTCCGTACCGTCCCATCACATGTTTCCAGGGCGAAAGCAGCATGAATTAGACTTTGTCCCCACTTTCCCGATCTTCAGGAAGGGGGGATAAATTGGTCAGGGCTTCCTCACTGGTCTGTTCCTGGGACTGGCCAGCATGGCTATCCACAGAACCAGGCAGTAGGTTATTGAGCCAACTGGCTGCCCCTCTTCCAAGGACACACTTGTGCCTGGGTGCCTCTGGATGGAAACAATGCAGCATCCAGTGGCTGTCTGGAGTCCTTCTAGGACCAGTCCGCATTGCAGGGGCTGGGATGCAGTCTGAGCAAGGAACATAATATTAAATGCTTTATCATAAAAACACGAGATTCTGCAGATGCTGGGAATTCTGAGCAACATACACAGAATGCTGGAGGAACTCAGCAGGTTTGGCAGCATCTACCGAGGGGAATAAACAGTCGGTGTTTTGGGCTGAGACCCTTCATCAGGACTGGAAAGAAAGGGGGAAGGAGCCAGAATAAGAAAGTTGGCAGAGTGGAAGAAGTACAAGTCGCAGGTGATAGGTGAGACCAGATGAGGGTGAAGGGAGGTGGGTGGGGAATAGGGGATGAAGTAAGAAGCTGGGAGGTGATAGGTGGAAGAGGTAAAGGGCTGAAGAAGAAATCCAACAGGAATAGAGAGTGGACCATGCAAGAAAGTGAAGGAGGAGGGGAATCAGAGGGAGGTGAATACCTGATACTTTAAGTCAAAAATCAAACAAAAATTCCACACAAAATGTAGATAAAAAGGAAGGAAGTGTTTGATAAAGGTTTCTGTCACACCTGAGGCACTCCTATGATATACCGTCGAGACATCCTCAGCAGCTACGGCGAGCGAGATGTTGGGCTGTGATATTGCTTTATCCCTTCGCATTCGCGAGAATCCCCATCGGTCCCACCGGGACTTGCGTTCTCCGTGCACGGACGCTGTGTGAACGATCAGAGAGAAGCTTGTGAAGATTTGCTGACAGTAAATGACACCCTTTGACCTTGTGAACTTGGGAAACATCTCTCTGCAGCCCATGGTGTAGGTTCATGGAGGTACATGGCAGGGAAACAGGCCCTTCAGCCCAACATGTTGATGCTGACCCACATTCTCATTTAAGCTGGTTCTGTTTGGCTCATATCCCTCTAAACCTTGAACCTGTCCAAATGTTGTTCATGTACCTGCCTCAACCACTTCTTCCAGAAATTCAGAGCATGAGAGCATGAGATTGTGAGACACAGGAGCAGAATTAGGCCATTTGGTCATCAAGTCTGCTCTGCCTTTTCAATTGGTCCAGAGCCATCAAACATTCCTTTCATTCTAGAGGAGGTTTACCAGAATGATTCCAGGAATGAAAGGGTTAAAGTTTGAAGATTGTTTGATGACTCTGGGCCTGTACTCACTGGAGTTTAGAAGAATGGGGGGGGGGATCTCATTGAAACATATCGAATACAGAAAAGCCGATACAGAGTGGATGTCAAAAGGATGTTTTGTATAGTGGGGGCCTAGGACTAGAGGGCGCTGCCTCAGAATAGAAGAATGTCCCTTTAGAACAGAGATGAGGAATTTCTTTAGCCAGAGGGTGGTAACTCTGTGGAATTCATTGCCACAGACAGCTGTGAGGCCAAGTCACTGTGTGCATTTGAAGCGAATGTTGATAGGTTCTTGATTATTAAGGGTGTCCAAAGGTTACAGGAAGAAGGCAAGAGAATGCGGTTGAAAGGGAAAATAAATCAGCCATGATCGAATGGTAGAACAGACTAAATGGGCTGAATGGTCTAATTCTGCTCCTGTCCTTTGGTCTTATGGTCTAGCTGGAGTAGCCGGGAAGTGAGCAGTGGGCATGTGGGACCAGCAGTTTGCCACATTCATATGTACCTCGTAACATACAGTGAAATGTGTCCATAAGACCATAGGGCATATGAGCAGAATTAGGCCATTTGGCCCATTGAGTCTGCTCCACCGTTTGATCATGAGTGATTTTTTTTATCCCTCTCAGCCCCATTCTCCTTCTCCCTGTAACCGTTGATGCCACTACTAATCAAGAAACTATCAACCTCTGCTCTAAATACTTGGCCTCTACATCCATCTGTGGCAATGAATTCTACAATTCCAAAGTTCGAAGTACATTTCGCCACCCTCTAGCTAAGGAAATCCCTCCTCATCTCTGCTCAAAAAGAACGTCCCTCTATACTGAGGCTGTGCCCTCTGGTCCTAGATCCTCCCACTATAGAAGCATCTTCTGCTCATACACTTTATCCAGACCTTTCAATATTTGACAGGTTTCAATGAGATCCCCCTCTCCTTTCTTCTAAATTCCAGCGAGTACAGGCCCAAAGATTTCAAGCACTTTTTATGGTGAATTTGTGGAATTGCTGCAGAGCTGGTGGAGTTGTTGAGGAAGCCGCTGGCATATGGAGCTAGCGAAGGGCTTGCTTACCTCTCTCCTGCTTGGCAGACAAGCTGACATCCGACTGCAGGGACTCGGAGGAGGGTGCGGAGTGGGTTTGCGCGGCCAGCTGGTTCTGAGGGACGCCCACCTTCTTCAGCGAGCCTGCCTCCGAGGTCGAGCGTCTCAGCAGGGACAGGAAGGGCCGCTTGCCTTCCTTGGCCTGGCGCTGGACAGGGGGATCAGCTCGTGCGGGGGTCTCCTGCACCCTCTCCTCTGACTGGCTACGGGCGAAGCGCAGGGAGATGCCCGTTAATGTCGACTCAATCTTCCTCCGCATGGTCATCCCTGGTGAGCTCTTGGCCTGCTTCCGGAGCCCCTCGGGATCATGGTGCTCCCCTGCTGACTCCTCCCTCTGCATCCCGCTGCCTCTCCCCGCAGGCTGGGATGGCTTGGTTAGGACACCTGCCCTCGGCTTCTCCTCCTTGTTGTCACCCTTCAGCCGCAATGACAGCTTTCTGATGAAGCCGGGGTCCTTTGAGGCTTCTGGAAGGCATTGCTCAGACCTGGACCTGTACAGGAAGGAGACAAAGAGCATAGTGACAAGGTGTCACAAGTTTCTATAGATGCATGTTGAAGAGTATCCTGACTGGTTGCATCATGGCCTGGTAGGGAAATACCAACATCCAAGAACAGAAAAAACTACAAAACGTAGTGGATACAGCCCAGTTTATCACAGCTAAAGCCCTCCCCACCATTGAGCACATTTACAAGGAGTGCTGTCATAGGAATTTGTTGGCACGTGGCCAAGTGGTTAAGGCCTTCGTCTAGTGATCTGAAGGTTGCTAGTTCAAGCCTTGGCTAAGGGAATGTGTTGTGTCCTTGCGCAAGGCACTTAACCACACATTGTTCTGCGATGACACTGGTGCCAAGCTGTATGGGTCCTAATGCCCTTCCCTTGGCTAACATTGGTGTTGTAGAGAGGGGAGACTTGCAGCATGGGCAACTGCCAGTCTTCCATACAACCTTGCCCAGGCCTGCGCCCTGGAAATCTTCCAAGGCGCAAATCCATGGTCTCATGAGACTAACGGATGCCTATAAATTTCATAGGAAAGCAGCATCCATCATCAAGGAGCCCCACCATCTAGTGTATGCTCTATTCTCACTGCAGCCATCAGGCCGGAACTACAGGAGCCTTAGGTCCTGTACCACCAGGTTCAAGTACAGTGATTACCCCTCATCCATCAGGTCCTGAACCAGCATGGATAACTTCATTCACACAGCACTGAACTGATTCCACAATCTATGGACTCACTTTCAAGGACTCGTTCTCAATATCATTTAATGCTTATTTATTTATTAATTTTTTTGAATTTTTACAGCTCATCTTCTTTTGCACATTCGTTGTTTGCCCAACTTTGTTTGCATAGAGTTTTGCATTGATTGTATTATGTCTCTTTGTAGCTACTGTGAATGCCTGCAAGAAGACGAATCTCAGGGTAGCATATGGGTACTTTAATAATGAATTTACTTTGAACTTTGAACAAAGCAAAGCTGGTCATTCACTTCAGGAAGTGGGTTGGTGCACATGCATTAATGATGTTGAGGTTCAGAGGTCTGAGAGTGAACATCACCAACTCGGTCCAACCAGACAGACTTCACAGCCAGGAAAGCCCACCATCACCTCTACTTCCTCAGGAGACTAAAGAAATTTGGCAACATCCTGTTGACCCTTATGAATTTTTATTGACACCAGAGAGCACATCCTATCTGGATGCATTAAAGTTCAAAGTTGATTATCAAAATACATACATGTCAGCATATACAACCCTGAGATGCTTTTTTTTTGCTGGCATACTCAAAACAATCTATAGAATACCTACTTTAGCAGAATCACTGAAAGACCGCACCAACGCGGGTGGTCAACCAGAGTACAAATGACAATAAACTGTATAAGATGAAAAAAAAATAATAATGAATATTGAGAACATGAGATGAAGAGTGTTTGAAAGTGAGTCCATTAGCTGTGGTAACATTTCAATGATGGGGCAAGTGAATTTGAGAGAAATCCCTTTGGTTCAAGAGTCTGCTGGTTGAGGGGTAGTAACTGTTGCTGAACCTGGTGGTGCCAGTCCTGAGGCTCCTGTACCTCCTTCCTAATGGCAGCAGCAAGAAGAGAACATGTCTTGTGTGGGGGTGGGGGTGGGGGTCCTTGAGGATGGATGCTGCTTTCCTGCAGCAGCGTTTTGTGTAGATGTGGTCAATTGTGGGGAAGTCTTTACCCGTGACGGACTGGGCTGTATCCACTACATTTTGTAGGATTTTCTGTTCAAGGGCTTTGGTGTTTTCATACAGGCTGTGATGCAGCCGGTCAATATATTCTCCTAGATAGTAGTTTGTCAAAGTTTTAGCTGTCATGCTGAATCTTCACAATCTCCTAAGGAAGTGGAGGTAGTGCTGTGCTTTCCTTGTAATTGACCTCCAGTGCAACTGCTCTGTCTGTGACCCTAGTAAACTGCAGAGAGCCCGTCTCAGAAACCAGCCTCCCCTGCATAGACTCTGTCCATACTTCATGCTACCTCCGTAAAGCAGCTAGCCTAATCAAAGACCCCACCCACCCCAAGTGTTCTCTCTTCTCTCCCACTGAGCAGAAGATGCTAAAACCTGAAAGCACGTCCCACCAGACTCAGGGACAGCTTCTATCCCACAGTTATAAGACTCTTGAATGGTCCCTAGTATAATCAGATGGATTATTGACTTCACAATCCTCCTCATTATGACCTTGTACCTTATTGTTCACTCGCACTGCACTTTCTCTGTAGCTGTTACACTTTATTCTGCATTGCTATTGTTTTGCCTTGTTCCACCTCGATCTACCTCAGATGACTTGACCTGTCCTCGGGCTGGGGGCGTGTCTGTGAGTGTGAATGGGTGGGTGGGAAAAGAGGCTTGTTTTGCCGTTGCCTTGGTTTGTTCTGCTGAGTATTGTTGGCACGCTATGTTGGCACGCTATGTTGGCACCAGATTGTGTGGCCCCTCTTCATGTACACATGATAAATCCAAACCTGAAACCTGAAATTCTGTACAAACAAAATGCGAGGCAAGCTTTTCATTGTGTCTTGGCGTACAGGGACAATAATAAGACCATAAGACAAAGGAGTAGAATTAAGCCGCTCAGCCCATCGAGTCTGCCCTGCAACTCCAATATCCGATAAACCCACATGAGTACCAATAAAGAAGTAATCTGTATAAACAGTATGCAAGACAAGCTTTTCATTGTATCTTGGGAGATTTGACAATAATAAACCAATACCAATAATGTATTGATCTGTATGAATTGCACACAAGTCAAGTTTTTCACTGTAGATTGCTAAATTCTGTCAATACCTGCTCTCCCGTTGGTCTGCCAGGGGCTCCTGGGCCTTAACCAGCTGCAAGGGCTCGCCCCCGGCCCCAGGCCTGTACATTGCGTCCCTGGCTTCGGTTAGTCGTTCCACCTTCTCCTCCGATTTGGGCCTCATCAGGTGCTTCAGGCTCCGGCTGAGGGACGATTCCTTGCTCCTCTTGAATCGCGCCTCAAACACTTCCTCAGACTCGATGTTTTCAATGTTCAGGCACTGGGCCACGCTGGATGCCTTGGCCTTGACCGGGCGACCCTCCCTGGTTGCCTCCTCAGGGCCTCCTGAGATCTCCTCCCGGGATCTGGACGCCATATCCAGGCTGCTCTCCAGATCTGTTGAGCGGAAGCCCGGAGGTGGAGTGATGGGTTCCAGCATGAGGGGAGAGGAGGGGGGCTCATCTGTGATGGGGGGTATGAGCTGTGGCCGAGCCTGGTATAAAGGCTTGGGTATGGCCTGAGGTAATAGTTCTGGTCTGGCCTGGGATAAGGCTGCCTCAAGTTTGGCCTGGGATAAAGGTTCAGGCCTCACCTGAGGTAATGGTTCAGATTTGGCCTGAGATAAAGTTACTGTGGGTTGAGCCTGGTTTAAGAGAGGCTCAGGTTGTGCCTGGGGTAAAGACTCGGGCTGGGCCTGATGAGATGGTTCAAGTCTAGCTTGGGATAAAGTTACTGTGAGCTGGGTCTGAGCTAAAGGAGGCTCAGAATAGGCCTGGGGCAATGGTTCAGGGTGGCCCTGAATTAATGGTTCGGGACTGGCCTGAAGTAAGGGAGGCTCAGGGGACAGGTTGCTGTGGGTGACCACTGCAGTCTTTCCGATCATTACCCTGGTGCAGGGTCCATCGGCCTCAGGTGTCCCAGGTGCTGCCTGGGCCTGAGGCCCCCGAGGCCTGGGTGCTCTGGGTGGGGCAATGGGCCCGGCAGATGACTCACTCAGGGCTGAGAGTGATGGCGACTCCCTGAGCGGGAACCGGGGCTCTGGGCTGGGGGTCCGTGTTGCACTGGATCTCAGGGGGATCTCCAATGGAGCTCCTATCCGCCGGTGCAGGGCGGGGGGCTCGGCCTGTGAGAAGGAGGCTGTCTTGCGCAGTGATCGGCGCTCAGGCTCCTCCGGCCCTGGGGCTGTCTCACTGGAGGCAGCCCGCGCCAGCCGTGGAGGCTGTGGTCTGGGAGGCCTTGGGGCTTGGCGCTCAATGGTGGTACTCTGTAGTGGCGACGGCCCTGGAGGTCCGGACTCGCCATCAGGTAGGCCCAGGCGCTCCAGTAGTGGCCCGCGTAGGCCACTCATCCTGCCATCCACTGAGCCCGCCCTCAACAGCCGCTGCCGCAGCAGCTCTAGCTTCAGACTGTAGTCCTCTGTGCCTGGTGCTCCCCGCCGCCTACCACCCACCTCCTCAGGCCTACGGGCTCCAGGGCTTGGGCTCCTTCGTGGCAGCTCCATAGACATTGACTTCTTCAGGGCCCCGGCCACTGGAGATGGAGGCTGCCTGCCCGGTCCGGCCTCTGAGCTGCCCAACCCAGACCCCAGCAGGGCCAAGGCTGAGTCGGCTGAGCTGCCACGTCGGAACTCGCCCCTTCGACGCTGGGAGGGCCGCTCCGGGGCCTCAGCACTGAGGCCCAGGCCCGGCCTCGCCCGTGGCTCCTGCTCCGAGGGGGAGATGAGGACTGCAGGCGTGGCCTCAGGTCCGGTCTGGCCAACCGTGTCTTGGCTTGCCTCCCCCTCACTGATTCGGGCCTGCGAGATTTGCTCCTCCCCTGTGGCAATGGCTGGGCTCCCCTCCTCCTGTTCTGGACTGCGGAGACAGCGCAGGGGTGTCCGGGATATCGTAGGCTCCACTGGAATTGGCACAGGGACAGGCAAGAGTGGTGGCAGCTCATCCACTTCATCTGAATCTGAGGAAGAAGAGAGGCGTGGCTCCCGCAGCTGGCGGGGCAGGCCGAGGCTGCCGGGGCCCGACAGGTCAGCCAGCAGCTCAGGGATGGACCGAACTACCATTGAGGACTTGTAGCTGATGAGGGAGCGCTGGGGAAAGGAACACAGGGATGGGTGTTAGAGCTCAGCCCAAAAGACCCTATCCCACTGGATCCTGTCCATTCAGAACCTGACTCACCAGATTTTGTCCCATCAGAACCTGCTTTGCCACACCCTGTCCCACCAGACTCTTTCTTATCAGACTCCGTCCCACCACACCATTCCACAAGCTCACGGCCCATTGGATCCCAACCCATCAGGACCTGTCCCACCAGACCCTGTTCCGCCACACTTATCCCACCAGACACTCTCCTACCAGACAGAGTCTTATCAGACCCTGTCCCACCAGATACAGTCCCACTAATTACTACCCTTCCACACACTGTCCCCCCAGATCTTGTCCTACCAGACACAGTCTCATCAGACCCTGTCCGATCAGGACCTGTCCCACCAGATACAGTCCCATCAGACCCTGTCCCACCAGACTCTGTCCCACCAATTACTATCCTTCCACACCCTGCCCCACCAGACCCTATGACACCATATCCTGGCCCTGACCACTAGTCACCAGGCTGCACTTTGGCTTTGGTGTTTGAGATGCCCTATTCTCTCCCTAGGTGCAGAATACAGAAAGAACACAGGCTCTTTGGCCCATGATGTCGTGCCAACCTTACAACCTACTCTAAGATTAATCTAACCCTTCCCTCCTACATAGCCCTCCATTTTGCTATCATCAGGGTGTCATATGAGAACATAAAATATAGGCGCAGAATCAGGCCATTTGGCCCTTCGAGTCTGCCTGGCCATTCCATTATCACCGATCTATTATCGCTCACAATCCCATTCTCCTGCCTTCTCCCCAATCACCTTGGCTGCCCTTAACTTTAACGTATTTAAGAGTTTCTCAAATGTCCTTAATGTATCTGCCTCTACCAGCACCCTGGCAGCACGTTTCATACATCCACCACTCTCTGTGTAAGAAAAACTTACCACTGACATCCCCCTATACCAACCCCCAATCACCTTTAAAATTACATCCCCTTGTGTTAGCCATTTCTACTCTGGGAAAAAGTCTCTGGCAGTCCACTCTCTCTATATCCCTTAATATTTCGTACACCTCTATCAAGTCGCCTCTCATCCTCCTTCACTCCACAGAGAAAAGCCCCAGTTCACTCAGCCTATCCTCATAAGACATGAGGTGACATGGTACCATAGTGGTTAACATAACACTATTATCGTGCCCCCAACTGGGGATCAATTCCCGCTGCTGTCTGTGAGGAGTTTGTCTATTCTCCCCGAGACCGTGTAAGTTTCCTTCCACATTCCAAAGATGTACAGGTTAATTCGTCACACGAGTGTAATTGGGCAGTGTGGGCTCATTGGGCCAGAAGGGCCTGTCAATGTACTATATCTGTAAATAGATATTTTTTAATTGCATTTGACATGCTCTCTACTCCAGGCAGCATCCTGGTTAATCTCCTCTGCATCCGCTCTAAAAGTTCCATATCCTTCCTATAATGAGTTGATCAGAAATGAACACAATACTCCAAGCAACTCACACAAATGCTGGAGGAACTCAGCAGGTCTGACAGTATCTATGGAAAAGAGTAAACAGTCGATGATTCACGCTGAGACCCTTCATCAGAATTTCTTGTGTTTGTGACAATACTCCAAGTGTGGTCTAACCGAAGTTTTATAGAGCTGTAATATTACCTTGCGACCCTTGAACTCAACCCCGTCCCGTATTAATGAAGGCCAACACACGATAAGCTTTCTTAATTCTTTGAATTTGTCTCAATTTTCAGTCAAAGCTGGTTGATGCCCTCTTTTTGTCCTCTGAATACCTTCTTGAGGTACATGAAGGAGCAGCGATCTTAACCGCCAAGGTACTGAGACAGGGTCTACTAGGCTTCCACACACAGCTCACCTGCCACTTCCTTCGGGACACCAGCGCCTTCAGATTGTCTGTGCTGATCACATTCCCACTCACCATGCAGGTACTCTGGAAAACAGAAGAAGATGGACCTGAGTCATAGGGAAAGGTGGAATATTTCCTGGAGCATGGGAGAATGATGGGAGATTTGGTAGAGGTATACAAAATTATGAGGGGTGTAGATAGGGCAAATGCAAGCAAGTTTTTTTCCACTGAGGTTGTGTGAGATGAGAACTAGAAGTCATGGGTCAAGGGTAAAGGTGAAATAATAAGAGGGTGGTGCGAGTGTGGAACAAACTGCCAGTGGAAGTGGTGCATGTGGGTTCCATTGCAACTTTTAAGAGAAGCTTGGATGGATGTTAGGGGTATATGTTATGTTTTCTAACTTCAAAATATTAAACCAATTAAAGGAACAACATGGGAGTCCGAAATGCAGGCAAAGCTTTGAGTTTACTTTCAAGTGAGGCACGCACATATCATGTGGTAGTGTGATGATGTATGCAATTAACGCATATTTACATATAGCCTGTAATTAATTATTTAAACAAACAGGAATGCTTAATCAAACTATATATATCGGTTAAGTGTTCTTTGTGTGTGTGTGTGTGTGTGTGTGTGTGTGTGTGTGTGTATATGTGTATATATGTGTGTGTATGCATGTGTGTGTGTATATATATACACACACACCAGATTACTCAGATGGAATTGAAATATTAAATACACAACAGTATGAACGGCTATGGTCCGGGTGCAGGTGGATGGGACTAGGTAGAGTAACAGTTCAGCAGGAGGGTCCTGCCTCTGTGCTGTAGTGCTGGCTGTCCACTCTATCTGTGCCTCTCATAATCTTATAAACCTCTATCAGATCTCTCCTCAGCCTCTGCCGCTCCAGAGAAAACAACCCAAGTTTGTCCAGCCTCTCGTTGTAGCACGTGCCATCTAATCCAGGTAGCATGCTGATAAACTTCCTCTGCACCCTGTGAGAAGCCTCCTCTTCCTTCCTGTGATGGTGTGACCAGAACTGACCATTAATGTTTTACTCCTTCACGGTCTTGTATAATTTATATTGTATGTGTTGTCCGTATCAATGAGTCTGTGATATTGCTGTTGAACTTTTTCATTGTACCAATACCTCACTGTATTTGTACACATGACAAAAACTCAACATGAATATTATTGCCAGTTGTTTTTTTGCAGGACTGATGAAGGGTCTCGGCCAGAAACGTCGACTGTACTCTTTTCCATAGATGCTGCCCGGCCTGCTGAGTTCCTCCAGCATTTTGTGTGTGTTCCTTGGATTTCCTGCATCTGCAGATTTTCTCTTGTTTGTGATACTACTGCATATATCTTTGTGTCCTTAAGAGGTAGGAAGAGGACATTTGGCCCATCAAGTCTATTCCAGCCTGCATTTCCAACAATGTTTCCCTGTACCACAAACAAGAGAAAATCTGCAGCTGCTGAAAATCCAAGCAACACACACAAAATGCTGGAGGAACTCAGCAGGCCAGGCAGCATCCATGGAAAAGAGTACAGTTGATGTTTCGGGCCAAGACCCGTCATCAGGACTGGAAAAAAAGATGAGAAGACAGAGTAAGAAGGTGGAGGGAGTGAAGAAAGAAATACAAGGTAGTAGGTGATAGGTGAAACCAGGAGAGGGGGAGGGATGAAGTAAAGAGCTGGGAAGTCGACTGGTGAAAGAGATAAAGGGCTGGAGAAGGGAGAATCTGATAGGAGAGGGCAGAACCATGGAAGAAAGGGAAGGGGAAGGAGCACCAGAGGGAGGTGATGGGCAGGTAAGGAGATGAGGTGAGAGAGGGAAATGTGAATCAGAATGGTGAAGAGGGGGATTAATTACCATAAGTCTGAAAAATCAATGCTCATGCTATCAGGTTGGAGACTACCCAGATGGAATATAAGGTGTTGTTCCTCCAACCTGAGTGTGCTTCCCTGTGTTTTGCCACATTCCCATCAAGTCCCCACCCCCAGAGTCTACCCCTCACCCATACAATGGGAGAGTTTTACAGTTGTCAGTCGGCGTGTGGGAGGGGGGAGCTCAGTATCACTGCTGCAGAGACAGGGCTCTGAGAAAAGGTAAGGTACCTTCGGCAAGGATACTCACCGAAAACCATGCGTGCTGGAGGCAGTCCTCTACAGACGGCCGGCTGCAAATAAGCACAGGACAGAGTGAGAGTGTACCCAGACACAGGGTGAGAGAGACAAGACCCAGGGACCTCATCCCCATTTTTCTGATCCAAGCTGCAGAGAGTAGTGGGTTCTGCCCAATACATCATGGGCACATCCTTGCAATCATTGGTGGTATCAACAGGAGGTGTCGCCATCTTCGAAGCTCCCCACCATCCAGGCAACGCCTTCTCTCAGCTATCATCAGGCAGGAGGTACAGAAGCCTGAAGTCTCACACCACCAGGTTCAAGAATAGTTACCTCCCTTCAACCATTTGCTTCCTGAACCAACCAGGCACAACCCTAATCACTACAGCTTAGCAACACTGTTACCAGTACTGAGGGAGAATCACACAGTGGGAGGGGCAGTTCTGAGAGAGCATCACACTGTGGGAGGGGTGATACTGAGGGAGGGTAACACTGTGGGAGGGTCACTCTGTGGGAGGGGCGGTTCTGAGGGAGGGTCATACTGTGGGGGGGGGGTAATAATGGGGGCAGTGTCACAATAATCCAAGTGTGGTCTAACTGAAGTTCTATAGAGTTGCAACATTACCTTGTGGCTCTTGAACTCAATCCCCCATCTCAAGAAGGCCAACCTTATACCTTCTTTACTGCCCTATGAACTTGCAAGGCAACTTTGAGGGATCTATGGATTTGGCCCCAAATACCTCTATTTCTCCACGCTAATAAGATTCCTGCCATTAACCCTGTATTCTGTCTTCAAGTTTGACCTTTCACAGTGGCACTTCACACTTTTCTGGTTTGAACTCCATCTGCCTGTCAATGTCCCAGTGCAACCTGCCACAACCCTCCACACTATCCACAACTCCACTAACTGTTTCATCTACAAACTTACTAACCCATCCATCCACTTCCTCATCCAAGTTATTCAAGTTATTTATAATAATCACAAAGAGCACGGGTACCAGAACCAAAGTTTCTTCTATCGTTTTGACTAGATAGCTTTGGTGTTTAGTAACAATGAGCTACTGACTTCTATTCTGTGTTTATTGCTACAATTTTTAACAGTGTTGCAAGTTAAAACATTGACAATGTAAATATATTGAAGCTCTAAAATGTTTCAAAGTAAAGGTTGTAGTATGTTTATTATTTGGAAAAATTATGGATTATTTCACAATTAGCATAATTTCAAAATTATATTAACATTATATAAAAGAAAATTCCAGCTGCACAGCAAAGGCTATGTGTGCAGTAGCACTGCAGTTACTATGCAACCATGCAGCTTAGAGGAAACAGTGCATAGTACAGATCCCTACAGAACACTACTAGTCACCAATTTCCATGCAGAAAATGCTCCATCTACTACCACCCTCTTCCTTCTGTGGACAAACCAATTCTGAATTAATGCAGCTGAGGGTCCCTGGATCCCATGCCTCCTGACATTCTGCAATGGGGAACCCCATACTAAAATCCATATTCAGCACATCCACTGCTCTACCTTTAGCAATGCGATTTGTCACATCCTTAAAGAATTCAATCAGGCTCGCGAGGTATGACCTGCCCCTCACACCATGTTGACTATCCCTGTTTACAGTATGCTTCTCCAACTACTCAAAAATCCTGGCTCTAAGGACCCTCTCCAATAATTTTCTTACCATTGATATAAAATTCCCAGTGCTATTCCTTCTTCCTTTCCTGAACAAATGGAATAACACTTCCCATTAACACTGTGAACATGCAACACACATAAAAATTGCTGGTGAATGCAGCAGGCCAGGCAGCATCTATAGGAAGAGGTACAGTCAACGTTTGGGCCGAGACCCTTCATCAGGACTAACTGAAAGAAGAGCTAGTAAGAGATTTGAAAGTGGGAGGGGGAGGGGGAGATCCAAAATGATAGGAGAAGACAGGAGGGGGAGGGATGGAGCCAAGAGCTGGACAGGTGATTGGCAAAAGGGATATGAGAGGATCATGGGATGGGAGGCTTAGGGAGAAAGAAAGGGGGAGGGGGGAATCCCAGGGGATGGGCAAGGGGTATAGTGAGAGGGACAGAGGGAGAAAAAGGAGAGAGAGAAAAAAATATAATAATAAAAAATAAATAACGGATGGGGTACGAGGGGGAGGTGGGGCATTAGCGGAAGTTTGAGAAGTCAATGTTCATGCCATCAGATTGGAGGCAACCCAGACGGAATATAAGGTGTTGTTCCTCCAACCTGAGTGTGGCTTCATCTTTACAGTAGAGGAGGTCGTGGATAGACATCTCAGAATGGGAATGGGATGTGGAATTAAAATGTGTGACCACTGGGAGATCCTGCTTTCTCTGGCGGACAAAGCGTAGCTGTTCAGCGAAATGGTCTCCCAGCCTGTGTTGGGTCTTGCCAATATGTAGAAGGCCGCATCAGGAGCACCGGACACAGTATATCACTCCAGCCGACTCACAGGTGAAGTATTGCCTCACTTGGAAGGACTGTCTGGGGCCCTGAATGGTGCTGAGGGAGGAAGTGTAAGGGCATGTGTAGCACTTGTTCCGCTTACATGGATAACTGCCGGGAGGGAGATTGGTGGGAAGGGATGGGGGGGACGAATGGACAAGGGAGTCGCGTAGGGAGCCATTCCTGCGGAAAGCATGGGGGAGGGAAAGATGTGCTTAGTGGTGGGGTCCCGTTGGAGGTGGCAGAAGTTACGGAGAATAATATGTTGGACCCGGAGGCTGGTGGGATGGTAGGTGAGGACAAGGGGAACCCTATTCCTAGTGGGGTGGCGGGAGGATGGGGTGAGAGCAGATGTGCGTGAAATGGGAGAGATGCATTTGAGAGCAGAGTTGATGGTGGAGGAAGGGAAGCCCCTTTCTTTAAAAAAATGAGGACATCTCCCTCGTCCTGGAATGAAAAGCCTCATCCTGAGAACAGATGCGGCAGAGATGGAGGAATTGCGAGAAGTGGGTGGCATTTTTGCAAGAGGCAGGGTGAGAAGAGGAATAGTCCAGGTAGCTGTGAGAGTCTGTAGGCTTATAGTAGACATATAGTGATGCCAACACTGTGAACATGTTATGTTGTTGCCAGAATGTGTGATGGCACTTACAGCTGCCCCCAGCACATCCTTATATCGTGTTGGCCGTCACGATGCTTTTCACTGGATGTTTTGTTGTACATGTAATAAATAAATTAAACTGAATCTGAAATGACTCTATGGACAAGCCAATTCTGAATCCATGTTGTAAGTTTCCCTGGATGCCATGTCTTCTGAATTTCTGGAAGAGCCTGCCATGGGGAGCTTTATCAAATGCCTTACTAAAATCCATATACACCACACCCATTGTTCTACCTTCGTGTCACGCCACATTTTAAAAAAGGATGTGGCAAAAGACGGGCAACTATAGGCCAGTTAGCTTAATGTCCGTAGTCGGGAAAATGCTTGAAGCTGTCATTAAGGAAGAAATAGCAAAGCATTTAGAAAGGAGTGGCTCCATTAGACAGACACAGCATGGATTCAGTAAGGGCAGGTCCTATTTGGAAAACTTACTAGAGTTCTTTGAGGACATAATGAGCGCAGTGGATAGAGGGGAACAGGTGGATGTCGTATACTTGGATTTCCAGAAGGCGTCCAATAAGGTGCCGCACAAGAGACTTATAAGTAAGATACTGATGCATGGAGTCGAAGGAAGTGTATTGGCATGGGTAGTGGATTGGTTAACCAATAGAAGGCAGAGAGTTGGTACAAATGGGTGTTTCTCCAGTTGGCAGTCTGTGGTGAGTGGGGTGCCGCAGGGGTCAGTGCTGGGCCCACAGCTGTTTACCATTTGCATTGATGATTTGGAAGAGGGGACTGAGTGTAGCTTAGCAAACTTTGCTGATGACACTAAACTGAGTGGAAAAGCAAATTGTACAGAACATGTGGAGAGTCTGCAGAGGGATATAGATAGGTTAAGTGAGTGGGCCAAGGTCTGATCGATGGAATACAACATTGATAAATGCGAGATCATCCACTTAGGAAGGAATAATAGAAGGGCAGATTATTATTTAAATGGTGAAAGATTGCAGTATGCTGTTGTGCAGAGGGACTTAGGAGTGCTTGTTCATGAATCGCAAAAAGTTGGCTTGTAGGTACAACAGGTTATTAAGAAGGCAAACGGAACGTTGGCCTTCATTGCTAGAGGGATTGAATTCAAGAGCTGGGAGGTCATGCTGCAGCTATACGGGGTACTTCACCTGGCAGTACTGTGGGCAGTTCTGGTCTCTATACTTGAGGAAGGATATACTGGCTTTGGAGGCAGTGCAGAGGAGGTTCACCAGGTTGATTCCAGGATGAAGGGGTTAACCTATGAGGAGAGATTGAGTCGCCTGGGACTATACTCCTTGGAGTTCAGAAGAATGAGAAGGGATCTTATAGAAATGTACAAAATTTTGAAAGGGATAGATAAGATAGAAGTAGGAAAGTTGTTTCCAATGGTGGATGAGACTGGAACTAAGGGACATTACCTCAGGGTTCGGGGGAGAAGATTTAGGACGGAGATGAGGAGAAACTGTTTTTCGAGAGTGGTGAATCTGTGGAATTCTCTGCCCAGGGAAGCAGTTGAGGTTTCCTCACTAAATATATTTAAGAAACAGTTAGACAGGTTTTTACATAGAAAGGGAATTAAGGGTTATGGGGAAAAGGCAGGTAGATGGAGTTGAGTTTACGGACAGATCAGCCATGGTCTTATTGAATGGTGGGACAGGCTCGATGGGCCGGATGGCCTACTCCTGCTCTTATTTCTTATGTTCTTATGTTCAATGTGCTCTGTCACATCTGCACTGGAAAAAGATGTCTGGCTATCCACTCGTCTATGTCCCTTATCTTGTACACTTCTATCAAGTCAACTCTCCTCCTTCTTCACTCTAAAGAGGAAAGCCCAAGCTCACTCAACCTGTCCTCATAAGACATGCTCTCTCATCCAGTCAGCATCCTACAACTCTCCTCTGCACCCTCTCTAAAGCTAACCCACCCTTCCTTCTGAGGCGACCAGAAATGAACACAATATAATGGGAATTCTGCAGATGCTGGAAATTCAAGCAACACACATCAAAGTTGCTGGTGAACGCAGCAGGCCAAGCAGCATCTGTAGGAAGAGGTGCAGTCGACGCTTCAGGCCGAGACCCTTCATCAGGACAATGAACACAATATTCTAAGTTTGGTCTAACTGAGGTTTTATAGAGTTGCAACATTACCTCTTGGCTCTTGAATTCCATCCCATGACTAATGAAAGCCAACACACCATACATCTTCTTAACCACCCTATCAACTTGCGCAGCAATGTTGAGGGATCTATGGACCTGGACCCCAAAATCCCTCCAAACTGCTAAGAATCCTGCCATTAACTCTGTACCCTGCCTTCAAGTTCGACCTTCCAAAATAAATCGCTTCATACTTCTCTAGATTGAAATCCACCTGCCACTTCTCAGCTCAATTCTACATTTTCAATGTGCTGTTGTAATGTATGACAATCTATAACTTTAATGTTATCTGCAAACTTACTAACCCAACCCTTTCACTTCCTCATCCAAGTTATTTATAAAAATCACAAAGAGCAGGGGTCCCAGAATAGATCCCTGTGGAACATGACTAGTCCTCGGCCTCCAGGCAAAATATAGTCCATCTACTAACATTCTCTACGTTCTCTGGGCAAGGCAGTTCTGTATCTACACAGCCGTTTCCTTGGATCCCACGCTACCTGACATTCTGGATAAGTCTACCATGGGGAACTTTATCAAATGCTTTACCTTTCAAGATAGGGATTGGGAGGACCAGCGGAAATAGGGTTGGGGGTGAGCAGCACAGCATCGGGGTAACAAGACTTGAGAACAGTCTTGTTTGCAGCAGCACAGTAGTGAAGCAGTTAGTGTAACACCATTGCACCGCCAGTAACCCAGGTTCAATTCCTGCCGATGTTTGTAAAGAGTTTCTACACTTCCTCTGTGACTGTGTGGGTTTGCTCCGGGTGCTAAAGATTCCTCCCACATTCTAAAGACGTATGGGTTAGTAGGTTAATTGGTCACTTGGGTGTATAGGGTGGTGTGAGCTCATTAGGCCAGAAGTGCCTGCAACTGTGCTGTATCTCTAAATAAAGTAAAGAACAGAGGCTCAGGTTGCAGTAGAAGGAGCGATAATGTAAGAGGGAGGGTGTTTTCAGCTCCCTGTCACTATGGCACCCACGGTCAGCACTCCTACACTCACTGCCTGTCCTCCACCAGTAGCCTGGTGACGAAGTCCTTTGACTCCCGGCTCAGGTCCGTGAACATCTTCTCCTCGAAGGCCACATCGTAGTTCTTCACGTTCAACAAGGTGGACCTGTCGTTCTCTCCAGCGAATGGCGAGATCCCTGTCAACCTGCAGAGGCACACATGCCCCATGGTCAGTTCAGCAAATTACCAATTCCCCAAATTCAACAACATTTTTCACTACATATGCTCAGTGGCCACTTTATTACATACACCTGGTGAACCTGGAGTGGTTTTCTGCTGCTGTAGCCCATCCACTTCAAAGCTTCAATGTGTTGTGCGTTCAGAGACGCTCCTCTGTGCATCACTGTTGTAACGTGTGGTTATTTGTGTTACTGTTGCCTTCCTGTTAGCTTGAACCAGTCTGGCCATTCTCCTCTGGCCTCTCTCGTGAACAAGATGTTTTCACCCATAGAACTGCAACTCACTGGATGTTTTTTTGGATTCTCTATAAACTCTAGAGATTGCTGTGTGTGAAAATCCCAGGAGATCAGCAGTTTCTGAGATACTCAAGCCACCCTGTCTGGCATCAACAATTACTCCATGGTCAAAGTCACTTCAATCACATTTTTTCCCCATCTGAAACTCTTGACCATGTCTGTATGGTTGTTGAGTTGCTGCCACATGACTGTCTGATTAGATATGTGCATTAATGAGCAGGGGTACAGGCGTACCTAATAACGTTGCCACTGAGGGTATGTCAGTGATAATAATCTGATTTTGATCTGATTCACAAAGAAAGTCTCTACTTTTGTAGAAAATTAGAGAGATTTGGCATGTCATTAAGGATTCTGACAAATATCTACAGGTGCACTATTGAAAGTATCCTGACTGTTTGCATCACGTATGGTAAAGAAATTCCAACACATTGCAGCAAAAGGCTACAGAGAGTAGTGGACACAGCTTGGTCCATTATGGGCACAGGCTTCCTCACTGTTGATAGCATCTACAGGAGGCACTGCCTGAAGGAGGTGGCGTTTATCATTGGGAATCTCTGCTATCAGGGCCATGCCCTCTTCTTGCAGCTACCATCAGATAGGAGGTACAGAAGCCTGAAGTCCCACATCATCAGGTTCAAGAACAGCTACATCCCTTCAACAGTTCAATTTGAGAACCAACTCGTATATCTTAACCATATGTTGGCAACGGAACACTACAGACCACCTCTTGCACTGTATGATTGCATTTTATTTTCACTAATGCTATAAGACTACTGAATAGTATGATAAGACAAAATATTGATCTCACAATCTACTTTGTTGTGGCCGCGCACTTACTGTCTTCCTGCACTGCCCTTTCTCTGCACCTGTTACACTGTGAGACACTCTGTTATTGTTTTACCTTGTACTACCCCAATACACTATCGTAATGAATTAATCCGTATGGGCGTATGCAAGGCAAACTCGTCACTATACCTTGGTACTGTGATAATAACAAACTAATCTAAGTGGTCATGATAGATTTGAACTCATATTCCATAAGGATGGGTCTTGCCCACAGCTCATCCTTAGGATGTGTTGGTTGTTTATGTAAATGATGCATTTCACTGTATGTATCAACAAACTTGTGATAAATAGTTAAATTTGAATTTCCAGCATCTGCAGAATTCCTGTTGTTTAAATTTGAATCTGAATGGGTTTGAAAAAAAAAATTGGCCTTGATTGAATAGTGGAACAGAGCTGATGAGCTGGATCACCTAATGCTACTCCTATATCTTACGGAAAGTTGAGGTAATGTAACTGTGAGAAAGAGGGTACCACTTACCCAATGTAGGCGATGACTCCCATGGGCCTGTGGATGGAATTAGACAAACAGTGAGCAGCATTTTCTGACAGAGGGAATGATATTCAGAGAACAGAGAACAGTTCCGCATAGTAAGGCTCCTTGACCCTGATGTTGTGCCAAACTATTAACCTACTCTAAGCCTTCACTTCCACATAGCCCTCCATTTTCTTATCACTCATGTGCCTATCTAAAAGTCTCTTAATTCTCCCTAATATATCTGCCCCTACCACCAGACCTGGCAAGGCGTTCCACACACCCACCACTCTCTGTGCAAACAAATCCTACTTCTGACATCCTCCCTATTCTTTCCTCCAAACATCTTAAAATTATGCCTCCTTGTATTAGTCATTTCTCCCCTGGGAAAAAGTATCTGGTTGTCCACTCAATCTATGCTTCTTATCATCTTGTACACCTCTATCAAACCACCTCTCATCCTTCATTCCTAGCTTGCATGACCTATCCTCATCAGCCATGCTCTCTAATCCGGGCAGCATCCTAGTAAATCTCTCCGAAATGACCACATCCTTCCTATGATGAGGCAACCGGAACAGGACACAACACTCCAAGTGTGGTCTAACTAGGCTTTTACAGAGATGATATGTTACCTTGCAGCCCTTGAACTCAATCCCTCGAACAAAGGGATTCAGAGGATCCCACCCCAACTGCACTGTGCGAGTGCAGTAGCATTGAGGTGCAGTGGGTCAGGAGAAGCGTTAACCTGAGCTGCTGCCTGTCTTCCCACTCCGGTGACATTGAAGATGTGAAAAAGAAAATGAGAGCCCTCCACAGATTACTGATCGATATGTCACCCTTGGGTGCACATAGGTAACCTCATAATTGTTCTGGAGCTGTGGATTAGTTAGGCTGCTGTAATTACTGAGTTTTACAGATACATACATACACAGAATCACACACAGACGCATACAAAAATGCACACACACTCACACAGTGTCAACACACACAGACAGCGCCTCAAATAAAACACACAGAAATGTACACAGTGTCAGACACACACAGACCCAAACACGTACACACTCACAGAACCACAGAGTCTTAGACACACACAAACAAAACTCAGACATGCAGACATACACATATAGGTATGCACAAGCACGTAGACACACATGCACTTATCACACACAGACACATATCACACAAAGACATATCACATACATAGACACACAAACTTCATATACAGACACACATACACATGCACAAATACATATCACATGCATAGACACACACATCACACACATATCACATGTATAGACACACACACACACAATAACAATGTTTCATACCAGATGTCAGTGCCCCGTGAGACGGGAGTCTGATTCACTATCTCTGGCGAGACATACTCGGGTGTCCCGAACAGGCAGTACTGTGGCGTGTCCGGAGTGAACTCCCGAGCGTTCCCGAAGTCACAGATCCGGATGTTCTCACTGGCCAGGTCGGCCATGAGGATGTTATCAGGCTGTTAGCAGATGACAGAAAGGGAGGAGATGGATTACACACACTGAATGGACCATGAGACCCGTTAACCATTCCTAATTCCTGGAATTCATCCCACTACCCTGCTCTCTCACACACTGGAGTGGTTAAAACTGCTCGATGTGTAAAGTGGAAAGGTAATCCTGCAAGGGCAGACGGAAGAAGTCACATTAGCGGCTCCACTTCATTAGGAGTTTGAGGAGTTGAGGAGTTGAAGAGTTTGTCACCAAAGAGTCTTACAAATTTTTACAGCTGTACCTTATCGAGTATTCTGACAGGTTCCCTCAAAGTTCAAAGTAAATTTATTATCAAAATACATATAATTCACCATATACAACCCGGAGATTAATTCTTGTGGGCATACACAGTAAATCCAAAAAACACAATAGAATCAATGAAAGACCGCACCCAACAGGATGGACAAACAACCAAGTGTGCAAAAGACAACAAACTGTGCAAATTCAAAAAATAGTAATAATAAAAAATATAAGCAATAAATATCGAGAACATGAGATTAAGAGCCTTTGAAAGTGAGTCCATAGGCTGTGGGAACAGTTCAGTGATGGGGCAAGTGAAATTGGGTAAAGTTATTCCCTCTGGGTTCAAGAGCCTGATGGTTGAGGGATAATAAATGTTCCTGAACTTGGTGGTGTGGGCCCTGAGGCTCCTGTACCTTCTTCCTGATGGTAGCAGTGAGACGAAAGCATCACCAGTTGGTACGGAGGCTGTGATGCCTCACTCCCAGATGAGCTCAATGCCTTTATGCACACTTTGAAAGGGAGAATAAAACTATAGCTGTACAAATCCCTGGAGCCTCTGGTGACCCCGTGATCTCTGTGTCAGAGGCCGATGTTAGAACATCTTTCAAGATAGTGAACTCTTGCAAGGCATCAAGCCCTGATGGTGTACCTGGTGGGGCTCTGAAAACCTGTGCTAATCAACTGCTCAAGGACATCTTCAATCTCTCACTGCTGTAGTCGGAGGTTCAAAAGGGTGACAATCATACCAGTGTCCAAGAAGAGCAGGGAGAGCTATATCAATGACTAATGCCCAGTGGCTCTCACATCTATGTGATGAAGTGCCCTGAGAGGTTGGGAGGGGTTGAAGGTGAGGGGGGGGGATTTGAGGGAGGGGGAAGGGGAGGGAAATGGATAGGGATATAAGGGGGGAGGAGAGAGACAGAAGGGAGGTGAGTGTGGGGGATTGAAGGGGGTTGAAGTGACATAATTATAAATTCTCCAACAGTCTGTACGAATGGGGAGGCTGCTTCTCAACCCTGTACAGTACAAATGAGAGTTAGCAGAGCCCCAATACACGTGCTCGGAAGGTGCCTGCTTTCAGGACAGAGAAAGTGGTGGTGGGGGCTTACCTTGATGTCCAGGTGAAGGATGTTGTTCTGGTGCAGGTATCTGATTCCCTCCAGTATTTGTTGTATGTAGAACCTCACCTGGTCAAAGAGACATTGGTCAGTGCTGCAGTCAACCCCACCCCTCACTCAGAACCCCCCCCCCCACCCAGCACCCAGCACACCAGTCCCTAGTTATCCATCTATCAGGGTTTCCTTGGACCAAGTGCAAGATGGGGTGCCTCCAAGCTCGGTTCAAATCCCATCCTGGGAAGTTGAGAATTTGAACTTCATTCTAAATATGAAACACATACAAAGTGCTGGAGGTACTCAGCGGGTCAGACAGCATCTACCGAGGGGAATAAACAGTTGATGTTTTGGGCCAAGACCGTTCATAAGGACTTTTGAATATCTGAATAGCTCTGGAAATTAAAACCCGGCTGCCTAACAGAGGGATATAATCTGTTATCTTTACCCAGCCCAGCCTCTATGAAACCCAGGTCAACAGCAATGGGGTTGACTTAAACCTCTGTGAAACGACCCAGAAGACACTGAATTGAATGAAGTCAAGGGATGTCCTACAAACTTGGTGAGTGTGACCTGCTGAGTAGTCATTATCACCAGTCTCATCCCAACAGAGAATGGTTCCTCCCAAAAAAACACACCACCGAGTACACAGATCAGTACAGCACACTACAGACTCATCAGTCTACGGCATTGTGTTGACCAGCTCCACGATCAATCTAACCATTCCCTCCTTTGGAGCTCTTCATCTTTCTTTCATCCACTTGCTTAAGAGACTCCTAAATGTTTCCAATTTACTTGGCTCTACCACCAACCTTGGCAGTGCATTCCAAGCAACCACCACTCTTTGTGTAAAAAACTACCTCTGACATCCCCTTATACTTCAATTTCAATATTACTGGCTTTATTAACCTGAACATTATGCCTTCTCATATTAGCCATTTTTGCCCTGGGAAAAAGTCCGGTTATCCACTCTGTCTTTGTCTCTTATCATCTTCTGCACCTCTATTAATCCATGTCTCATCTTCCTTCGCTCCAAAGTGAAAAGCCGTACCTCACTCAGCCTATCCTCATAAGACATGCTCTCTAATCCATGCAGCATCCTGGTAATTCTCCTCTCCACCCTCTTGAAAGCTTCCACATCCTTCCTATAATGAGGCAACCAGAACTGAACACAATATTCCAAGTGTGATCTAACCTGGGTTTTATAGAACTGCAACTTACTTCATGGCTCTTGAACTCAATTCCCCAACTAATGAACACTATACACCTTCTTAACCACCCTATCAACTTACACAGCAACTTTGAGCGATCTAAGGATATGGACCCCAAGATCCCTCTGTTCCTCCACACTGCTAAGAATCCTGCCATTAATCCAGTACTCTGCCTTCAAGTAAGGTGAGATGGAACTCCTCTGTCCCACTCGCTCTCCTTGGGTGACTATGCTTACACACTCACAAGTCTCACTGCTCACCTCAGTTTCCAAGGCAACGGGTTTCTTGATCAATCGATCAAACAGCTCCTCCTGAGCACAGCTGTGGTCAGAGTTAAGGAGTGGAGACTCACTCAGGCATTGATTGGGATGGAGCAGTTTCGTTAATGAGAGAGACAGTACAGATGTTTCAAAGGTACATTTGATGTCAGAGGAATGTATACAATATACATCTTGAAATGCTTTTTCTTCGCAATCATCCATGAAAAACAGAGGAGTGACCCCAAAGAATGAAAGACAGTTAAATGTTAGAACCCCAAAGCCCCTCCCTCCCATGCGTAAGCGGCAGCAAGCAAGGATCCCCCTCCTCCCACAAGCAAAAAAAAAAGAATCGGCACCCACCAACGAGCACTCAAGCATGCAGCAAAGCAGCAGCAAAGACACGGACTTGCAGTACTCCAAAGACTACTCATTCACCCAGTATTCAACATACCACATGCTCTCTCTCTCCCTAGTAAGGGAGGAAGAGGCGTCTCCATTTCACAGATATAGGTCTGTTCTCCCTGGAGCAGAGGAGGGGACTTGACTAAGTTATATAAAATTCGGAGGGGGTGTAGATCGGATAGGCTGCAACAAGCTTTTGTCTTTATTTACATGGATAGGAAAAGCACGAGGGCGTCACAGCAGTGTATTTGCTAGCATAACTCTATTACAGCGCCAGTTATCAAGGCTCAATTCCGTTGCTATTTGTACATTCTCCCTGTGACTGTGTGGATCTCCTCTGGGTGTTCTGGTTCCCTCCCACATTCTAAAGAATTATGTGTTAGGGTTAGTAAGCTGTGGGCATGCTATGTTTGCACCAGAAGCATGGTGCAAACATTCTCGAACTGTGTTCGTTGGTGACATAAACAATGCATTTGACTGCATGATCCAGGTGTCACAATGCTCACCTGGAATACTGTGAGCAGATTTTGGCCCCTTATCTAAGAAAGTATGCTGGCACTGGAGAGGGTCCAGAAGAATTTTACAAGAATGATCCTGAGAATGAAAGGGTTAACATATGAAGAGCAGTTGACAGCTCTGGGCCTGTACCCGCCGTACCCAAAGAGGGGGATTCTTATTGAAACTTAACAAATTTTGAAAGGACAAAAAAAGAAAATCTGCAGATGCTGGAAATCCGAGCAACACACACAAAATGCTGGAGGAACTCAGCAGGCCAGGCAGCATCTGTGGAAAAAAGTACAGTTGATGTTTTGGGCTGAAACCCTTCAGCAGGACTGGAGAAAAAAAGCTGAGGAGTAAATTTGAAAGGTGGAATGAGGGGAGAGAGAAATGCTAGGTGATGGGTGAAACTTGGAGGGGGAGGGATGAAGCAAAGAGCTAGGAAGTTGATTGGTGACAGATACAGAAGGCCATGGAAGGAAGGAAAAAGGGAGGGAGGGAGCACTAGAGGAGGCAATGGGCAGGCAAGGAGATGACATGAGAGAGGGACAAGGGGATGGGAAATGGTGAAGTGGGAGGGAGAGGCATTACTGGAAATTTGAGAAATTGATGTTCATGCCATCAGGTTGGAGGCTACCCAAACGGAATACAAGGTGTTGTTCCTCCAAACTAAGTGTGTCCTTATCACGACAGTGGAGGAGGCCATGGATGGACGTATCGGAATGGGAATGGGAAGTGGAATTAAAATGGGTGGCCACTGGGAGATCTCGCTTGTTCTGGCGGATGGAGCGTAGATGCTTGGCGAAGTGGTCTCCCAATTTATGTCAGGTCTCACCGATATACAAGAGGCCACACTGGGAGCACTGGACACAGTTTATGACCCCAACAGACTCACAGGTGAAGTGTCGCCTCACTTAGAAGGACTATTTTGGACCCTGAATGGTAGTGAGGGAGGAGGTGTAAGGGCAGGTGTAGCACTTGTTCTGCTTGCAAGGATAAGTGCCAGGAGGGATGAATGGACAAAAGAGTCGCGTAGGGAGCGATCCCTGCGGAAAGTAGAAAGTGGGGGGGGGGGGAAGGAAAGATGTGTTTGGTGGTGGGATCCAGTTGAAAGTGGTGTAAGCTTTAGAGAATTATGTGCTGGACGCAGAGGCTGGTGGGGTGGTAGGTGAGGACAAGAAGAACCCTATCCCTGGTAGTGTGGCGGTGGGATGGGTTAAGAGCAGACATGCGTGAAATGGAAGAGATGTGGTTGAGGGCAGCATTGATGGTGGAGGAAGGGAAGTCCCTTTCTTTGAAAAAGAAGGACATCTCCCTCATTCTAGAATGAAAAACCACATCCTGGGAGCAAATGCAGCGGAGCCGTTGGAATTGAGAGAAGGGGATGGGGTTTTTACAAGTAGCAGGGTGGGACAAGGTATAGTCCAGGTAGCTGTGAGAGTCCATTGGTTTATACTGTAATAAACATCAGTGGTTAAGCTGTCTCCTGAGATAGAGACAGTGAGATCGAGAAAGGAAAGGGAAGTATCTAAAATGGACCAGGTGAATTTGAGTGCAGAGTGGAAGTTGGAGGCAAAGTGGATGAAATCCATGAGTTCAGCACAGGTGCAGGAAATAACACCAATGCAGTCGTTGATGTAGCATAGGAAAAGTGCAGGACGGTCACCAGTAAGGTTTGGAACATAGACTGTTCCACGTAGCTGACAAACAGGCAGACCTAGCTGGGACCAATGCGAGTGCCCAAAGCTACCCCTTTTGTTTGAAGGATGTGGGAGGACTAGATAGAGTGAATATGGAGAGAATGTTTCCTATAGTGGGGGAGTCTAGGACCGGAGGGTACAGCTTCAGAATAGAAGTATGTCCCTTTAGAACAGAGATGGAGAGGAATTTATCTAGCTAGAGGATGGTGAATCTGCGGACTTCATTGCCACATACAGCTGTGGAGGCCTAGTCATTTGGTATATTTAAAGCAGAGGTTGATATATTCTTGACTCGTAAGGGTGTCAAAGGTTACAAGGAGAAGGCAAGAAAATGGGGTTGAGGGGGAAAATAAATCAGCCGTGATGGAATGGTGGAGCAGACTCAACGAGCTGAATGGTCCCCAGCCCTGGAGACAGGGCCCACATGGAGAGGATACAGTTCCAGGATGATGGTGACACTGTTCTTCTTCTCGAAGGCATCGTGAAAGTAGACGATTCTCTCATGGTCGAGGCGGGACAAGATCTCGAGCTCCCGAATGGCATCCTCCCTGGGAGTGGCGCGAAAGGAGACCAGCTTGGCCGCATAGTCGAGGTTACTGCTCTTCTCCGTGACCTGCTTCACGCAGGAAAATGCACCGCTTATGGTGAAGGGAGGAATGGATGCTAGTTAAATGCAGTGTACTCAGAAACATACCATTTGATCTTATAGAACCCTTGAAAGCAAAAGAATACTTTGCCACGCATTTCTCTAGAGATGGAAGGGAGTCACAGATTTAGAGAGTCATCGAGTACTACAGCCTGGAAAAAGGCCCTTCAGCCTCACTGGTTATTGTCAACTGAGCTCTCTCCCTCCTAGTCCTAGTTGCCCGCATTTGGCCATAACCCTTGTAGACACTCCTCGCAATTGTACCCGCCTTGCTCACTTCCTCTGGCAGCTCATTCCAGGTACTCTCTATCCTCTGTGTGAAGAAGTTACCTCTCAGATCTCTTTTAAATCTCTCCCCTCTTATCTTGTAGCTGTGCCCTGTTCTGTATTCACCAACCCTGCCAAAAGACAATGGTTGTCTGTTTTATCCATATGCCTCATGATTTTACAAACTTCTATGTGGTCACCCCTCATTCTCCTGTGCTCCAGTGTAGCCAGTCACTCCCTATAACTCAGGGAGACCTGACTGAGGGCATTATGATAACGTGTGGATTTACAGCAGCATCTTATCTTCTGACTGGGCACTTATAGCCTTCCCAACTCAACAACGAATGCAAAAACTTCAGGTTGTCAGTGTTCTCCTCTGCATCTCACACTCCCAGTGTTCTGATTGCATTCCATTCCCCTGAGTTTGATTGGAAACACATCAGATTGGACAGCAAAAAAGATCTACAACTACTGGAAATCTGAGAAAAAGACAGACACTCAAATGGGTCAGGCAGCAATAAGATCTGAATGCAAGGAGGTGTCTGGGACCAGATTTGATCTCATTTAGCATCATAAGAAATAGTTTGGATGATTATTTTCTGGATTTCAATTTGTGGGATCTTTCCGTGTTCAAACCAGTCTCCACCCTTCCTGTTTCCCACACTGCACTAGCCTTCCCACCACCACTGAGGACATCTTCAGAAAGTGATGTCTCTCTCTCCCTTCTCCCTCTGTGGTTTCCAGCTCTCCCATTCTTCATCTCTCACAGACTTTTAGTTCATCACTCACCCCCACCCACTCACATCCCACCCCTTCACCTGGTCTCACCTATCACTTGCCAGCTTGCATTCCTCCCCCATCCCTATCTTCTTATTCTGGCTTCTGCCCCCTTCCTCTCTAGTCCCGATGAAGGGTCTTGGCTCAAAACATGGACTGTTTATTCCACTCCATAAATGCTGCCTGACCTGTTGAGTTCCGCCAGCATTTTGTGTGTGTTGCCCATCTAAGGTAGTCCCATTCTCCCATGTTTGGCCCATATCCCTCTAAATCTTTCCTATCCATGTATCTGTCCAAATATTGTTATTGTACCTGTCTCAAATACTTCATCTGGCAGTTTGTTCTATAAGCTCACTAACTACTGTGTGTGAAAAAGTTTCCCCTCAAGTTCCTATTAATCTTTTCCCTCTCAACTTAAACTTACGCCCACTAGTTCTTGATTCCCTGAACCTTGGAAAAAGACTGCGTGCATTACTCCAACTATATCCCTCATGATTTTATATACTGTACCTCAATATGATCACCTATCAATCTCCTATGCTCTAATAAAGACCCAGCCTGGCTAATCTCTCCCTACAACCCAGTCCCTCAAGCCCAGCCAACATCCTCATAAATCTTTTCTGCATTCTTCCCAGCTTAATGGCATCTTTCCTCCAGCAGGGTAGCATGATGGCATAGCGGTTAGCACAACACTATTACAGCATCTATGATCAGAAGATCAGGGTTTGATTCCCGCTGCTGTCTGTAAGAAATTTGTACATATTCCGATGATGGCATGGGTTTTCTCCGGGTGCTCCAGTTTCCTCCCACATTCTAAAGGTTAGGATTAGTGATTGTGGACATGCTAAGTTGGCAACAGAGAAATGGCGACACTCGTAGGCTGACCCAGCACATCCTCGGACTGTGTTGGCTGTTAATGTAAACAATGCACTTCACTGTATATTTTAATGTACACATGATAAATAAATCCAATCTTTAATTGTTAGAGCAAGTTGTTCAACAGAAATCTGGCCCAGAATCAGTTGAATAAGTGGGCTAAGAGGTTTGTAGGTTGGAAGCCCAGAAATGGCCTGTCTGGGTTTGGAGGTCCATCAGCGTGTATGGATGGGGTTGTGGGAAAGAGATTTGCTGTTTGTTTTACTGTTGCTCTTGTGTCGGCTGTATTACTCTGTTGAACATTGTGGGCATGCTATGTTGGTGCCGAAATGTGTGGCAACGCTTGCTGGCACATCCTTGGCACATCCTCAGATGGTGTTGGTTGTGAACTAAATGACACACTTCACTGTACGTTTTGATGTACATGTGATAAATAAATGAATCTGAATCCTCAGATTGTGTTGGCTGTTAACACAAATGACACATTGCACTGCATGTTTCGATGTACATGTGACGGACAAATAAATCTAATCTAATCTAACACTCACCGGCCAATCTCTTGGTGGACGTCATAGTAGTCAGTCAGCAGTCTCATCTTCCGCAGGATTGTCTCTTCATCGTCCATTGCCTCATTGCTCTCAGCTTTTCCTGGGAGAGAGGAAGGAAACAGGGAATGTCTGTGATCCGACACTGCTCTCAGCCAATCAATCATTCTTAATCTCGATTCATCACACTAGCCAATACAGGAAATCTTAACGGCTAGTGTAATGCTTTACAGCACTTGTAACCGGGGTTCAATTCTCGCTGCTGTCCGCAAGGAGTTTGTACGTTCTCTCTGTGACTGTGTGTGTTTCCTTCCACACCCCAAAGACGTACGGGTTGGTGCTTGGTATGTGGTGGGCATGCATGGTGACTCTTGCAGGCTGCCCCAGCCCATCGCTGGACTGTGTTGATTGTTGACACAATATGCTTGTGCACTTCAATATATGTTGCAATGTTTTTGATGTACATGTGACCATCAAAGATCTTTATTTTTATCCTTAAAGATTGCAAACAGCAACTTATATTGAACATAAGAATATAAGGACATACTGTGAGAACCAGGAACAGGAGTCGGCTGGCTGGCCCTTGGAGTCTGCTCCATCATTCAATAAGATCGTGGCTGATCTGGTCATGAACAGAATAGCCACTCTATCTTTTCTCTTTGGAGGCAAAGGATGATCAGAAGTGACTTGATGAGAGGTGTACAAGATGATAAAGGTATAGATTGAGTGGACAGTCAGAGACTTTTTCCCAGGGTGGAACTGGCTAATACAAGAGGGAATAACTTTACGGTGACTGGGGTAAGTATAAGGATGTTGAGATAAGTTTTTTCACACAGAGTGGCGTGTGCATGGAACACCCTGCCAGGGGCGGTGGTAAAGACAGATACATTAGGGGCGGATGGATGATAGAAAAATGGAGGACTATGTGGAAAGGAAGGGTTAGATTGGTCTTAGAGTAGGTTAAAGGGTTGGCACAACATTGTTGGATGAAGGGTCTGTAGTGTGTTTATCTATTTGTCTGTTTACTTATTAATTTATATTTAGAGATACAGCAGGGACAGGCCCTTCTGGCCCAAGGAGCCACACCACTGAGCAACCCCAATTTAACACTCGCCTAATCATAGGGCAATTGACAGTGACCAACTCATCTACTAACTGGTACATCTTTGGGCTGCGGGAGGAAACCGAGCAAGTGGAGAAAAACCACACGGTTCACGCACAAACTCTCACCAGACGGTGCAAGAACTGAACCCTGAACTCTGGAATGCCCCGAGCTATAAGAGTGTTGCGCCAACCACTGTAGCACCCCTATTGTTGTACGTTGTACGCCTCTACGTTCTCTGTTACACATTCTATGCGTTGTGTTGAATGTTCTATGCCTTATGTTCTACATTATACATTCTCTGCTGTATGTGCAGGTAGTATGGTGAATCAGGTTCACGACGGCACCATCTCCAGTCTCCTGAGCCTCGGGATGTTTCCATGTGAGTGGGCATTACCCCACGTCCTACCCTTCTGCACAGTCAGCTCTGCCTTGCAGGACACCTCTCCAGCCAGGTTGCGGGCCGTGCAGGTGTAGACGCCGCTGTCAGACGCGGTGGTGTTGAGGATCACCAGGGAGCACTCGCTGTCATCGTACACGAAGGACAGGTGACTGCTCTCCATCAGCAAGGTGTCGTCCTACAGAGAGAACGGCAAAGAAATATGGTCACTTATTGTCCCACAGGGTCAAAGTGGGCGGATCTGTGAGGTGATCAGACTGTATGGGTTGTTAGAGGAGCAGTCATGTGGGGAAAGTTCAGAATGGGCGGGTCTGAGGGCTGGTCAATAATTGGCTGGAAAGTCATTATGTTTGGGATCATAAGTCTGTCATTGGTTGGAAGGCTAGTGTGGGTGGGACAGATATGTGGTCAGTAATTGGCTAGAAGTTGTGTGAGTGAGTGAGTGAGTGTGTGTGTGTGTGTGTGTGTGTGTGTGTGTGTGGCTGATGCACTCAGCTATTGGCTAGAGGGTAGTGTGGGTGGGGCAGGGACTTGGTCACAAATTGACCAGAGCATAGTGTCGGTAGGACTGTGTTGACCAGTCTTGGCTAAAGGTCTTGTGTAGGTGGGGCTGAGATGTGGTCAGTCATTTGCCAGAAGGTCTGTATGGTTGCATCTGAGAAATGGTCAGTCTTTGGCCAGATGACCTGTGTGGCTAGGACTGGGAAGCAATCATTTGGTGATATTACGGGTGTGTCAATAACCATCAGTCTTTGCCCCCAAGTCTCCAAGTTGGCCATGACCATCCCCTACCCCACTCTGATGTTAATGGGACTTACTTTGTACCAGTGAATATCTGGCACTGGCTTCCCTTCTACCACAACAGCCAGCCTGGCTGTCTCCTCCGGCCTCACCTCCACATCTTCCATTATAGATTCAAACCGTGGCGCCTCTGAAAGACAAGTCCAAGTGTTAGAATGTCTGTTGGGGCTTGAAGGTTAAGTCCCACCAAGATCTGAAAATTAAAAAAAAACGGAAATGCTGGTAAAACTCAGTGGGTCAGGCAGCATCTGTGGAGGTAAGTGGACAGACTCGGAGAAAGCAAACTCCTTTCCCATCCTCTCACACAGACGGGTCTCCAATCCCAGGACAGGCTGCCTCCAGGCCTCCAACCTCCAGAGCACACAGCTGGCACAGTCAAGATTCGGTGCAAGATTTTGGAGGCACAATCCGCTCAGGCCCATTTACTTGCTCTAAAGATTAAAGATCAGCTTTGTTTGTCACAAGTACATCGTTTGCGTCAATGACCAGCACAGTCCGAAGATGTGCTGCGGGTAGCCCGCAAGTGTCACCATGCTGTGTGAGGGTTGCTGACCTCGCCAGCTTCATCACGGCACAGACCTCCCCACCACTGAGGACATCTTCAAAAGGTGGCGCCCCCAAGAAGACGACTTCCATCATCAGGAACCTCTACCATCAAGGAAGAGATCATCATCATCATCATCATCATCAGGTGCCATGCCCAGTTTGACTGCCATGGCCCACACACTCCTGTTTTGGGTCAAGTGGATCAATTCGTTGGTATTCATTTCCAGTTCTCTGGCCACTGTCTCCATCATCATTTGTCTTTGTCTTCCTCTTGCTTTCTTCCCTTCAATCTCTCCCATAATTACCGCATTCTAACTCCTCTTTCCTAATCACATGTCCAATGAAGTTACGTTGCCTTTTCATGATCTCATACATTATTTCTCTTTTTGTGTTTGCTCTGTTCATGACATCCTCGTTAGATATTCATTTCATCCATGATATTCTTTGCATCCTCCTCAAAAACCACATTTCTGCTGCTACAGTTCGTTTCCTCATGTTACTGGATATTGTCCAACATTCTGAGCCATATAACGTAACTGGATAAACGTAACATTTCAGTACTCTGAGGCGGGTTGTCATGCCTAGTTTAGTACAGTATTGGTCAGTATACTCTTCATTCTGGTAAAGGTGTCTTTTGTCATCCCTATTCTTCTTTTGATGTCCAAGTCGCACCTTGAAGAGATACAGGAACCTAAAGACACACTCAATGCATAGGGACAGCTTTTCCCCTCTGCTATCAGATTACTGGACAGTGCATGAAGCCATGAACACTACCTCATTATTTTACTCTCTGTTTTCTCTATATATGCACTACGTTTTTTAAATATTGTAATTTCATAGTAATTTTTAGCCCTGATTCTGAGGCTGGATATTTTGGATTTAGATGAAGGTTCTGGACCCAGATGTTGACTGTCCATTTCCCTCCATGGATGCTGCCCGACCTGCTGAGTTTCTCCAGCAGATTGTGTGTTGCTGCAGATACCAGCATCTGCCGTCTTGTGTATCCAAACCGCTGGGTGAGCCAGTCAAGCAGCATCTGTGAAGGTCCATATTTTGGCTTTAGATCATCCCTTTGCCTCACGGATGCTGCTCGACCTGATGAGTAGCTGTTAGCGTACGCTGTTACAGCATCATCGCGGTGCAATTCCCGCTGCTGTCCGTAAGGAGTTGGTACGTTCTCCTCGTGACCATGGGGATTGACACTGGTGCTCTGGTTTTGTAGGTTAAAGTACTGGTTAGTAGGCTAATGAGTGTGGGCAAGCTATGTTGGCACAAGAAGCGCAGGGATACTTGCAGGCTGCCCCCAGCACAATCTCACCAATTTGATGAAAAACAACGCGTTTCATTGTGTATTTGGCTTAATAAAGCTAATTTTAGATCTTAATCTGATTTCAGAAAAGATGAAAGGTTAGCTTTATTCATCACACGCACATCAAAACATACAGAGAAATACATTGTTTGCATCAACAACCAACACAGTCTGAAGATGTGCTGGGAGAAGCTCACACGTGTCACCACTCTTCCAGTGTCAACGTAGCATGTCCACAATTTACTAACCTGAACACGACATCTTTGGAATGTGGGAGGACACCCATAGGATCACAAGCAGCAGAGGGTGAATGAGGAGAGAGTGAGGGAACTGGGGTCCTGGTGAGTGAGGAAGGAATGAAGGTGCTAGGGCTGTAGTCAGTGAGAAGGGAATGAGGGAACAAGTTTCCCCATGAATGAGGAGGGAATGAGGGAACTGGGGTCCCTGTGAATGAGGAAGGAGTGAGGGAACAGGTATCCCCATGAATGAGGAGAGAGTGAGGGAACTGGGGTCCTGGTGAGTGAGGAAGGAATGAAGGTACTAGGACCATGAATGAGGAGGGAATGAGGGAACTGGGGTCACAGGGAGGAAGGAATGAAGGTACTAGGGCTGTAGTCAGTGAGGGTACTAGGGCCCTAGTCAGTGAGAAAGGAGTGAGGAAGGAATGAGGGTACTAGGGCCGTAGTCAGTGAGGAGGGAGTGAGGGAACTGGGTGTCTCTGTGAATGAGGGAACTAGGGCCATAGTCAGTGAGGAAGGAGGAGGGAATGAGGGAACTGGGGTCCCTGTAAATGAGGAGGGAGTGAGGGAACTGGGGTTCCTGTGAGTGAGGAAGGAATGAAGGTACGAGGGCTCTGGTGAGCGAGGAAGGAGTGAGTGTACTAGGGCTATAGTCAGTGAGGAAAGAATGAGGGAACTGGGGTCCCTGTGAATGAGGAAGGACTGAGGGTACCAAGGCCGTAGTCAGTGAGGGGGAAGTGAGGGCACTAGGGCCATTGTCAGTGAGAAGGGAGTGAGGGAATGGGTGTCCCTGTGAATGAGGAGGGAGTGAGGTACTAGGACCCTAGTCAGTGAGGAGGGAGTGAGGGAACTGGGGCCCTGGTGACTGAGGAAGGAGTGAGGATAGTAGTGCATCATTGAGTGAGGAGGGTGTGAGGGAACGGGGGTCCCAGTTTATATAGTATATGTACTTGTGTTTTTGACAATAAACTTGATTTTGACCTGTCCAACTGCCTTTTAAATGCTGTTAATGTAAACGCCTTAACCAGTTCCTCTGGCAACTTGTTCTATCCTCGGGAGAAAACGTTGCCCCTGAGTTTTCTATTAAATCTCTCCCTGTCACTTTCAACTTCTGCCCTTCGGGTTTTGATTCAGCAACCTGTGAAACAGACTGTGTGTTTTCAGTCTATTAAATATCCCTCATGGTTTTATACACCTCAAAAAAGGTCACCCCCTCATTTATGTACACTGCAAAGAATAAAGACCTAGTCAGCCTAATCTCTCCTTATAGCTTGGGCCCTTGAGTCCTGGCAACATTCCCAAAAATCTCTGCATACTTTCCAGTTTAATTATACCTTTTCTACAACAGGGCGACCAAAACAGAACACAATACTCCAGGTGCAGCCTCACCAACATCTTCTACAACTGCATCATAATGCCACCACTCCCATACTCAGCGCCCTGACTGATGAAGACCAGCATGCTAAATGCCTTCTTCACCGGCCTGTCTACTTGTGATGCCATTTTCCATAAGACCATAGGAAACAGGAGCAGCATTAGGCCAGTCAACCCGTTGAGTCTGCTCTGCACTCCACAATGAGAACTCCATTCTCCTGTCTTCTCCCTGTAAACCTTGACATGCTTACTAATCAAGAATCTATCAACCTCCATTTTAGATATACCAAAATCACTTGGCCTCCACAGGTGTCTGTGGCAATGAATTCCACAGATTCTCCACTCTCTGGAGAAAGAAATTACTCCTCATTTCTGCTCTAAAGCTTGTATTCTGAGTCTGTGCCCCCAGGTCCTAAACTCTCCCACTATAGGAAACATCCTCTCCCCTCCACTCTCTATCTAGGCCTTTCAATATTCTGTAGGTTTCAATGAGATTCCCTCCTCATTCTTATAAACTCCAGCGAGTATAAGGCCAGAGCCATCAAATGCTCTTCATACATTAACATTTTCATTCCCACAATCATTCTCATGAACCTCGTCTGGAGTCTCTCTCCAATTTTTCTCCTTGTACATGTGATAGATAAATGAATCTGAATCCCTAAGTCAATGAGTCGTGATGCCAGGGCCTGATGGTTGAGGCTCCTAAGTTGGCATGTCCTATGTCTGCGAATCCGGGCCAGGGACTGGAGGTGGCCCATCCTGGCGCTGGAGGTGGAGGGGTGGGTGGGTGTGTGTGTGTCTGTGTTTGTGTGTCTTTGTGTTTGTGTGTTTGTTTGTGTGTGTGTGTATGTGTGTGTGTGTGTGTGTGTGTGTGTGTGTGTGCCTGTGTGTGTCTCTGTGTGTGCATGTGTGTGTGTGAGTCTGTGTGTGTGTGTGTGTGTGTGTTTCTGTGTATGTCTTTACATGTGTGTGTGTGTGTGTCTGTGTGTGTGTGTGTGTGTGTGTGTTTGTCTGTGTGTGTGTGTGTGTGTGTGTGTGTGTGTGTGTGTGTGTGTGTGTTTATGTGTATGCACATTTTTGGGCTGCCCAAGCACATGCTCAGACTGAGTTCGTTAACTTAAAACAACTCATTTCACTGTATATTTTCATGTATATGTGATAAGAGTGGGGCGTGGCCAAGTGGTTAAGGCCTTCGTCTAGTGATCTGAAGGTCGCTAGTTCGAGCCTTGGCTAAGGGAATGTGTTGTGTCTTTGAGCAAGGTACTTAACCACACATTGCTCTGCGACGACACTGGTGCCAAGTTGTATGGGTCCTAGTGCCCTTCCCTTGGACAACATTGGTGTTGTGGAGAGGGGAGACTTCCAGCATGGGCAACTGCTGGTCTTCCACACAACCTTGCCCAGGCCTGCGCCCTGGAAACCTTCCAAGGCGTAAATCCACGGTCTCACGAGACTAATGGATGCCTATAAATATATGTGATAAATAAATCTGAAACTATCTGGATTGAACTCCATCTGCCCTTCATTGGCCCACTTACCCAGCTGATCCAGACCCCCCCCCCTTCGTTCTCCTGTAACCCCAAGAGAGATTAGAGGTCGGCCAACTGTGTGCTCTTCCCTCCCAAAACTGCTCTCACCTGCCAGGTGAAGGAGGATTCGACAGGTGTCCTCTCCGTGCTGGTTCCTGGCCGAGACCACCAGCTCCCCAACATCAGCCTTGCTGACCCTCACCATCTTCAGCATGTGCTGGTCATCATCGGTCATGCTCAGCTCATACACCCGAGGTCGGTGTGTCAGCTCCACACCGTTCCTGACACAGACAGACAGAGCCAGGGAGGGAGGGGAAGGAAGGGAGAGGAGAGGAGAGGGGTGTGAATGGGAAAGAGAGAGGGTGGGAGAAGGGGATGGGGAGAGAGAGAGAGAGAGAGAGAGAGGGGCGGGGAGGAGAGGGAGAAGGCAATCAGAGTGAAACCAAGAGAGGAAAAAAATGAGAGTTGGGAGAAACAGTGAGAGAGAGAGATAGGGAGAGAGAGAGAGAGAGAGAGAGAGAGAGAGAGGGGTTGAGAATGAGGGAGGGAGGGAGAGAGGGAGAGGTTGAGAATGAGCGAGGGAGAGAGAGAGGGAGAGGTTGAAAATGAGGGAGGGAGGAAGAGGTTGAGAAAGAGGGAGAAAGCATGAGAAAGTGGGAGAGGGAGGGAGAGGAAAAGAAAGGAAGGGGAGCAGAGGGAGAAGGACGGAGGGGGGTGAAGGGCAGGAGAAGGGGAGAGGGGAGAGAAAGAGGGACAAAATGATGAAGGAAGGGAGAGTGGGAGTGGGAAGGGTCAGAGGGATAGAGGGGAGGAGACAGAGAGAGAGAGAGAGAGAGAGGGAGAGACAAAGACAGAAAGAGAATGAGAGTGGGAATAATAGTAGAGTGAGAGAGAGTTGGTGAGGAAGGGAGAGGGAATAAATGAGAGAGTGGGTAGAGGGAGGAAAGTGAGATCAGAAGGAAGGACGAGGGAGAGGAATAGAGAGTCAGAAAGAGAGAGGAAAGGAGTGTGTGGGTGAACAGGAGAAGGCGAGGAGGAAGGGGAAAGAAGGAAAAGAGAGAGACAGGTGAAGAGAGAGAGAGAAAGAGAGAAAGAAAATGCGAAAGCGAGGAATGGTGGGGGGGAGAGGGGGGGAGAGAGAGAGAGAGAGAGAGAGAGAGAGAGAGAGAGAGTATGAGACAGACACAAATCAGTAACACTTCCTGATCTCCCCATCGAGGAGAGCACAGTTTATCCACAGGGTAGGACTGCTTTGTTGGGAGTTGATCCTCGCTGGGATCAGACCAGGAGACCCCGGCAGTCTGCTGCCTTTCCCACTCCAGCCCCAGGCCACCTTCCTCCTCTCCGATGCCCAGCCATGTCAGCTCCAGGACCAGGAGCAGGTGATGCTACATCCACGTGATGGCAGTGTGTGGGAATGATGTCCCCCCCCCCCCACCCCCCACCAGCTGAGAGGATCGAGAACCAGTGGGTCAGATTCTGAAAACAAGGGCCCAGTCACACAGGACAGAGATGAGGAGAAAGATCTTCACGCAATGTTCTCCACCCTGGGACTGTGAGTGCTCAGTTAGACCAGAGAACTGTACAGCACAGGAATAGGTCCTGCGGCCCACAATGTTGTGCCAAACCAAATAAATTAGTAATTATGTGGCCAACTAAACTAATCTCTTCTGCCTACACGATGTCTATATCCTTCCATTTTCCTCACATTCACATGTTTATCTAAATGTCTCCTAATGTTTCTGCTTCAATCACCACCACCCCAGGCAGGGCATTCCAGGCATCCATCACTCTGTGTGCAAAAAATATGACCCCACATCTGCTTTGAAATTACTCTCTCTCACCTCAAATGCATGCCCTCAGGTACTAGACATTTCAACCCTAGTAAAAAGATTCTACTCTGTCTATGCCTCTCACAATCTTGTAAACCTCCGTCAGATTTCCCTTCAGCCTTCGATACTGCAGAGAAAACCACCTCAGTTTTTCCATCCTCTTGTTATAACACATGGCCTCTAATCCAGACTGCATTGTGGTAACCTTCTTCTATACCCTCTTGGAAGCCTTGGCATTCTTCCTATAATGGGGTTACCAGAACTGTACACAATAGTCCAGGTGCAGCCAAACTAGAGTTTTATAAAGCTGCAATAAAACTGAGTGTAGTCAAAACAGGAATACTGGATGTTAAGGAAAACTGAAGGACATGGGGACACTGGAGAAAAATGGCTCTCAGGTAAAAGATCACTCTCATAAGTGACATCCAGAACCCAAAAAATTTAAGATTCAAGACTGTTTAATGTCATTTCCAGTACACAAGTGTGTTGTTGTTGTTCGTCCATCATTAACATCGATGAGGACCTCGACACCAGATGGTGTCGAGACTAGCGCGTGATTTGGATTTAAGTGAGGGAGAGTTGCGCAGCGTCAGCCTCACTCTCTCTTCCCAATTCCCATCTGGATCCAGTGGCAAGACAGAGTCTAGATGGCTGGAGATGGGACTAGGCGCAGTGGATGACCAGGACATCTTCTGTGTCTTGTCCTGCTCTACACGTTCCACGACGCTTGCAGAGACCGCCTTCTTGACCGTTGGACCTTCCATTGGTCTCGTCCGCTCAATCCGCCGGAGTCTGTCTTCACATGCTGGGATAGACAACTCCCTATCTCACCGAGGGTTTGAGACCCGTCGGCTACCCTCACCTGGTTTAGCCGGCTTGTTAAAGCCGTTGCCCGGGGTGTGGCCGCTGTCGCATGCAAACAGCTACGGGGAGCCACAGGTGAGAGCTGAGTGCCAGGTGGGGACCAAAGATGGACTAACCACCCTGAAAAGGGCACGACATGTTCCCCCCCCAGAGGTGCTACCCCTCCCTGACACCCCATATACCAAGTGTAAAGGATAATGAAATAATTGTTATTCTGGATCTGATGTAGCACACAGAAAATGCACAAAAGATAAATAACAAAATAATAAAAATACATAATGTAGCTTATATACTGTATATGTTGATAAAGTGATGCTGGGCTGCACTATAGGTGGAGCTTAACAGTGACTCCTTCGAGCTCACATGAGGAAACAGCTTAATTTCTACTTTTAATGTCTCTCGTTTTCCTTTTCAAGGTGGATAGGGTTCTGTCCGAGACCCTGACCTGGAGTTACACTTAAATTTCAGCTCCTTGCAGCAGTGGGACCCTCTCCTGCTTTTTTAAATCCCAAGGATGAAGCCTAGAAGGTGATCACGCCTTTGGCATTCTGAGACTTTGCAGCTCTGTGGATGAGCTGATTCCATGCCAGTGCTGCTGACTGAAGCATCGCGGGAGAAAATGGAACATTGGGAACAGTGGATTGGCTGTCGGGGGCTCCATACTCGATGAATCGTGCGCTCTCTCTTTCTCGTTGGTGGGGCAGGTTTGTTGCCAATTCTCCAGTTGGAGAACTCAGAATCAAAGTGACGCGGCAGACTTTATCATCGCAAATCAGCAAGTTGTATTGTTTATGTCTCTCCTCCCAATGAGTGACACCTCTCTGCCCCTTTATCAGGGAGAGAGAGAGCCTGTGGTATGTCAGATTGTTGGGTGAACAATTAGTTGTTGCTTTGCAGATCATGGTCTTTCTCGGGGGCTTTGCTATTGCTTGCTTGGTGGGTGGAGGTGGCTAATGCTTTTTGCTGAAGTAAGTAGGGGTGGGGGAGGATTGTTGCTTTGCTGCTGCTTGTGCATGGAGGGGAGAGCAGGGGGTCTTTAGGGTTCTAACGTTTTTACTGTCACTCATTCTTTGGGGCACTCTTCTGTTTCCAAGGATGTCTGCAAAGAACAAGAACTTCGGGATGTATATTGCATACATTTCTCTGATACTAAATGCAACTATTGAAACTACATAAGGTGACCGACAGGAAACAATAAAGTAGTGGTGGTAGGTGGTGTGGAAGGTGGCTTAGTGGGTGGAGGGGTTGATCTTGGGAAAAATAACTGTCTTTGGTCTGGTGGTCCTGGCGTGGATGTTACATGGTCTCCTCCCAGATGGGAGTGGGACAAACAGCCCTTGAGCAGGGTGGGTGGGATCCTTCATGAGCTACTGGCCCTTTCCTGGCACCTTTCTGTACATATGCCCCTGATGGCGGGTAGGCTGGTGCGGGTGATGCGTTGGGCAGTTTTGACTGTCCATTGTACAGCCTTCCTGTCTGCTGCAGTGCAGTTTCCATACCAAGCAGTGATCAGGAGAAAGTGGATCCTGCGGTGTCAGAGAAGGTTAGGAAGTCGTATGGAGGGCTATGTAGAAGGGAAGTGTTAGATTGATCTTAAGGTATGTTAAAAGGTCAGCACAATATCATGGGCTGAAGGGCCTGTACAGTTCTGTACTGTAGCTTGCACGATAGAGAGCACAGAAAAGGTTCACACGGATGCTGTTGGATTAGAGAGCATGTGCTATAACAAGAGCTCGGACAAGCTTGCACTATTTTTGTCTTGAGTGGTGGGGGCCGAGGGGAGAGCTAATTACTTGTAAGATTAAGAGAGGCACGGATGGAGTAGACAGCTGGTATCTCTTGCCCAGGGTCAGAATGTCCAGTACCAGAGGGCATGCATTTAAGGTGAGAGGCTGAACGTTCCGAGGTGATCTGAGGGTGAAGTTTTTTACATGGAGTGTGGTGGGTGCCAGGACTGGTGGTAGAGGCAGACACAAAAGATTGTTTCAGAGGCTGTTAGACAGACACATAAATATGCAGGGGATGGAGAGAGATGGATGACGTGCAGGCAGACGAGATTTAGTTTAATTTGGAATTGTGTTCAGCACAGACACTGTGGGCTGGAAGGCCTGCTCCTGTGCTGTAGTTCTGTGTTCTATGTTCTAAGTTTGTTTGCTCATAGTTGCCAAGGACTGACAAAGTTTAAAGGAGATGCGTGGGACAAGTTTTGTCTCACAGAGTGGTGGGTATCTGGAACACATTGCCGGGGTCGGTGGTGGAAACAGATACAACAAAGAGGCTGTTACACAGGCACGTGAATGTGCAGAGAAGGGAGGGATATAGTACACAGGCTGATTAGTTTAATCAGGCACCCTTAGCTTAATTAGTTTGGCACAACACTGTGGGCTGAAAGACCTGTTCCTGTGCTGTACATGGGGGAGGAGCGGGGGAGGGTGGGGGAGGGTGGTTGGATACCTGCTCCAGTTGCCCTCATCCTGCTCTGGCTCTTGTTCCCAGTTACCTGGTCCAGGTGACGTCTGCCTGCACGTAGTTCAGCGTACAGATTATAGAAGTGCTTTGGTTCTCCACGGCAAACACCACATCTGGTTTGTCTATGAAGCTGGGAGCCTCCTCCAGGTACGGGCCTGTCAGAAGGTACACTGGTAATTTAACGTCAGAAAGTCCCACAGCACAGAAGCAGGCCCTTCAACCCATCTAGTCCGTACTGATCTATTACTCTGCCTAATCCCATCAACCTGCACCTGGACCACAGTCCTCCATACCCTTCCCATCCACGTACTTATCCAAACTTCTCTTAAACGTTGAAATAGAACCTGCATCCACCACTTCCACCAGCAGCTTGTTCCACACTCTCCCCACCCTCTGAGTGAAGAATTTCCCCCTCAGGTTCCCCTTAAATATTTCACCTTTCACCCTTAACCCATGACAGCTGGTTCTAGTCTCACCCAACCTCAGTGAAAAACTCAATTTGTATTTACTCTATGTATAGCCCTCATAATTTTCTATACCCCTTATTTCCCCTAAATTCAACATTGGTTTATTGTTGTCATACATACTGAAACACGGTAAAAAACTTGTCTTGCTGTTTATACATTTCAATTTGTTACACGGGGCATTAAGGTAGTATAAGGATAAACAATAGCAGAGTGCAGAATAAATTGTTAAAGCTACAAAGAGCAGTGCTGAGCAACATGTCAGTGCAGCAGTTAGCGTAACGCTGTACAGAGCTAGCTGTAAGAGTGGGGTTCAGTTCCCACTACTGTCTGTGAGCGTTCGTACGTTCTCCCCGTGACTGTGCGGGTCTCCTCCAGGTGCTCTGGTTTCCTTTCTCATTCCAAAGAAATTAAAGATTAAAGATTAGCTTTATTTGTCACACATACATCAAACCATGCAGTGAAATGCATCGTTTGTGTCAAAGGCCCACACAATCCAAGGATGTGCTGGGGGCAGCCCACAACTGTTGACACTTTTCCAGCACCAACATAGCATGCCGACAGCTCACGAACCCTAACGACCTGTCTTTGGAATGTGGGAGGTCTAATGACGTGCAGGTTAGGGTTAGTAGGTTGTGGGCATGTTATGTTGGTGCTGGAAGCATGGTGACATTTACAGGCTACCTCCGGCACTTCCTCAGACTGTGCTGGTCGTTGATGCAAACAATGCATTTCACTGTATGTTTTGGTAATTCGATGTACATGTGCCAAATCAAGCTAATCTTCTTTTCGTCTTATGCAATAAGGTGCAAGGGCCATAACTAACCAGATTGTGAGGTCAACAGTCCATCATATTGTCCTACAGCAGGGGTCCCCAACCTTTTTTACACCGCGGACCGGTTTAATATTGTCAATATTCTTGCCGACCGAAGTGGGGGGGTGTTCAAGTAGGGTTAAACTCACCTCAACATGTCTTTTACAGTTAGGGTTGCCAACTTTCTCACTCCCAAATAAGGGACAAAAGTAGTAATCAAATCCCGGGACACTTTGCCCCAAGAGACTACCATGACTATGAAGACTTGCACAGGCACCTGTGTGCGCATGTGCGTACGTGCCGATTTTTTCCCCCCACCAATCGGTTTTGCCTTCATCTTCCTGACTACACTGTACATACATTATTTCTACTTTATATAGGCTATGTTTTTATCATATCATTCCTGCTTTTACTATATGTTAGTGTTATTTATTTTCGGTTTTATGTGTTATTTTGTATGATTTGTTAGGTTATTTTTTGGGTCTGGGAATGCTCAAAAATTTTCCCGATAAATTAATGGTAATTGCTTCTTCGCTTTACGCCATTTCAGCATGAAAGGTTTCATAGGAACGCTCTACCTTAGCAGGGGAAATACGGGACAAGGGCGGTCCCTTATGGGACAAACCAACTTAGACCATAAGGCCATAAGACAAAGGAGCAGAATTAGGCCACCTGGCCCATCGAGTCTGCTCTGCCATTCAATCATGGCAGATCCTTCTTTTTAATCTCCTCCAATATCTTGCTTTCTCCCCATATCCTTTCATGCCCAGAGTAATCAAGAATTTATCAACCTCTGCCTTAAACATACCCAATGACTTGGCCTCCACATCTGCCTGTGGCAATGAAATCCACAGATTCACCACTCTCTGGCTAAAGAAATTCCTCCTTATCTCTGTTCTAAATACGTAGATATCTCTCTATTAGGCGGGAGGAGAAGATGGCGACGCGACGTAGCTCGCAGCGGCCACTCCGGTGGTGATGTCTGTTATTTGTCAAGTAGGGTGCCATGCACAATCCTGATTTGATGGAGACGGATGTGAGAGTACGGAGGAACATCTGGTGAAGCTTCTGAAATGCCTGTTTCGCTGCTGCTGCTACTGTGTGGTCCAGAATCTCTGGAGGAGAAGGCCCTGAATCCTCGGCTTTGCTTGTTGCTCGGCGGCCGGGGCGGGGTCAAAGCGCTCGGCAGAGGACGGCACTCGGAGAGGCTGTGTTGAAGGGGCTGGTCGGATGCTTGAAGTTTTCGGACGGACTCAGAGTCCGCTGCGGTTGGGTACTTCCAATGGTGCTGCATCGGCAAGTTGGCGGCGCTTGGAGTTCATGGCAGGGAGAGTTTCTCCCTTCTACCATCTGTGTGAGATGATGAGTCTGTCGGGACTTTGAGACTTTTTTTTACCGTGCCCATGGTCTGCTCATTATCAAATTATGGTATTGCTTTGCACTGTTGTAACTATATGTTATAATTATGTGGTTTCGTCAGTTTTAGTCTTGGTTTGTCCTGTGTTTTCTTGTGATATCATTCTGGAGGAACGTTGTATCATTTTTTAATGCATGCATTTCTAAATGACAATAAATGAGGACTGAGTGTCCTCATAATCTAATTCTGAGGCTGTGTTCTCTGGAATTAGACTCTCCCATCATAGAAAACATACTCCCTACTTCCACTCTATCGAGGCCTTTCAACATTTGATAGGTTTCAATGAGGTCACCCCTAATTTTTCTGAATTCCAGTGAGTAGAGGGCCAGAGCCATCAAACACTCTTCTTATTATTAGCCTTTCAATTCCAGAATCATTTTCATGAACCTCCTTTTAACCTTCTCCAATGTCAGCATGTCCTTTCTTAGATAAGGGGCCCAAAACTGCTCACAATACACCAAGTGAGGCCTCACCAATGCTTTAGAAAGCCTCAACATTACATCCTTGCTTTTCTATTAGACCATAAGACCATAAGACAAAGGAGCAGAAGTCAGCCATTCGGCCCATTGAGTCTGCTCCGCCATTTTATCATGAGCTGATCCATTCTCCCATTTAGTCCCACTCCCCGGCCTTCTCACCATAATTTTTGATGCCCTGGCTACTCAGATATCAATCTCTACCTTAAATACACCCAATGACTTGGCCTGCACTGCTGCCCGTGGCAACAAATTCCATAGATTCACCACTTTCGACTAAAAAAATTTCTTCGCATTTCTGTTCTGAATGGGTGCCCTTCAATCCTTAAGTCACGCCCTCTCGTACTAGGCTCCCCCATCATGGGAAACAACTTTGCCACACCCACTCTGTCCATGCCTTTCAACATTCGAAATGTTTCTATGAGGTCTCCCCTCATTCTTCTAAACTCCAAGGAATATAGTCCAAGAGCGGACAAACGTTCCTCATATGTTAACCCTCTCATTCCCTGAATCATTCTAGTGAATCTCCTCTGTACCCTCTCCAACGTCAGCACATCCTTTCTTACATAAGGAGACCAAAACTGCCCACAGTACTCCAAGTGAGGTCTCACCAGCACCTTATAGAGCCTCAACATCACATCCCTGCTCCTGTAAAAGCTTTTATAGATATGTAAAAAGGAAAAGACTGGTAAAGACAAATGTAGGTCCCCTGCAGACAGAAACAGGTGAATTGATTATGGGGAGTAAGGACATGGCAGATCAATTGAATAATTACTTTGGTTCTGTCTTCACTAAGGAGGACATAAATAATCTTCCAGAAATAGTAGGGGACAGAGGGTCCAGTGAGATGGAGGAACTGAGCGAAATACATGTTAGTAGGGAAGTGGTGTTAGGTAAATTGAAGGGATTGAAGGCAGATAAATCCCCAGGGCCAGATGGTCTGCATCCCAGGGCGCTTAAGGAAGTAGCCCAAGAAATAGTGGATGCATTAGTGAGAATTTTTCAAAACTCGTTAGATTCTGGACTAGTTCCTGAGGATTGGAGGGTGGCTAATGTAACTCCACTTTTTAAAAAAGGAGGGAGAGAGAAACCGGGAAATTATAGACCGGTTAGCCTAACGTCGGTGGTGGGGAAACTGCTGGAGTCAGTTATCAAGGATGTGATAACAGCACATTTGGAAAGTGGTGAAATGATCGGACAAAGTCAGCATGGATTTGTGAAAGGAAAATCATGTCTGACGAATCTCACAGAATTTTTTGAGGATGTAACTAGTAGAGTGGATAGGGGAGAACCAGTGGATGTGGTATATTTGGATTTTCAGAAGGCTTTTGACAAGGTCCCACACAGGAGATTAGTGTGCAAACTTAAAGCACACGGTATTGGGGGTAAGGTATTGGTGTGGGTGGAGAGTTGGTTAGCAGACAGGAAGCAAAGAGTGGGAATAAACGGGACCTTTTCAGAATGGCAGGCAGTGACTAGTGGGGTACCGCAAGGCTCAGTGCTGGGACCCCAGTTGTTTACAATATATATTAATGACTTGGATGAGGGAATTAAATGCAGCATCTCCAAGTTTGCGGATGACATGAAGCTGGGTGGCAGTGTTAGCTGTGAGGAGGATGCTAAGAGGATGCAGGGTGACTTGGATAGGTTGGGTGAATGGGCAAATTCATGGCAGATGCAATTCAATGTGGATAAATGTGAAGTTATCCACTTTGGTGGCAAAAATAGGAAAACAGATTATTATTTGAATGGTGGCCGATTAGGAAAAGGGGAGGTGCAACGTGACCTGGGTGTCATTATACACCAGTCATTGAAAGTGGGCATGCAGGTACAGCAGGTGGTGAAAAAGGCGAATGGTATGCTGGCATTTATAGCGAGAGGATTTGAGTACAGGAGCAGGGAGGTACTACTGCAGTTGTACAAGGCCTTGGTGAGACCGCACCTGGAGTATTGTGTGCAGTTTTGGTCCCCTAATCTGAGGAAAGACATCCTTGCCATAGAGGGAGTACAGAGAAGGTTCACCAGATTGATTCCTGGGATGGCAGGACTTTCATATGAAGAAAGAATGGATGAACTGGGCTTGTACTCGTTGGAATTTAGAAGATTGAGGGGGGATCTGATTGAAACGTATAAGATCCTAAAGGGATTGGACAGGCTAGATGCAGGAAGATTGTTCCCGATGTTGGGGAAGTCCAGAACGAGGGGTCACAGTTTGAGGATAGAGGGGAAGCCTTTTAGGACCAAGATTAGGAAAAACTTCTTCACACAGAGAGTGGTGAATCTGTGGAATTCTCTGCCACAGGAAACAGTTGAGGCCAGTTCATTGGCTATATTTAAGAGGGAGTTAGATATGGCCCTTGTGGCTACGGGGGTCAGGGGGTATGGAGGGAAGGCTGGGGCGGTGTTCTGAGTTGGATGATCAGCCATGATCATAATAAATGGCGGTGCAGGCTCGAAGGGCCGAATGGCCTACTCCTGCACCTATTTTCTATGTTTCTATGTTTCTATATACTCTATTCCTCTAGAAATGAATGCCAACATTGCATTCGCCTTCTTCACTACCAACTCAACCTGGAGGTTAACCTTAAGGGTATCCTGTACGAGGACTCCCAAGTCCCGTTGCATCTCAGAACTTTGAATTCTTTCCCCATTTAAATAATAGTCTGCCTGTTTATTTCTTCTGCCAAAGTGCATAACGATACACTTTCCAACATTGTATTTCATTTGCCACTTCTTTGCCCATTCTTCCAATCTATCCAAGTCTCTCTGCAGACTCTGTTTCCTCAGCACTACCGGCCCCTCCATCTATCTTCGTATCGTCAGAAAACTTAGCCACAAAGCCATCTATTCCATAATCCAAATCGTTGATGTACAATGTAAAAAGAAGCGGCCCCAACACTGACCCCCTGTGGAACACCACTGGTAACCGGCAGCCAACCAGAATAGGATCCCTTTATTCCCACTCTCTGTTTCCTGCCAATCAGCTAACGCTCTATCCACGTATGTAACTTTCCCGTAATTCCATGGGCTCTTATCTTGTTAAGTAGCCTCATGTGTGGCACCTTGTCAAAGGCCTTCTGAAAATCCAAATATACAACATCCACTGCATCTCCCTTGTCTAGCCTACTGGTAATTTCCTCAAAAAATTGTAGTAGGTTTGTCAGGCAGGATTTTCCTTTAAGGAATCCATGCTGAGTTCTGCCTATCTTGTCATATGCCTCCAGGTACTCTGTAACCTCATCCTTGACAATCGACTCCAACAACTTCCCAACCACCGATGTCAAGCTAACAGGTCTATAATTTCCTTTCTGCTTCCTTGCCCCCTTCTTAAATAGCGGAGTGACATTTGCAATCTTCCAGTCCTCCGGAACCATGCCAGAATCTATCGACTTTTGAAGGATCATCACTAATGCCTCCGCAATCTCCACAGCTACTTCCTTCAGAACACAAGGGTGCATTCCATCTGGTCCGGGAGATCTATCTACCTTTAGAGTATTTAGCTTCCTGAGTACTTTCTCTGTCATAATTGTGACTGTGCACACTTCTCTTCCCTACCGCCCTTGAGGGTCTGGTATACTGCTGGTGTCTTCCTCTGTGAAGACTGATGCAAAATACTCGTTCAGTTCCTCCGCCATCTCCTTATCTCCCATTACAATTCCTCCAGCAGCATTTTCTATCAGTCCTATATCTACTCTCACCTGTCTTTTACTCTTTATATACTTGAAAAAGCTTTTAGTATCCTCTTTGATATTATTTGCTAGCTTCCTTTCATAGTTAATCTTTTCCCTCTTAATGACCTTCTTAGTTTCCTTTTGTAAGGTTTTAAAAACTTCCCAATCCTCTGTCTTCCCACTAATTTTTGCTTCCTTGTATGCCCTCTCCTTTGCTTTAAGTTTGGCTTTGACTTCTCTTGTCAACCACAGTTGCATCCTTTTTCCATTCGAAAATTTCTTCATTTTTGGAATATGCCTGTCTTGCACCTTCCTCACCTCTCGCATAAACTCCAGCCACTGCTGCTCTGCCGTCCTTCCTGCCAGTGTCCCTTTCCAGTCAACTTTGGCCAGTTCCTCTCTCATGCCACTGTAATTTCCTTTACTCCACTGAAATATCGACTCATCAGATTTTCGCTTCTCGTTTTCAAATTTCACAGTGAAGTCAATCATGTTATGATCACTGCCTCCTAAGGGTTCCTTCACCTCAATCTCTCTAATCACCTCTAATTTAGCCCAATATACGGGATGTCCCGGCTAATATGGGACAGTTGGCAACCCTATGTTCAAGTTCAACAGTGCGCGACAGGGAATGAGGAAAGGTGCAGCTGACTCATATTGTTTCCTCACGGACCTGCAGCACATGCTTTGCGCCCCGGTACCGCTGTCCTACAGGGTCGTTCAATAGTCTTATAACAGTGGGGTAGAAGCTGTTGTTAAGCTTGGTGGTACGTGCTTTCAGGCTTTTCTATCTTACCTGAAGGGAATGGGGAAAAGAGAGAATGTCTGGGTTGGGTGGGTGGGGTCTTTGATTATGTTGGCTGTTTTATTGAGACAGTTTATTGTGGTCACGTCCAGAGCAACTCCCATAACAAGCGTGGTGATGCATCTGAACAGAATCCTTTTTATGGTGCATTGATAAAAATTGGTAAACAGTCAATGTGGGCACGCCAAATTTCTTTAGCTTCCTGAAGAAGTACAGGTGTTTGAGAGCTCTCTTAGCCATGACGTCTATGTGGCTGGACTAGGACAGGGTGCTGGTGATGCTCACTCCAAGGAAATGGAAGCTCTCCACCTCAACACCGTTGGTATAAACAGGAGCATTTGCACCGAAGGTCAATGACCTTGTGAAGGGAGCTGATGCAAAGGTGGGGAATTATGAAAATAGATACAACAGAGGTAGAGAAGAGTGGGTGCTGGGATTGGAACCAGGGGACATAGCCTCAAGATTTGGGGGAGTAGATTTAGGATGGAGATCAGGAGGAACTGTTTTTCCCAGAGAGTAGTGAGTCTGTGGAATTCTCTGCACAGGGAAGTAGTAGAGGCTACCTCAGTTAATATATTTAAGGTACAGTTAGATAGATCTTTGCATAGCAGGGGAATTAAGGGTTCTGGGGAAAAGGCGGGTAGTTGCAGCTGAGTCCACAGTCAGACCAGCCATGATCTCATTGAATGTCAGAGCAGGCTGAACAGGCCAGATGGCTGACTCCTGCTCCTAGTTCTTATGTTCTTATATTATGTTCTAATAGACTTAATGGCCCAAAATATCATGGGTCTAAAGAAGATAAATGAGATTATAAAGATTAGCTTTAGTTGTCAAGATTCAAGATTGTTTATTGTCATTAGTTAGTAGATGACTGTAAAGGAAAATGAAATGACTGCCACTCCAGATCTGATGCAGCACAAAAAAACCTACAATGTAAGCATAAAAACCACAATAAAAAACACAATAAATACAAATACAGTGGATTCCAGTTAATTGGTCCATTGGTTAATCAGGGAAGCCGCTTATTTGGGACAAATATAGAACATAAACTAATTGAGAAAATAGCCGAGTTTCCCTTTGTTTGTTTGGGACACTATGCCGCTTCATTGGGACAGGAGATTGAAGCTGAGCAATTTCTAACTGCTGTCAGTTGAATTGAAGTGAATTGAATTGACTTTATTTCTTACATCATGTATATACATGAGGAGTAAAAATTTTTACGTCATGTCTCCGTCTAAATGTGCAATGTGCAATTTATAGTAATTTGTAATAAATAGTATGTACAACAGGACAGTCAATATAACATAGAAATACAGTTGTGTCAACGTGAATTAATCAGTCTGATGGCCTAGTGGAAGAAGTTGTCCTGGAGCCTGCTAGTTCTGGCTTTTATGCTGCGGTACCATTTCCCGGATAGTAGCAGCTGGAACAGTTTGTGATTGGGGTGACTCAGGTCCCCAATGATCCTTTGGGCCCTTTTTATGCACCTGTCTCTGTAAATGTCCTGAATAGTGGGAAGTTCACGTCTACAGATGTGCTGGGCTGTCCACATCACTCTCTGCAGAGTCCTGCGATTGAGGGAAGTACAGTTCTCATACCAGGCAGTGATACAGCCAACAACAGGAATTCTGCAGATGCTGGAAATTCAAGCAACACACATCAAAGTTGCTGGTGAATGCAGCAGGCCAGGCAGCATCTCTAGGAAAAGGTACAGTCGACGTTTCAGGCCGAGACCCTTCATCAGGACATGTAGCCAGTCAGGATGCTCTCAATTGTGCTCCTGTAGAAAGTTTAGAATTTGAAGACTCATGCCAAACTTGTTCAACCATCTGAAGTGAAAGAGGGGCTGTTGTGTTGTCTTCACTACACAGCTGGTGTGCATAGACCATGTGAGATCCTCGGTGATGTGTATGCAGAGGAACTTAAAGCTATTCACCCTCTCAACCCCAGATCCATTGACATTGCTAGAGTGATTTTTTTTGGGTAGGTGATTTGTTTACACTTAAATGACTTTGGCCACCAGACTTCTATTTTAACTGTTTGACAAAGGACTGTGGATTGAGTCCACCACAATGGGCTTTCTAAAAGGTGTGAATACCAGATGCCTTGGGTGCCATAGTTTGACTTGATGCTGTAGTTTCGAAGATAGTATTATCTATTTATTATTAATATTAATTGTCTTCTATGTTAGCACGGGAAATGCCAAATAAATGTATCATAGACTTAACTTACATTCCTAAAGGCTGTGGATACCAACCCAGACATGTTGGCGTCGGAAGGAAAGGATGGTGTGATATTTTGTATGTAGCTTCAATAGGAAGCATTGTCTATGCATTGTCTATAACTTTTTAAGTAGCGATTGTCTTTGTGTTTAGCATATAAATATCGAGCCCACATTGAGCTAGCAGACCTTTCTGCGGAAAGCGTCTCTGCTGTACCTCGTTGTGTCGAATAAAGAAGCTGCTTTGTATTTACCAGTGACTCTGTCTCTCTGGTGATTTCATCCACGCTACGACAACATCAACAGGGATTAGCCTGTCTCCATTCCTCCTGTAGTCTACAACCAGCTCCTTTGTTTTTGTGACATTGGGGGAGTGTTCTTTTTCTTGACACCACTGTGTCAGGGTGATGACTTCTCCTCTGTAGGCTGCCTCTTTAATACTTGTGATAAGGCCAATCAGTGTAGTATCATCAGCAAATTTAATTAGCAGATTGGAACTTTGGGTGGTGATGTAGTCATGGGTATACAGAGAGTAAAGGAGGGGGTTTAGGACACAGCCCTGAGGGTCAGAGGGGCAGAGGTGAGGGAGCCCACTCTTACCACCTGCTGGCGATCTGACGGGAAGTCCAGGATCCAGCTGCACAAGGCAGGGTGGAGGCCGAGATCTCTGAGCTTCTTGTCAAGCCTGGAGGGAATTATGGTGTTGAATAATGAACTGTAGTCCAAGAACAGCATTCTCACATAAGCATCCTTCTTCTCTTACTAGCTCTTCCGTCAGTTAGTCCTGACGAAGGGTCCCGGTCTGAAACGTCGACTGTACCTCTTCCTAGAGATGCTGCCTGACCTGCTGCGTTCACCAGCAACTTTGATGTGTGTTCCTTCTTCTCCAGATGTGTAAAGACAGTGTGTAGAGCTGTGGCTATTGCATCACCTGTCGATTGATTGTGTCAGTAGGCAAATTGTAGGGGGTCCAGTGTGGACGGTAACATGCTGCAGATGTAATCCTTGACCAGCCTCTCAAAGCATTTGCTTATTATTGCGACAGGATGCCAGTCATTCAGACATGTTACCTTGGTCTTTTTAGGTATAGAACAATGGTGGATGCTTTGAAGCAGGAGGGCACTCTACACTGGGAGATGGAGAGATGAAAAATATTGGTAAACACACCTGCCAGTTGTGCCGCGCCCAGGGATGCCGTCCGGTCTCGCAGTCTTGCGACTGTTCACTCATTGGAAACACCAGTGTACTTCAGCCTCAGAGATGACTAAGGTGCAGGTCGCTTTGGTAGCTCTCCTTGGGGACATCGAATTGAGTGTAAAAAAGTGTCAGCTCATCTGGGACAAAGGCAGTGATATTGGCAGCACCACTGTGTTTAGCTTTGGTGTGCAGACCTTGCCACAAGCTGCATGTGTTGTTGGTGGAAAGTTGTGTCTGGATCTTGTCACTGTATTGTCGTTTCGCTGCCTTCATGACTTTGCGTAGATCATAGCTGCATCTTTTGAGTTCCTGTTGGTTACTGTTATGTGCACTTGTGTGTCTGTTCGACTCCACACCATGCTTAGAGCAAACAGTTTTTAAATAGTGCCAGTTGTATGTGTTTGTGTTCAAAAATCAGTGATTTTTGTCACTGATAGTTGGCAAGAAATAAGATGTAAGATAACTCAGAACTGTTTTGAATTGGATGATCTTTATTGTCATTATACATAGGTACAATAAAACTCTGTTTGGCTTCCTCTCAGGCAATTAAATAAAGCAGTAGATAAAAACAAGACAGTAATAGAAAAACAGTATTAAATAGACAAGAGGCAGAAAATAAGTTTCAGCAGCACCAGAATATTACAGTGATGCACAAAGTGCCGTTAGTGAAAGTATTTGAGTCCTTGTGTGTGCATGTGTGTGCTCACAGTTTCAGTCATTGTTCTGTGGGAGTGGTGTGATGGAGGCCACAGCTCTGGGATAGAAGCTGTTCCTCAGTCTATTTGTTCTGGCTCTTAGTGTCCTGAACCTTTTGCTGGGCGACAGTGGGTCAAACAGGGAGTAGCCGGGGTGTGTGGTGTCTCTGGTTACGCTGATTGCTTTTTTCCTGAGTCTGCTGGAATAGATGGTGTCCAGTCCTGGGAGCTCCATCCTGACAATTCGCTGGGCTGCCTTCACCACGCGATGCAGGTCTTGTTGCTCAGCGGCTGTGCAGCTGGCATACCACACTGTGGCGCTGTAGGTCAGGATGGTTTCAATTGTGCTTCTGTAGAAGTTAAGCAACAGCTTCTGTGGGAGTTTAGCCTGCTTCAGTTTTCTGAGGATGAAGAGTCTTTGTTGTGCCTTTTTTACAAGCAGCGAGGTGTTGGTGGTCCATGTCAGCTGTTTTGACAACATAACTCCAAGGAACTTTAGGTTTTCCACACTTTCCACTACCTCTCCATATATATGGAGGGGGCGCTGTACTCTGTCCTTCGATCTCCTGAAGTCAATGATCATCTCTTTTGTTTTAGAGGTGTTAAGGACCACTGTGTTTGCTCACTGTGGTTTCAAGCATCCAGGCTTGGAGATGCTAGAAACGAGTGGGAGTGAAAATGGAATGATTTCACTACTTCAACAAGTTAGAAACTATGAAAAATTTGAAGATATCGACAGTCATCTTGAATGTTACAATGAAAATGAAGATTTGGAGGATGCAATTGTCGAGAGCTTTGTATGAAAGCAATTCACTAAATGCTCTGGGTGTCTGCACTGATTTTGTTCAGAATGCAGCAGCATACGTGGGATGAATTCCCCCGTTGATAACCATTAGGAACCAATGCACAGTTTTATAGTACTGTAGCAGTATTGCTAGTGTTGTAATTTGTTCTGCATTTCATCTACAAACTCAACTTGTTACTCAGTTAAATGGAGGTTGGCCTTCTTTATGTGTTTTTATCTATTTCCAGGAATCTTTGGCTAATTAAAGGAGCTACTTAATTGCGCCAAAACGTACTGATCCTGATGTGTCCCGACTAACTGGAATCCACTGTACAGTTTATATACATCGGCTGAATGTATGTACATAACGTGATGCTAGGTCCAGGAGTATCTGTGCATAAAGTGACTCTGACAGGAAATGATATAGCAGTGGTGGTGGGGGGGTCATTGGGGGGAGTCACATGTACATCAAAAAATACAGTGAAATGCATCATTTGTGTTAACAGTCAACAAAGTCAGAGGCTGTGCTGGGGGCAGCCCACAAGTGTCTCCATGCTCCCAGCAACAACATAGCAAGCCCACAGTGTACTAATCCTAACTGTATGTCTTTGAAATGTGTGAGGAAACGGGAGCACCCAAAAGAAACCCACTCAGTCATGGGAAGAACATACACACTCTTTACAGTCAACGTTGGGAATTAAACCCACACAGTCACGGGAAGAACGTACACACACACCACAGTCAACGTTGGGAATTAAACCCACACAGTCACAGGAAGAATGTACACACTCTTTACAGTCAACGTTGGGAATTAAACCCACACAGTCACGGGAAGAACGTACGCACTCTTTACAGTCAACGCTGGGAATTGAACCCCAATTTCTGGTGCTGTAAAGCATTACACTAACTGCTACACGATTGGGCCACTTTTTGTATGGAAAATGGTTTATTTTTTCATTTAAGTGCATTCTCTGTGCACTTTATGTCAACTTGTACATCTACAGAACACTTTTTTATCTGTAAATATTATCATGTTAATATTATTTTATGTGCTGTATGTGACATATATACAGAGTTTTACACCCTGGTCCCTGAAGAACAATGTTTCGTTTAGCCGTACACATGTGTACAGTTGAATGAGAATAACCCTGAACTTGAAGTTAAATTGCCTTTCTTTTCTATGCTTTCACTCTGTGACCATCTGCCTCCCTCAGCCTGAAGCAGTTGCTTACCTCTGTCCAGTAGCTTAACGGGCTCGGACACTGCTGAAGGTTTGCTGCAGCTCTTGGACGTGGCGCTCTGGATGCGGAAGAGGTACTGGATGCCTTTGTTCAGAGACTGGATGGTGAAGCTGGTGTCCCGGATGTTAGTTTTCAGGATGTGCCACTGAGCAGATCCCAGCACTTGGCTCTGAATAACGTACGTTAGGCTGGTGGGATCTGCGAACGATCAGAGACAGTTGGCGCCTTGTGGTGAGGAAATCTCCCCACATTAGAAAGACACAGCACACTGAAATAAGCCCTTCCGCCCATCTTGAGCATGCTGACCATCAAATACCATCTATTCTAAACCCATTTGCCAGCACTTAGGAATCAAGAATCAACTTCATTTGCCAAATACATTTACATGTATTAGGAATTAGCTGTGGTGTGCTGGCGCACCATGCAACAAAGAACAACATTCAGCATTATAAAGAATAAAGACATATAAAAATATAATTAAAGGTTTAAATACAGATATGGGATAAAATTTGCATAAATACATAAACACCAGCATATATTTACAATGTGAACAGTATTATAAAAGGCAGTTTAAAGTGTTTACAGTGCAGTGACTGAGGTAATGGATAATGCTTATCAGTCACCATAGAAAGCATTCTGTCTGGATACACCATGGATTGGTATGGCAATTGCTCTGTACGTGACCACAAGAAACTACAGTCCACACTTCTTGCTGCCTCAGTAAAGCAGCCAGTATGATCAATGACCCTGCCTACCCCTCATCTCCACCCTCCCATCAGGTAAGATACAAAAGCTTGAAAGCAAGTACCATGAGGACCAAGAACAGCTTCTACCACACGGCCATAACAGAGTGTGTGATGGGACAGTGTAGAGGAAGCTTCACTCTGTGTCTGACCCCGGGAGTGTTTGATGGGACAATGCAGAGGGAGCATCATTCTGTGTCTGACCCTGGGAGTGTGTGATGGGCTGGCGTGGAGGGAGCTTCACTCTGTGTCTGACCCTGGGAGTGTGTGATGGAATGGTGTAGATTGAGCTTCACTCTGTGTTTGACCATTGGGAGTGTGTGATTTGATAGTCTGGAAGGAGCTTCACTGGATGTCTGACCCTGGGAGTGTGTGATGGGATGGTCAAGAGGGAGATTAACTGGGTGTCTGACCTGGGAGCAGGGTAACAAGCTATAGTTTCCATCCTGTGTATAAGACGCAGACCAGACAATGTGGAGGTACAGTCCCAGATGGTGCATCAACCTCCCTCCCCCAGCCTGCCCATCCCTGGCGTGGCCTATGACCGTACACCTGTCCCTGATGTGGTCTATGACCGTACACCCATCCCTGGTGCGGTCTATGACCGTACACCCATCCCTGGTGCGGTCTATGACCGTACACCCATCCCTGGCGTGGTCTATGACTGTACATCCGTCCCTGATGTGGTCTATGACTGTACATCCGTCCCTGATATGGTCTATGACCGTACACCCGTCCCTGATGTGGTCTATGACTACACACCCATCCCTGATGTGGTCTATGACTACACACCCATCCCTGGCGCGGTCCATAACCGTACATCCGTCCCTGATGTGGTCTATGACCGTACACCAGTCCCTGATGTGTTCTATGACTACACACCCGTCCCTGATGTGGTCTATGACTACACACCCATCCCTGGCATGGTCTATGACCGTACATCCGTCCCTGATGTGGTCTATGACCGTACATCCGTCCCTGATGTGGTCTATGACTGTACACCCGTCCCTGGCGTGGTCTATGACCGTACATCAGTCCCTGATGTGGTCTATGACCGTACACCCATCCCTGGTGTGGTTTATGACCGTACACCCATCCCTGGTGCGGTCTATGACCGTACACCCATCCCTGGTGTGGTGTATGACCGTACACCCATCCCTGGTGCGGTCTATGACTGTACACCCGTCCCTGACATGGTCTTTCACTGTACACCTGTTCCTGACGTGGTCTTTGACTATACACCCTGCCGTTACCTATTGCCGGGTCAAGTTTCTTTGGTTTGTTCCACCGGAGGATGACGGTACGACCGGTCACTCCCACCACCACTGGCGGCCCGCTGGGAGGGGCAGGGACAACGTCTGCAGAGAGGGCAGCAGTGAGACCGGGGCAGCAGCAGAAATGGCAGGTGGTTACCCCCCCCACCTCCCACCCTCCCTGCTCGGTCCAGTTCTGTCCAGTACCGGTCCCCACCCCTCATCTTACTCCATACCAACCTCCCCGATCTCTCCTCACACCAACTCCACACCCCACTAAATGACCCACACCCTCCCCGCTCCAAGGATTCCGCCGCATCAGTCACACCTCCTCATCCACCCCACCCTTCCCCACATCTCATCCAACCCCCTCCCATTCCGTACAGTCAACCGCACCACATCACCCCACCCCTCACCCTCTCTGCAACACCCACACCCTTCCCTGACTCCCAGCCACTCTACTCACAAGCACATACAACCCCTCCCTGCCCAGACTCATCTCGCTCCAATGAGTGTGCTGCACCTTGTCACTCCTCATCTCCCCCTCACAACCCACTCCTCAGCAGCCCGAATCCCCGAATTAGATCCCAGCCTGTAACCCACTCCCATGCATCTGTTACTCCCTATCTAGGCATTTCAATATTTGATTGGTTTGAATGAGATCCTCTCATTCTTCTATACTCCAGTGGGTGTGAGCCCAGAGACGTCAAATGCTTCTCATACATTAATCCTTTCATTCCTGGGATGTGTCTAGTGAACCTCCTCTGGACCCTCTCCAATGCCAGCACATTCTTTCTCAAATATGGGGTCTAAAATTGTTCGCAATACTCCAAATATGGAGAACTCTGAAAAACACTCCTCCAGACTCTTGCCCTTTGAGCAGATATCTTTCTTATGGACTGAGTGGGTTCCCATGCAGGGTCCGCCCCCATCCCACTAATGGACAGTTACAGGTTGGGATCTTACCAGACACGTAGATGTGGGCATAACTAGTGGCCTTCCCCACCTTGTTCGCTATCACACTTTTGTAAACGCCAGCGTGCGAATGGTCGATGTTGCGTATGACTAGGCGATGGATGTCTTTGTCTGTGTCAGAGAGAAGTCATGGTGAGAAGCCAATCGGTGGACAGAAGGCAGAGACAGAGCGAAGTCTGACCTTGCAGTGTAATGGGGTGTCACGAGAGTGTAGTAGTTAAAGTAACACTTTACAGCACCAGTGACCCAGGTTCAATTCCCACCACTGTCTGTAAGGTAGCTGTCTTGCAAGACATTAGGGAACAGGACTGTGGCATTACTGCTGGGGCGCCACCAGGCTACAGGGTGAGGTGGAAATTCCACGTCGGAAATAGATGGCCCTGGGGATGGAATAGTGTGCTGAGGACAGGACAGAGTTGGGGAACATGTGCCAGGAGTAGTTGGCTAGCTCAGCAGTACTGCTGTTGTCCCACCAGGTTACAGAGTGAGAGGGAGGCCCGGGTCTGAAATCGATGGCACTAGGGGCGGCAGTGGTGTGCTGAGGTAAGGCCAGGGGCTGTGGGTGGGTGCCAGGGATGGTGCATTGAGGTCTGTGCATCAGGTGGTGTACGTACACTGCGTCATCCTCCTGTCCTCGGTGCTCTGCAGCCTCTGGCCGTTGTGGTACCAGCTAATGGTGGGGTAGGGCAGCCCCGTCACCTGGCACTCCAGTACCGCGTCCTTCCCCTCTGTCACGTCCACGTTCTGGATGGACCTGATGAAGTCCGGCATGGTGAACCGCTCCACCTCGTTCTCCGGGATCTCCGGCTCCTCGGGAATGGACGGCATCTTCTCCAGCTTGGCCCTGTGCGAGAGTAGGGGTGGAGGCGTTGGAGAAAGAAGAGGCAGGAGATTGCCCAAGGTGTGAGCAGACTCCGAGGGTGAGGGTGCGATGGGGAGGAGATCCCCGGATAACCCTGTGGCAATAAGCCACGTGCACAGACTGCTTTCTCTCCGTTAACCCACCCCACAACCCCCGACTCCATCACATTCTCACCTGGAAATCCAAAGGGGAGAGATGGGATCTAACAGCCTCCAGAAATCCCGGACAAAGAGGTCTACCAGACATCACAAAGATGTGAAACAGAGCTCTTCTGCCGGCAGGGAGCAGTGGTGGTGACTGGGGTCACCAGAGAACCTGCCTGAATAATCAACTGACCACCAGGAAACGTTTTTGGTTCAGATCGTTTCGCCAACTGCACCTCGACTTCCTCAGGAAGCAGAAGAAACCTGGCCCTCACCAATCTTTATCAATGCATCATAAAAGCATCCTACCTGGATCTGTCACAGCTTGGTATGACAATTGCTCTGCCTGTGAAACTGCAGAGTTGTGGGCAGAGCTGAGCACATCACAGAAAGCAGCCTCCACTCGATGGACTCTGTCTACTCTTCCCACTGTCTCCGTAAAGCAGTCAGCAAAATCAAAGACCCCACCCACCCCAGAAATTCTCTATTCTCCCCTATCTCATCGGGCAGAAGATACAAAAGACTGAAAGGACAGTCCACCAGGCTTGAGGAAGGCAAAACAATAGCAGAGTACAGAATAAAGTGCTACAGTTACAGAGGAGGTGCGGTGCAGGTAGACAATAAGGTACAAGATCATAATGAGTAGATTGTGAGGTCAAGAGTCCATCTTATATACTAAGGACTATAACAGTCCTACAGCAGTGGGGTAGAAGCATCCTTGAGCCTGGTGGTATGAGCTTACAGACTTTTGTATCTTCTTTCCATTGGGAGAGGGAAGAAGACAGGACGTACAGCGGGGGCGGTGCCTTTGATTATGCTGGCTGCTTTACTGGGCGCTAGAAGTGTAGTCAGAGTCCATGGAGGGGAGGCTGGTTTAGAGATGTGCTGACCTGTGTCTACAACAGTCAGATAGAGGATCAACCTGTCAGGTGATCGACTCGGTCAGTTTATCTACCTGCTCAGTGTGACCTACCTGCTCAGGTGACTTACCTGGTCAAGTAATTTACCTGTACAGTTTATGTTTCATAGCCAGGTGATTTACCTGGACAATGTGATCTACCTGCACTGTTTGCTTACCTGGACAGTGTGATCTATCAGATTAATATGATGTCTTTATCTGTCAGCGCAACTACCTAGAAAGATAATCCATCTGGTTAGTAGACCACATCTTCCTGCTGTCTGTGGGATCTTACTGTGTCCAGGTTTGATGTCACGTTCCCTCCTGCAGAACCTCACTGGTTGTGATGTGGTGTGGGCTGCACTGAAGTAGTAAAGGACATTATAAAGAAATACCCCTTGCCCTGTTGCCATGCTTACATTGGTGATGCCATGATTGGTCGTGGCTCCTCAACGTAGAGCTCTGCTGAGCAGAAGGCGTCGCCGTGAGCATTCTGGGCAATGGCAGAGTATTCCCCCTCATTCTCAGACATGGCATGCATGATGAGCAGGGAATGCAACCCTCGGTCTCTCACGATCCATACCTCGTCTGTCTCCACGACCTTCTCACCTGCCAGGCAGGGAAAGAGGGGGTCATGGCACATCTCTGTTCGTTAACACATGCCCCCTCCCCCCTCCCAACCTTCCCACAACTGGGAATGCAGGAATAACACAGTGAAATTCTCAGCAGAGTCTTGTTCATTCCTGGAAGTTTGTATTCCTGACAGTACGGACTGTCCAACCCCTGTCACCATTTGAGGTCCCTCTGTGAAGGTAGTTGGGCTTTGGCCCCGGGAGAGAGCATGCTAAAGGTCCCACGGCTATGACTCTGCACAGCCTTCCCCAGTGTTTAGGGCAACATTCAAACCCATCTCCAAGCTATATTCCAACTCCTGATCACATCCTTCTGAAGGAACTCAGAAGGTCAGGCAACAACTATGGAGGGAAACGGACAGTCGATATTTCCAACCAAGGCCCTTCATCTGCAAGGGTCTTTACCTGAAACGTTAACTATCCATTTCACTTCCACAGACGCTGTCTGACCACTGAGTTTCTATAACACCTTGTTTGTTGCTCCAGATTCCAGAGTCTCTCTAAACTTGCCAGAGACTGAAAGGCTAGACAGAATGCTCATAGCGAGGATGTTTCCAATAGTGGGGGAGTCCAGGACCGGAGGGCATAGCCTCAGAATAGAAGGATCTCTGTTTAGAACAGAGATGAGGAAGAATTTCTTTAGCCAGAGGGCGGTGAATCTGTGGAATACATTGCCACAGATGGCTGTTGTAGCCAAGCCATTGGGTATATTTAAAGCAGAGGATGATAAGTTCTTGATTAGTAAGGGGTTAAGGGTTTTGGCATGTGAATTGGGTTATAAAAATCAGCCATTGTTGAATGGTGGACGATGGGCCAAATGGCCTTGTTGTGGGCGGCATGGTAACATAGCAGCTAGTGCAGTGATTTATGCATCAGCTACGAGGTCAGGGTTCAATCCCTCCACTGTCTGTTCTCCCCGTAACCACATGGGTTTTTCTCTGGGTGCTCTGGTTTTCTCCCACTTTCCACAGGCATATGGGTCAGGGTTAGTAAGTTGTGGGCATGCTCTGTTGGCACCGTAAACTTGGCCACACTTGTGGGCTGCCCCCAGCACATCCTCAGACTGTGTTGGTCACTGATGCATACGACAGATTTCACTACGTTTTGATGTACATGTAACAAATAAATCTAATCTTAGACCTTAAAAAACCTTACAGTATGCCTTTGATAAATCTCTATCAGGTCTCCAATCAACCTCTGGCACTCCTGGGACACTGAGCCTTTGGCCACTGTGTTCCTTTGGGAGAAGGAAGAGGCACGTAGAGAGATTAGGAAGCAATGCAGTGCACTGGCCTTTATCATAAAACAGTTTAAATTTAAGCTTAGATATGTTTTGGTTCGATGTCTTGATGTACATATGACAAATAAAGCTCATCTCTAAACTCTGAATCTACAATTGTGCTCCTATATCTCATGGTTTTATGAGAGATTAAAGGGGGTTATGGCAGGTGGCATTGAGGTAGATCAGCCATGAGGGTACAGCAGGACAAAGGGCTGAACATCCTCCTCCTGCTCCTGTTTCTTCCCGCTGTGAAGTGCTGTGGGAAGCTCCTGAGATCACGTGCATTTGTGTGTGCCCTGTGCGATTCAGACTGGAACCACGGCCCCTTTCCCCACAGATTACCGAAGTGCATCCAGATGACGGTGGGGGCAGGGGTCCCGCTCACTTTTACGTCAAGGTGGGCTGTCCTGCCCTCGATCACAAAGACGTCTTCCAGCTTCCAAGTGAAGAGCGGAGGGACGGAGGGCAGTACTCTCAGCTGGGCACTGCATGTCTTCTCATCTGGGGAATAAGTAACATATACTGACCACCTTCTGGGTTAAAAATTAGTCCCTCAGCTTCTTATTAAATCTTGCCACCTTACCCTAAACATGTGCCCTCTATATCTTGATTCCCCCACCCTGGGGAAAAGACAGTGTGCATTTGCTCTATCTATACTCCTTGAAAAGATCAGCGATGTTCCAAACTCAACTTCTCTCTATAACTCAGTCTCTCGTGCCCTGGCAACATCCTTGTAAATCTCTTCAGCTTAATATTCAGAGGATGTTTCTAATAGAGATGGAGTTTAGGACAAGAGGGCACTGCCTCAGAGTACAAGGAGATTCCTTTGGAATAAGCCAGTGGATAGTGACTCTGTGGAATTCATTGGCACAGACAGTTGTGGAGGACAAGTCATTGGGTACAATATATTTAAAGCGGAAGTTGATAGGTTCTTGACTAGTCAGGGTGTCCGTGGGCACATGGCCAAGTGGTTAAGGCATTCGACTAGCGACCTGAGGGTTGCTAGTTTGAGCCCCAGCCGAGGCAGCTGTTGTGTCCTTGAGCAAGGCACTTAAACACACAGTGCTCTGCGATGACACTGGTGCCAAGCTGTATCGGCCCTTGCCGTTCCCTTGGACAACATCGGTGTCGTGGAGAGGGGAGACTTGCAGCATGGGCAACTGCTGGTCTTCCATACAACCTTGCCCAGGCCTGCGCCCTGGAGGGTGAAGACTTTCCAGGCTCAGATCCATGGTCTTGCAAGACTAATGGACGCCTAAATAAGTCAGGGTGTCAAAGGATATGGAGAGAAGGGAGGAGAATAATAACTCCGCCATGATGGAATGGCAGAGCAGACTTGATGGGCCAAATGGGTTAATTCTGCTTCTAAGTCTTATGGTGTTATATTTAAAGCAGAGACTGGTAGATTCTTAATTAGTAAGGGTGTCAAAGGTGTTGTGCATTTAGTATTTCAGTAATATTTGAGTAATATCGTAAATATGTTGTTAGATTAAGCACTTTTTGTTTACGTAATTCATTATGGGTTATGTATGAATGGCATACGTCATTACAACATAATGTCATATGTGAGTGCCTCACTAAAGTAAAATGAAGTCGTCACATTTTCCCAGAATCCCGTGTATTTCTTTCAATTAATTCCTGGAGTTGCAAAGTATAACAGTGGCGATGTGGAAGTTTTAAAATGAACCTGAGACCACTACCTACTGCAGTGAGATGTTCGAGTTAAAAAAAATGAGCTACATGAGAAAGATAAACACATTCTACTGTACAACAGGTAACGAGGTGATGTATACTGAAGGAATTGAGTAGTATTTAGAATCAAAATGAAACAGCCAATGAACAGCGAGTGCCAGTATTGCTGAGTATAATATGTGAAAAATCATATAGTTTGCTTAGAAGTTGCTCTAGCAAAACCAGTCAGAATGACCTTTGCTGATATCATGAATGTAACGCAGGATCATTTAGGACCAAAACCATTGTTGATTCCAGAACACTTTAGGTTACATAAGTGGAATCAAAAGGAAGAGGACTCCATTTCAGCTTACATGACTGAATTGAATTGTCCAAGGATTGTCAGCTCAATGATGGGCTTAATGATGCACAGAAAGACTGTTTAGTTTGTGGAATCTTACAAGAAAGCACTCAAAAATGGCTCCTAACTGAAGCACAATTCACATTTTAAACAGCAGTTGAAAACACTGTATCAGTGGAAACAATAGCTAGAGACATGATTGAGTTGCAGTCAGAAATGAAAGTGAGGGTGAACAAAATGGCAATGTCTAATTAGAAACCTGCCTGGTTGAACAAATTGTATTATTGTTGTGGCAGCGGCTTACATACACCAGACCAATGCAGGTTTAAAAGCAAAACTTGCAGAAAATGCAACAAAGTAGGCCACATATAAAAATATGTTAGACAAACAAAAAGAAATGGACTGCACAGCAATGAGAAAAAGATAAAAAATTAAGTTGCATTTTCAAAAAGAATATTAATTTGTAGGCTGTTGGATGAAAATCCTGATAATGATGAGAGTGACATAGAACTGAGAAGCCTTCCAAAATTTACAATTTGAAAAATAGCAACAGACGAGCAATATGACTTACACCAGAAGGACACTGGCTAGCTGCTTCAGTCATTCTACAAAATGAGTTTGAACACCATTTCAAAGATACTGAACTGAAGCTTACAGATATCTAATTAAGAACTGATACTGGAGCAAAGATAACTCCTACGGGAATGAAGTTTGTAACAGTGAAATATAACAACCAACAAGCCACATTGGGTTTGTATGTGGTAAAAACAGGAGGGCCAGCAATGCAGGACTGTGGTTGTCTGAGACAACTACAACTTGATTGGAGATCCATCCACTATTAGCATGTCACATTCCCTACAACAGAGTCACTGAAAGCTAATTAAGAAAGATACTGATGATGTCACAGCAGGGTTCAAGGATGGCATTGGAAAACTTAAAACGTATCAAGGGTAAAATAATGTTAAATGAAAATGCCACACCCAAATATTACAAAGCCAGTCTGGTTCCTTATACCATCCATGATAAAGTAGACAGTGAGCTCGATCACATGGAGGCTGAAGGAATTCTTTGAGTGGAGTGGAGTCCATGGGCAATGCCAGTGGACCCAGTAGCCAAGAATGGGTCTGTCAGGATCTGTGGTGAGTTTAAGGTCACCACAACCCAGTACTGAAAGTAGATCACTACCTTCTGCCCAGGATAGAGGATATCTTTGCAAACTTTTCTGGAGGAAAACACTTCAGCAAAGTGGACATTGCTGAGGCCTATCTACAGATGGAGATGGAAGAAGAGTCCAAATTGTTTCTCACCATAAACACTCACAAAGGACTTCATCACTATGATAGGCTTGATAGACTGCACCTGCACTCTGGTAGAAAGCTATTGATAATGTGCTGCAAGCTTTCCCAGGCACTCAGTGTTACCCGGATGACATCATTGTTACCGTTAAGGATATCAAGGAATATCTCCAAAATCTCAAAGAAGTGCTAAAAAGATGAGAAGATTATAGGCTCAGAGCATGATGCAATAAGTGTGAAGTCTTTAAACCAAGCATCACTTACTGTGGTCACACCATTGACACACAAGGATTACACAAGTGTGCCGAGAAAATTCAAGCAGTGGTGGATGGCTCAAGACTAAAGGACATATACCACTTGCAGTCCTTTTTAGGATTTGTCAATTTCTACAACAGGTTCCTGCCAAATCTGGCTACTGTGTTCTACCTTTTGAACTCATTACTACAGATCAGGAAGAAATGGCAATGGACAGAGCAGTGTGAGGTGGCTTTCCAAAAGGCAAATGGAATAGTGACGTTAGACACTGTGCTCACACATTATGATCCACATCGTCCAGTGAAGCTTGCCTTATGATATGGGTGTAGTCATGTCACACGTAATGAGTGATGGAAGTGAATGCCCCATAGTCTTTGTATCGCATTCCCTTACTACTGCAGTGAAAAATTACACGCTGATTGACAGAGAGGACTTGAGTCTGTTTTGGGGTGTAAAATGTTTCAACCAGTACCTGTATGGGAAAGAGTTTACCCTCATTACTGATCATCAACCACTGGTGTCCATTTACAACTCACAGAAGGGTGTTCCACTAACAGCAGCAGCACGAATGCTGAGCTGGGCTCTGTTTTGCGGAGGACACAATTACAGGTGTAACATGCTGTAAGGTTTCACTTCTAATGTAATGGCCTCTCTGTAATGTTTCACTGCCTGACCTGGAGATAACAGGGCCTTGGAATGTGGGGGCTAACCCATGAGAGAAATGTTGTTCTTCCTTGTGAGTCTGAAAGAGAGATTTTTGTGGTCTTTGGTCGGCGAGAGAGGAAGAAGGAAGACGCGTGTGGAGAGAGCTGGAGACCACCGGACTGAGTGGACTGGGAGCGGGGGTTCAAAGGTCGGCAACGTTTGGAGGAGGTCAATGGTGTAGCAGTGAGCTCCAACCTGCATTTTTGACTTTTCCCTTAAAATGGGCCCTTTTTCTTTTTATTCTTTACTAATCTTCTATCCAGATTAGGATTTATAAAGTTCAATCATTTAATTGCATATGGTGTACTCTCTGATATTTTGCGGTGCGGACTTGCAACTGGCCAACACATCACGCAGCATCCAGACAAATGGAATTTCTCAGTCTGGCGGGGCCAGAAGATGTCTTCCCCTAGACGAACACATGCTGGCCGAGCCTAAGGATTACACAAGATCGAATTCAAGAGGACAACTAATCATGGAAATGCTGGTGGATTGTCCTGTTTACCCTTGGAAAGGGAAATACCGGCCAGCTGGTGGCGCAATGACATCGGCGCTGGACCCAGAAGTGGAGGTCCCCGGGTTCGAAACCAGTCGGCTCCGCTCTCCATCCCTGCCGGGTTGAGTGTCAAAATCGCAACTCGACCTCGTACAATAAAAAGGGAAAAATACTGCAAAGATGTCTGTGTGAGTAGTGGCGTGCCACACAGTCTCTCTCCCGCTCTGCGCCTTGTAAAAACCATGAAAAAGACATCATCACAGATACACACACACACAGACGAGCGAGCATGCACGCACACGCAGACACACATGCACAGACTCACACGCACGCAGGCACACGCCAAAAAAAAAGGAAAGGGAAATACCTGAAAAATTTACAAAAGAGGACATATTCTCCCTAAGGCAAATCCAAAGTCTCCCTATTACAGCAGAGATGATGCAAAGGGAAACCAAAGACTTCACACTGTCTCAAGTCTACATAGGCAGCCCAAAATGGCTGGAATGTGCAGCAGAAATTCCAGTTCCCCCCATTTTTACTGGCACCGGGATGACAGGGGTTGCCTATGTGGGGATTGAGAGTTGTTGTGCCATTCAGACTGAGAGCTGAAGTGTTGGAGGAGCTACATGCCAGACATCTAGGTGTGGTCAAAATGAAAACATTGGCTCGAAGCTTTGTCTGGTGGCCTGGGATAGATCAGCAGATCGAGCAACTAGCTATGCATAGTTTGGGATGCTAACATTTCCAGAAGATGCCGATAGCAGTGTCTCTCCATCCCTAGGAATGGCCTGTATTACCCTGGCAGAGGATTCATGTGGATTTTGCCAGACTATTCCTGGGCACAAATTTCTTGGTAGTAGTGGATGCAGCTACAAAATGGCCAGAAGTGTTTCCAATAGCTTCCACTACAGCCTCTTCTCAAGGATTGGTGTCCCAGAACACTTGGTCAGTGACAATAAACCTCAGTTTGTAGCAGAACAGTTTTGGTCAATCCTGAAAATGAATGGAGTAAGACATATTACATTTGCACTGTCCTGCCCAGCTACAAATGTTTTGGTGGAAAGGTTTGTCCAGAGTCTAAAGAACGCACTGCGAGCAATATTAGCAGAATACACTACACTAACACTGAATCCAAGCTCGCCAATTTCCTCCTTGCGAATTGCAATGCAGCACACTCCATAACCAACAACTCACCCATTACACTGTTCCTGGGTCATCCCTTACACTCATGCTTGGATCTCCTCAAACCCAAACTCAGAAGGAGTATGCAGGACAAACTGAGGTCTCCTCATACAAGGAGGTTCAATGTTTCACCCCTGGACAAGCAGTCCTGGTGAGGGACTACAAAGATGATCAAAAGTGGGCACTTGAAAAGATTAAGGTCAGAACTGGACCACTCTCCTACACAGTGTAGATTGTGTCTGATGTCATCTGGAGATGACACAATGATCAGTTGAAGAAAGCAGAGTCAATTGTCAGAGCAGAAAGGAGTTCAGAGCCACTTCCTGCAGTCCCGGAGGCAACTCCTACAATCACTACAGAGGAGGCCCCAGAACCGGAGATTGTTTCACAGCCACAAGTCTCACCTGCCAAGCAAAGTGAGCAAGCACTCCCCACACCCCGTCAGGAAAGACGTTATCCCTCAAGGGTGAGAAATTTCCACAGCAATTAAATATTTAGGCCTGAATGAGGCACTTTAAAAATTACTATGGTGTGGATGTCCATATAGTAGCTGTACATATATAAACACACACTTATAGCATGGTATAGTGCTGTGTATTTAATATTTCAGTATTATTTGAATAATACTGTAAATATATTGTTTGATTAAGCATTTTTTATTTGTTTATAGAATTCATTATGGATTATATGAAAGAAGTATTTAAGTGGCATACATCATTACACCATCACGTCATTTGTAAGGGCTTCGCTAAAGTAAAACAAAGTAGACATGTTTTCCTAGACTCCCGTGTTCTTCTTTCAATTAAGTTCTGGAGTTACAAAACATAACAAAAAGTTATGGAGAGAAGGCAGGAGAATGGGGATTCTAGGACAAGATGGCACGACTCAGGATTGAAGGACCCTCTTAGAACTGAGATGCGGAGAAACTATTTTAGTCAGAGGGTGGTAGATCTGTGCAATTTGTTGCCACAAGTGGCTGTGGAGATCAAGTCATTGGGTGTATTTAAGGCAGAGACAGAGAGGTTCTTGATTAGCCAGGGCATCAAAGGGTATGGGGTGAAAGCAGGGGAGTGGGGATGACTGGATGAAGTGGATCAGCCCATGATTGAATGGTGGAGCAGACTCAATGGGCCGAATGGCCTACTTCTGCTCCTAAATCTTATGGTCTTACGGTCTTATGGGTTGAGAGGGACAATAAGTCAGCCATGTGGGAATGGGCTAATTCTGCTCCTATGATTGATGGTCTAATACTCCAACTATGTTGTACAACTGCAACGTCATGTCTCAACTTCCGTACCCTGATGGTTGAAGATCAGTATGCCAGCTGGCTTCTTTACCACCCTGTTCTGTGCAATGCGCTGGGACTACTCACTGCCTGTGTGTCTGGGCCTCGCCAGCCCCTCACTCACCTGTTGCTGTGCTAACTTTGCAAGTGTATACTCCCGAGTCATCCTCGTGTACCGAATTTAGGAGCAGCTTGCACTTCTTGCCGTCAAAGTGCATCTTGCAGTTCAGCAGTGCGGGCTGGACCAGCTTCCCGTTGGTCAGCCAGTCGACGTCAACTTCAGGGGGGCCGCGCACCTCACACTCGAAGAAGGCTGACTCTCCGGCATTCACTGTGATGTCCCGTGCCGGGGCCATGATTGCCAACACTTGTGCATCGCGGTGGCCTGCAACACAATGGCAACAAACAAGCACACATCAGTCCACGTCATGCTGGAACATATGGGATCCGGGGCGAGCCTGCCAATAATGATTAAAGATATAAAATGCTGGAGAAACTCAGCAGGTCAGGCAGCCTCTATGGAAAGGAAGAAAGAATCAACGTGGCAGACCAAGACTCTTCCTCAGGACCGGGAGAAAGAGCAAGAAGCCAGAATAAGCAGGTAGAGGGAGGGAAAGGAGTACAAGCTAGAAGGCGGTAGGTGTGAGCATGTGAGGGGGAAGCTGGGAGGTGATTAGGTGGAAAAGGTATAGCATTGAAGAAGGGATCTGATAGAAGAGAGAGAGTAGACCATGGGAGATAGGGGAGAAGGAATGTCACCAGGAGGAGGTGATGGGCAGGCAAGGAGAAAGGTAAGGGGGATCCAGAGTCAGGAATGGAAAAAGTGAGAAGAAGAGGGGGAAAGTCGATGTTCATGTCAACAGGTTGGAGGCTAATTTGTAAAATGTAGCTGTTCTGAACCATCATAAAGAATTTCTCATCCAAGCATAATAAGTACATGCCCTGGATGGAGGTTTAGGAGCCTTAGATCCCACACCACCAGATTCAGGAAAAGTTATTACCCTAAGATCATCAGGCTCCTGAACCAGTGTGGATAACTTCACTCACCACAACTCTGAACTGATTCCACAACCTGCAGACTCACTTTCAATGATTCTACAACTCATGTTCTCAGTATTGTTCATTTATTTGCACAGTTTGTCTTCTTTTGCATGTTGGTTGTTTATCAGTCTTTGCTAATGTAAAGCTTTTTGTATATTCAATTGTATTTCTTTATTTTCCTGTAAATGCCTGGGAGAAAAAGGAATCTCAAGGTATACGTATCTCAACATATACATACTTAGATACTAATTGTTATTTTGAACTTTGAAACCATGACATATTTGGATTAGATGTTATCTTAATGGATCTCATGGAATCCAGGGTAAGCTAGTCAACTGGCTGTAAAATTGGGCTGACAGTAGGTGGTGAAGGGTTGCAATTCAGATGGGGGACGGTGATGGAAAAAGCTGCAGAACACTGTAGACTCAGCCAGCTCCATCACAGGCACTAGCCTCCCCAACATCAAAGACATCTTCAAGAGGTGAGACCTCAAAAAAGGCTGCATTAATCAGTAAGGACCCCCACCATGCAGGACATGCCCTCTTCTCATTGTTGTCATCAAGAAGGAGGAACAGGAACATTTCAGGAACAGCTTCTTCCCCTCCGCCGCCAGATTTCTGAATGAATAATGAACCCATGAACATTTCCTCAGTATTTTTCTCACCTTTTGCACCACTTATTTATTTATATGTATTTCTTATTGTAATTTATAATATTTTTACGTATTGCACTGTAAAGCAACAAATTTCACAACGTATGTTAGTGATAATAAATCTGATTCTGATTCAAATGGACAATGAGCCCATGTACACTACTTTACTATTTTATTCCCTTTTGCATTACATATTTATATATTTTATATAAGGCACACCAGTGCCTTGTAAAAGTATTCAGCACCCAACCCTTTGTTCACATAAATGAGTATTACAATCAGGGATTTTGATCAATTTAATTGAGGATTTTTATTTGTGAATCATATGCTTCCTTTTTTTCACACTAGAGTCCACAGGGAAAACAGCAAAGCATGAAAAACTAAAAATTCAAAACCTGAAACATCAGCAGTTCAAAAGTATTCATCCCCCTTTGCTCAGTAGATGGCTTAACCACCTCTTGCAGCTATTACAGCCAGTAGTCTTTTTGGATAAGCCTCTATTAGCTCCAATGTGATGGAGCAAGATTTGCTCATTCCTCTTTGAAAAATTGTACAAACTGTGCCAGGTGAAATGGGGACACCTCTTTTTCCCTATTAGGAAGTGAGAGAGCCTGTGGTATGTTGATTTACCAGGTGAACGGATAGTCTTTGGGGTACTGCAGGTCTGTGTCTTTATTGATGCTTTGCTGCACGCTTGAGTGTTCAGTGGGGGGGGTGCCATTGCTTTTTTTCTGGTGGGGAAAGGGGGTGTCGTTGCTTTGCTGCTGCTTATGCATGGAAGGGGGAAGCTGGGGGGGTCTTTGGGGTTCTAACATTTAACTGTCATTCATTGTTTGGGGCACTCTTCTGTTTTCATGGATACTTGTGAAGAAAAAGAATTTCAGGATGTATATTGTATACATTTCTCTGACATTAAATGTACCTATTCAACCTATTGAAAGGTTAGTTGGGGAGCGGTGGTGGACAGCAATCCTGGGTCTTGCCAGAGATGTTCAATCAGGTTAAGGTCAGGACTCTGACTGGGCCATTCAAGGACATCAATTTTCTTCATTTGAAGCCACTCTGAGGTTGCTTTGACAGTGTGCTTTGGGTCATTGTCCTGCTGAAGGACAAACTTCCTCCCCAGTTTAAGCCTTCTGGCAGAGGCTAGCAGGTTTTTATCCAGGATCTCTCTGTATTTAGCAGCACTCAGCTTCCTATCAATCCTCAACAGATATTCAGTCCCCGCTACAGAAAAGCATTCCAATAGCATGATGCTACCTCCACCGTACTTTACAGTAGGGATGGTGTCACCTAGCTGACGCACAGAATTAAATTTATGCCACATGTACCACTTAGTGTCCAGGCCAAAAATTTCCAATTTTGTCTCATCTGACCACAAGAACTTCTTCCACATCTTTACAGATTCTTCTAAAGTGTTGCTTTGCAAAGTCTTGACGGGGAAGGGTATACTTTTTTTTTTAGCCAGGGCTTCTTCCTCGCCACTTTTTCAAATATACCCTTTTCTGCAAGGCCTTAGAAATAGTGAAGCCATGAACTTCGTCTCCAGTTGCAGCCACTGAGTTCTGCAGCTCATTCAGAGTGACTGTTGGCATCACAGTAGCTTCACTTATAAGTCCCATTCTTCTCTGGTGACTAAGTTTAGAGGAGCAGCCTGACCTAGGCAGTATGGCTGTGGTTTCATAAGTTTTCCACTTTTTCATGATGGACTACACTGAGCTCCAAGGTACGTTGAGTGCCTTTGAGATGGTCTTGTCCCTTTCCCAGAACTGTCACCAGAATTATCATTTCCCTGACTTGTCTTGAATGCTCTTTTGTCTTCATTTTGGTTTGGTCTGTTGAAAATCCACCATACTGTTGGACCTTACAGAGAAAAGGGGTATTTATTCTTATGAATCAATTGAAAACAGGTGATCCTCCAATTTTCTACATCAACAAATTGGGTGAGCTGGTAAGGCAACAGTATATTGCACCTGACAAAGGTTAGCGAAGTAATTACAAAGGGAATGAATAGGTTTTCAGCATCACAATTTTGGTATTTAATTTTTAGTAAATTATTGACAGGTTTGGAATTATTCTTTTGATTTGATGTGATACACAATGTTTTGTAGATTAGCTCAAAAAATCAGACTTCTATAACATTATAATTTGTAGTTGTAGATTTTATTATGAAGTACTGCTGCTACAAAACAACAAATTTTACCACATTTGCCGGTGATATTAAACCTGATTCTGATTGCGACTACTGGTGTGCTGCATCCCCTGCTGTTTGCCATTTATTTTAATAATTTGGATGACAATGTTTGTGGCACAGTTAGTAAGTTTTCAGATGAGAACTTTCATGGTATAATAAGGTTATAGAGTTATAACCTTTATATTCACGTGGTGGATGTGGGTTCATAAGTTTGAATAAGTACATGGATGTGTATGGAGGGCTATGGTCCAGGTGCAGGTCAATTGGACTAGGCTGAATTATAGTTTAGACTGGACTAGATGGGCTGAAGGGCCTGTTTCTTTGATGGAGTGCTGTATGATTCTAAGGAAGGTTGAGGTGGGTATAGGTCAGCCCTGATTATATTGAGTGGGGGGGGGGGCAGAACTGATGGGCCAAGAGGCCTTCTCCCACTCCTATTGCCTTGTAATCTTGTGGAACAGGAGAGTCAGCAACCAGAGGAGAGCTCTCTGCCACTCGAGCCTTCCCCACCATTTAACAAGCCTGACTGGGTTTAAACCTCATCTCTACACTATCGCTCCCTCCTCCCTGAGTAACCTTTCACCACCTGCCCCCAACCTCATCAGGAATTTTTTTCTCTGTCTCAAAAACACTCCGGACTCTGTTGCACCATCCTTGAAGGCACAGCATTCCAAAGGCTCACTCACAGATCAGTATAGCACTAGCTAAGGCCATTCTGCCAACAATGTTGTATTGATTTTGACACCAATTTATACCAAATGCCCTCCTGATCAGAGCCTGAAGGTCCATCGGAAGTCCAGAAGCTGAAGGCTGATGGCCAGAACCTGGTGGACTGTCTGTGTGTGTAGGGTAGAAAAGGGCTTACTTCGTTGTTGTCTTCATGCTTGTTATGTTCTTTGTTGTGCTGCCAAGTATAACTCAGGTCCTCAAGTCCCAGTAACCTCCTCGTAAATCTTCTCTGTACTCTTTCAACATATTGATATCTATCCTGTAAGTAGGTGACCAAAACCGCACACAAATTTGGCATCACCAACATCTTATACAACTTCAGGATAATATCCCAACTCTTGTATTATATCCTTTAATTTATGAAGGACAACGTTATTCCAAATAGCACTCCGATACACGTTTACTTGACTTTGTTTTTCAGGTGTTACACAGGAGAATAACCAATTTTCCAGAGGACACAATAAATTGTAAGGGAGAACTGCCATTAGGCCAGGGATTGGATACTGGAGGCCCATAGGCAGCCTGTCCTGGGTTGGAGGCTGATCTGCGTGTGTGAGTGGGTGGCTGGGTGGGTGGGAGGGAGAGAAAGAGCAAAAGGGCTTGTGTGGTTCCGCTGAACATTGTGGGTATGCTAGTTTGGCGCTGGAATGTGTGGCAACACTTGCTGGTCGCCCCCAGCACATCCTTGGGTGAGTTGGGTGTTAGATAAATGACACATTTCACTTACATTTCCATGCACATCTGATAAATAAATCTGAATCTGTGTATCATCCATATCTCTCTAAAAGCCTCTTAAACTCCACCAAACTGCCTGCTTCCATTACTACCCCTGGCAATCCATTTCAGACACCTTCCACCCTCCGACCTTAAAACATGTCCCCTGGTGATGGACGTTCCTACCCTGAGGAAAATATTCTGACAGTCTACCCTGTCTGTGCCTCTTACAATTAAAAAAACCTCTATCAGGTCCCCCCACCTCCTTGCCTCCACCACTGTCAGGTCTGTGCATTCTCAGTCTCCACTCAGCTTATCAGAGTCACCTGCTGCTTGTTTGAAACTCATCAGCCTACTTAACCCCAGTTCTCATCTCCAGTCCCTGTTCACTCATTGAAGCAGCTGGCCTCAACAAACTGCTCCTAGCCTTCAATTTACCTTGTTGCCTCTTTTGCTTAGTTTCTGTTCTCTCTTGTTTTGTGGTCTCTCATGGCTTGTAATCCTGTGGAACATTATTAAAGTTATCGTTTACTGCTATACCATCTCCACAGCTCTGCCCTTGCGTCAGGCCTCCTCTACATTTCCTGACAGCCATTCCAGAGAATCCAGAGAAAACAACTCAACTTTGTCCTTATAGTCCAGGCTCTCTAATCCAGACAGCATCTTGGTGAACCTCTTCTGTACTTTCACCAAATCTCCACATACTTCCTGTAAAGGGGAAACCACAACAGCACACACAACACTCCAAATGCAGACTGACTGAAGTTTTATTTAGTGGCAGCGTGACTTGCATCCTCTTACACTCAATGCCCCAACCAATGGAGGCAAGCATGCCAAACACCTTCAGAGTCAGAATCGGAATCAGGCTTATTGTCACTGACATATGCTGCAAAATTTGTTGTTTTGTGGCAGCAGTACAGTACAAAACAAAACATAGATATTGCTGTAAGTTACAATAAAAGATATATAAATATTTCAAAAAAGGAATAGTGAGATAGAGCTCATGGGCTCATGGAACATTTAGGAATTTGATGGCAGAGGAGAAGAAGCTGTTCCTAAAATGTGCCTGTGTCTTCAGGCACCTGTACCTCCTCCTGATGCCAGTAATGAGAAGAGGGCATGTCCCAGATGGCGAGGGTCCTTAATGATGGTTGCCACCTTCTTGAAGCATTGCCCTTTGAAGATGTCCAGAGTGGTGGGGACTCTAGTGCCCATGATGGAACCGACTAAGTCTACAACATTCTGCAGCTTTTACCAATCCTGTGCCTTGGCGCCTCCGGTGATGCAGCTAGTAAAAATGCTCTCCATTGTACATCTGTAGAAATTTACAAGAATCTTTGGTGACATACCAAATCTCCTCAAACTCTTAATGAAGTAGAACCTCTGACATGCCTTCTTCACGATTGCATCAGTATGTTGGGCTCAGGGTAGATTCTCTGAGAACTGAACACATAGGAATGTGAAACTGCTCACCCTTTCGACCGCTGATCTCTCGATGAAGACTGATGCGTGTTCTCCTCGACTTCCCATCCCTGAAGTCCACAATCAATCCCTTGGTCTTACTGACGTTGAGTACTGAAGGTTGTTGCAACACCACTCAACCAGCCGATTTACCCTCACTCCTGTATGCCTTCTTTTCTGAGATTCTGCCAACAGCAGTGGTATCATTGGCAAATTTATAGACTGCTTTTGAGCTGTGTGAAGCCACACAATCATGGATGTAGAGAAAGTAGAGCAGTGGGCTAAGCACACATCCTTGAGTTGTATCTGTATTGAATGTCAGCAAGGAGGAGATGTTACTTCCGATCCATACTGACTGTGGTCTCCCAGTGAGGAGGTCAAGGATCCAGTTGCAGAGGGAGGTAAAGAGACCCAGGTTTTGGAGCTTGTTAACTAGTACTGAGGTATGATGGAAACAACAGGAATTCTGCAGATGCTGGAAATTCAAGCAACACACATAAAAGTTGCTGGTGAACGCAGCAGGCCAGGCAGCATCTCTAGGAAGAGGTGCAGTCGACGTTTCAGGCCGAGACCCTCTCGAAGGGTCTCGGCCTGAAATGTCGACTGCGAGATGCTGCCTGGCCTGCTGCGTTCACCAACAACTTTTATGTGTGTTGCCTGAGGTATGATGGTATTGAATTGATTGTGGGTATTGCTGTTGTCCTGTTGCTCCAAGTCTAAGTGGAGAGCCAGTGAGATTGCATCTGCCGTAGACCTATTGTGACAGTAGGTAAACTGCATTGGGTCTAGATCCTTGCTCAGTTAATTCTAGCTATGACCTGCCTTCCAAAACACCTTATTCATTTACATAGCTACTTTCGTGAACCCTCTAAGCGAAGTCTCACCTCGTAAAAAGCATAGGTGGAGTGGACAGTCAGCAACTTTTTCCCAGGGCAGAAATGGCTATTGCAAGAGGTGATCGGAGAAAAGTACGGAGGGGCTGTGTAGGTCTTTCTACAGAGAGAGTGGTGGGTGTGTGAAACCCACTGCCAGAGGTGGTGGTGGTGGAGCAAGATACATTAGGGCCATTTAAGAGACTCTTAGATAGGCACATGGGTGATAGAATGATAGAAAGTTATGTGGGAGGGCAGGGTTACATTGATCTTAGAGTTGGCAAAACATCATGGGCTGAAGGACCTGCATTGTGCTGTTTTATGTTTGATATTCATTTTAGATGGGCAACCGCATTAAAACATAAAGACAAGACAGAGTGAGACAGGGAATCCAGAGGTAGAAGGTCCCATAGGTTGAAGACTGAAGTTAGCGGGTCCTGAGGTAGAATCCTGAAGCTAGAGTGTGCGAGTCTGCGCCAGAGACTAAAGGTTGGAGGCCTGACATCTGCAAATCTGAGAGTCTGGGGCCAAGGACTGGACGCCTAGAGGTGGCCTGCCCTGTGAGTGTCAGTGTCAGAGTGGGAGAGGGAGAGGGAGAGAGAGAGGGAGAGAGATTGATTTGTTGTTGTTTGTCTTGTTCTGCTGAGCATCGTGGGGCATGTCATGTTGCTGCCGGAATATGTGGTGATACTTATGAGGTACCCTCAGCACATCCCTAGGTTGTGTTGGTTATTAACATAAACTTTGCATTTCACTGTATGTTTCAATGTACTATACATGTGGTAAGTAAATCTGAATCTTCACACAGAGCAGGGAGAAGGTCAGAGTCATACAGCACAGAGAGAGGCATCTTGGCCCAACACATCCATGTTGACCAAAGTGCCCACCTACACTAGTCCCAATTGCCTGTGTTTGGCCTATATCCCCCTACTTTCCAATCCATATACCTGGCCAGGTGTTTTTCAATGTTGTTATTGTACCAGCCTCAACCACTTCCTCCGGCAGCTCATTCCAGATACCCACCAGGTCCATTTTAAATCTCTCTCCTCTCACCTTAAGCCTATGCCCTCCAGTTCTTGGGTCTCTTCCCCTTAAAAAAAGATAAAATGCATTCAGCCCATTCATTCCCCTCATAAAACCATAAGAACAGAATTAGGCTATTCAGACATGTCTGGTTTATTTTCCCTATCAACACCACTCTCCTGCCTTCTTCCTATAAACCTTGACGCCTTTATTAATCAAGGAACTATTAATCTTTGCTTTAAATATACCCACCGTATTGGACTCAGCAGCCATCTGTGGCAATGAATTCCACAGATTCACCCACCTATGACTTAAGGAATTCCTTATCTCTGTCCTAAAGGGATGTCCATCTATTCTGAGGCTGTGCCCTCTGGTCCCAGATTCCTTCACTATTGGAAACAATGTCACCATATCCACTCTAAGCCTAAGTTTCAATGAGATCCCCCTCAGTCCTAAACTCCAGTGAGTACAGGCCGAGAGCCACTAAATACTCCTCATACATTATCCCTTTCATTCCCATGAACCTCCTCTGGACCCTCTCCTTTGCATGCACATCCTTTCTAAGATAAGGGACACAAAGCTGCTCACTACATTTCAAATTCAGTCTGACAAATGCCTTATAAAGTCTCAGTATGACATCCTTGCTTTTATATTCTAGTCCCTTTGAAATGAGTGCCATTGTATTTGCATTTGCCTTCCTTACCATGGACTCAACCTACAAGTTAACCTTTAGGGAATCCTGCACTAGGACTCTCAAGTCTCTTTGCACCTCTGATTTTTGAATTTTCTCCCTATTTTGAAAATAGTCTACGCCTTTATTCTTTCTATCAAAGTGGATGACCATACACTTCCCTACACTGTATTCCATCTAGCACTTCTTTACCCATTCTCCTAATCTGTCCAACTCTTTCTGCAGACTCCCTGCTTCCTCAACACCATCTTTCCTCCACCTACCTTTATATTGTCTGCAAACATCCTTCCCACATCCACTCAATATGGGCCTTTCAATTTTCTGGCGGTCATCACATCTGTATAAGGTCACCAGCCTCCAACATTCCAGCAAACATAGTCCACATCCGCCCAACCTCTCGCTTTATCTCAGGCCATCAAGTCCTGTTAACATTCTCGGAAATCAGATATAAGAAATAACACATGGCTCTTTAAATGTATTTTATTGCAGTTTTTTCTCCAAACTAAGAACTGCTTGTTCCTATTCTTTCAAGTTTGTCACAGTATCTCAACAGACAAGCAACAAGGTTGGGCAAAGCCATGTAAAGCTACCCTGAACATCACTGTTCCTCGAAGAGAGCGAAAAACAACTTCTTTCACAAAATGCTGGAGGAACTCAGCAGGTCAGGCAGCATCTATGGAAAGGAATAAGCATTGTGTTTTGGGCTGGAAAGAAAGGGACCAAAGCCAGAGTAAGAAGGTGTGGGGGGGGGGAGGAGTACAAGCTGGCAGGTGACAGGTGAGGGGAAAGTAGGTGGGTGGGGGAGGAGGGGATGAACTGAAAAGCTGGGGGGAGGGTGATAGGTGGAAGAGGTAAAGGGCTAAAGAAGAAGGAATCTGATAGAGGACAGAGGACCATGGAAGAAAGGGAAGGAGAAGGGGCATTGGAGAGAGGTAATGGGCAGGTGAAGAGAAGGGATGAGATTGGAACCATGCCCCTCAGAAGACCCTAAGACATAGGAGCAGAATTAGGCCACTTGAGTGGGTTGAGGATGGGACAGAAGACAGAATAAGGAAGTGGGGGCAGGGGGGAGGGTTTGGCAGGTGACCAGTGAGACCGGGTGAGGAGGAAGGTAGATGGGTGGAGAGGGGAGGGATGAAGTAAGAAGCTGCGAGAGGATAAGTTGGAGAGGTCAAGGGCTGAAGAAGTCTGACACAGTTCAGCTACAGACAGGGGCTGGTATTGCCACCTGCCCCTTGGACTTTGGTTACTGGTTCTTACACCTGTGTGAAATTGTACAGCGGTTACTGCTGCTGACCTCCAGACCAGTGCTCAGCGATGGGGAGCAAAATTCCACAAGGTTCAAAGTAAAATTATTATCAAGGTACAGTCACCATATGCTGCCTTGAGATTCATTTACAGGAAAATAAAGAAATAAAATAGAATTTATGAAAAACTATAAATAACAAAAACTGACAAACAACCAATGTGCAAAATACAACAAATTGTGCAAATAATAAATTATAAGAATGTAAATAAATAATACTGAGAAAATTAATTGTGGAGAAGTGAGTCTACAGGTTGTGGAATCAGTTCAGTGTTGAGGTTAGTGAAGTTATCCACACTGGTTCAGGAGCCAGATTTCTAGGGTAATAACTGTTCCTGAACATAGTGGTGTGGGACCTGAGGCTTCTGTACCTCCTGTCTGATGGTAGTAGAGAGAAGAGAGCATGGTCTGGAGGGTGGGGGTCCTTGATGATGGATGCTGCTTTCTTGTGGCAGTGCTCAATGGTGGGGAGGGCTTTTCCTGTGATGGATTGGGCTGAATCCACCTCTTTCTGTAGACTTTTCCATTCCTGGACATCAGTGTTTTGACACCAGGCTATGATGCAACCGGTCAGGATACCCTCCATTGTGCATCTTTCAAAGCTTGTCAGAGTTTTTAGTGACATGCCAAATCTATGCAAACTGCTAAGAAAGTAGAGGCTCCAATGTGCCTTCTTTATGATGGCACTTACGTGCTGGTCCCAGGACAGATATACATATCTAGCAGATATACATATTCATGGTGTGACACCTCTGAAAGAGTTTGCTGAAGGCAGTGACATCTCGGGATGTAACGTGGGCCGCTGCCTGGCAGGAGGTGACACCCCAGCAGAGTCTGTATACTGCCAAGTTTAGATGTGCTTTGAGAGAGAGCCATAAAAATAAGAAAGATTAACCTGTGTAGAACATTGCAGTTAGGGTTGTTTCCATGAAAGATTGCATTCTGTAGTGAGGCCATTCAACCCATCAAAATGGTGCTGGCTTTGTGAAGGAACTCTACAATTGGTCCCACGCCCCTTCTCTTGCCCACACAACCCTGAAAACATCTCCTCAACCAGTGTTTTGCCAGTTCCCCTTGGAAATTCCCATTGAACCAATTGGCAAAACCCTAATCACTGCAACAGTTCAGTAACACCATGATTGTTCTGATCAACTTACACTGAAATGGACTTTTTGTTTGTTTGAATTGTGCTTTTTTCTAGTAAAAAAATGTGTATAATTTACATTTAGTTATATTTCCTTATGAATGCTGTTTATATGACTACGCCATATACCAGTGGCTCAGATTCAGATTCATTTGCTCTACGAATCTGCCAGGATCCTGGACCATCCAATCCAGACATTCCCACATTCTCCTTGCATTCCCAAACTTTGGCTCTTCCAAATTCTCACAATGCCCAAATCCTACCATTCACATTCAGATTAATTTTATTTGTCACATGTACATCAAAACATAAAGTGAAATGTGTTGTTAGCATTCACAACCAACACAACCCAAGGAAGTGCTAGGACCTGCCCGCAAGTGTCGCCAGACATTCTGGTGTCAACATGGCATGCCCTCAATGTTCAGTAGAACAACTCAAGTAACAATAACAACAGCAACAAAGCAACAAAAGTAAAACAAACCTTGTTCCCCCCTCCCAATCCACACACATGGACAGTCATAGAACATAGAACAGTACAGCAAAGGAACAGGCCTTTTGGCCTACAATGTTGTGCCAAACCAATTAAATTAGTAATCAAATAGTTAACTAAATAATCGCTTCTGCCTACATAATGTCTATATCTACCCATTTTCCTCACATTCATGTTCCTATTTAAATGTCCCTTAAAAGTCTCTAATGTATCTGCCTCAACTGCCACCAGCACATTCCAGACACCCACCACTCTGTGTAAAAACTTGCCCTTCACATCTCGTTTGAAATTACCCCCTCACTTTAAATGCATGCCTCTGGTATTAAACATTACAACCCTGGGACAAAGATACTGCCTGTCTACTCTGTCTGTGCCTCTCATAATCTTATCACACTATGCCTCTATCAGATAACCCCCCATCCTCTGCCACTCCATTGAAAACAACTCAGGTTTGTCCAACCTCTTGCTCTAACCCTGGCCCTTTGATCTAGCAGCATCTTGGTAAACATCTTCCACACCCTCTCCAAAGGCTTGGCATCCTTTCTATAACGGCGTGACCAGAACTGTGTGCAATACTCCAGATGCAGCCTAACTAGTTTTATAAAGCTGCAACATAAACTTCCTGATTTTGAACTCAATGCCTGGACTAATAAAGACGAGCAGGCCATATGCCTTCTTAAACACTCTATCAACCTATGTAGCTACTTTCAGGAGCTTTGAACTTGGACCCCAAGATCCCTCTGCTCATCAACATTGTTAACGCTCTTGCCTCCAACCCCAGGACAGGCTGTTTCAAGTACACACATGTACTTATGCATATGACAATAAACTTGACTTTGACTTTGAAACTGTTTCCATCACTTGTTCAAGGCAGGAAATCCAGATCTTAACAACTCAATCTATGTTCTCTGCCCACTTACCCTCCGCCCACTGGAAACAGTTACTCCTCATTCACTGTAAAGCCCACATGCCTTTGAATACCATCATTACCCCGGACATTCTCTCATCTTACCCCATCCCATTGGGCAGAAGATACAAATGTCTGAAAACATGTATCACCAGGCATAAGGACAGCTTCTACCCCACAGTGGTTTGCTAGTACAGTAAGATGGACTCTTGACCTCTCAATCTACCTCGTTATGACCTTGAGCCTTATTGATAGATACTTTATTGATCCCAAAGGAAATTGTCTACCTACACTGCACTTCCTCTGTAGCTTTATTCTGCATTCTATTATTGGTTTACCCTATACTACCTCAATGTGCTGTGTAATAATTGATCTGTTTGAACAGTATGCAGAACTCTCCTCCATGGATTCTGTCTGCTCTTCTCTTTGCCTCAGTAAAGCAGCCAGCATACTCAAAGACCTACCCAGCCCAGACATTCTCTCTTCCGTCCCTCCCCTCCCATTGGGCAGTAGATACAAAAACCTGAAAGCACGTCCCACCAGGCACAAGGCCAGCTTCTCCATGCTGTTATCAGATGGTCACTTCGTACAATATGATGGGCTCTTGTCCTCACAATCTTTCTCGTCATGGCTTTGCACCTGCACTTCATTTTCTCTGTAGCCGTTACAATTCATTCTAAATTTTGTTATAGCTTTACCTTGTACGACCTCAATGCACCGATGGTTGAAATGCCCTGAACATCGAACAGCACAGCGCAGCACAGGCCCTTCAGCCCACAATATTGTGCCGACCCTTAGCTACTCTATGATCAACCTAACCGTTCTCTCCCACATAACCCTCCGTTTTACTATCATTCATGTGCCTATCTGAGGGTCTTTTAAATGTTCCTGATACTATCTGCCTCTACCCACCATCCTTGGCAGCACTTTCCACGTACCCGCCACTTTCTGTGTAAGGAACTTACCTCAAACATTCCCCCACACAAACTTACATAGAAAGTGGCAGGTGCATAGAATTATGCTCCCTTGTATTAGCCATTTCTGATCTGTATAGATGGCATGCAAAACAAATTTTTCCACAGTACCTCAGTGCATGTGACAATAATAAACCAATTTACCACTTTTAATCTCTCTCAGTCTTCCTTGTGTAGATGAGAACAGCCCTACCCTCTCCAGAACTGAACTGCTTTATTTCTGGTTCTATTCAGTTCCCTCTGCACCATCTGTAAGGCTTTGATTTTTAAAATGTGGACTAATTCAGCATGGGATCCAGGCCCTTCAGCCCATCTTGTCTGCGCCATCTTATAAGCACTGATTTACTCTGAGTCCATTTTGTTTTCCCTCCACATTTCCATCAGCTCTCCCCAGATTCTACCCCTCAACCATACACCTGAGTTAATTAAACTACAAATCTGCGCATCTCAGGGATGTGGGAGGGAAACCAGGGGAAACCCACGCGGTCACATGGAGAACGTGCAAGTTCCACCCAGACGGCACCCAAGGTCAGGGTCCACCTGGCGCTGAGAAGCAGTGCTTCTACCTGTCATGCCACTGTGCTGCCCTACATTTACTTTACAGTTTCTACATCGACGGCTAACCCATGACCATTGGCCAACACCCTGGTGTAACGGTTACTGCAACACTTTACAACGCTAGAGGCAGATCGGGGCTCGATTCCCGCCACGGTCCTGTAAGGAGTTAGTACGCTCTCCCCATAACCACGTGGGTTTCCTCCCAGGTTCCAAAACTGTACGGATTAGTAAGTTATGGGCACGCTATGTTGGTGCCAGAAGCACGGCAACACCTGTGGGCTGCTCCCAGCACAATCCCTGAACTGTGTTGGTCGTTGATGCAAAACGCTGCATTTCACTGTATGTTTCAATATACATGTGACAAAGATAATCTTTACAGAAATAAAGCTAATTATTTATCTTCTATTTGTCTTTTATACTATTTATTTTTGCAACTCACAGTAAATTTGATGTGTTGCAAAGCACCCATCTGACATCAGATTTCTGAATGGACAATGAACCATGGACACCACTTCACTACATTTATTGTTTTTTTTGCTCTCTTGTTGCACTACTTAGCTAATTTAATTTATAAATATATATCAATGTTTTCTCATTGTAAATTATATTTTTATTACTGTGTATTGCATTGTACTGCTGCCATAAATCAACAAATTTCACGATCTATGCCAGTGATATTAAATCTGATTCTGATTCTGATACAAATTTCATGACATATGAATAATAAACTTGGCTCTGACTCTGACCCTGACCCTGAGTCATCAGTGAATATGTTGTCCGCAGCAAGATCTCTAACCCTCTGCCCCGCCTCCAGTCTAAGCTCCACCTGCCTCAGTAATTAGAAGATCTGAACACTATCCCCTCACCCTCTGAGGGGAGGGGTGGGGTTCTTAACACCGGAACATCAACAAGACCACAGCTCAGGGCTGGGATCATTTTACTAATAGCTGGGAATAAAGCAGGTACGTGTAATTTCTTATTCCCAGATGTGATAAAAAAAATCAATGAGATTGAAAAATGATATCAGTAAGATTGAAAGAGTGCAGAGAAAATTTACAAGAGCATTGCCAGGACTTGAGGAGCTGAGTTATAGGGAAAGGTTGAATGGGCTAGGACTTTATTCCTCTGGGGGGTAGGAGAATGAGGGGAGATTTAATAGAGAGTACAAAACTATGAGTGGTATAGATAGGGTAAATGCAAGCAGGCCTTTTTCCACTGAGGTTAGGTGAGAGGTCATAGGTTAAGGGTGAAGACTGAAATATTGAAGGGGAACTTAAGCCTCTTCATTCAGAGGGTGGAACAAGCTGGCAGTGGAAATGGTGGACACAAGTTCATTTTCAACATTTAAGAGGTTTGGATAAGTATGTGGACGGGAGAGGTATGGAGGGATATGGTTTAAGTTCGGGTCAATGGGAATGGAGAGAATAACAGTTAGGCCCAGACTAGATGGGCTGAAGGGCCTATTTCTTTGTTGTGGTGCTCTATGGCTCCATTTTAGGTGGCAGGGATAAAATTCTGAGAGCCCATTCTTCTGAATGTTTCTGGGCATCCCCAGATGTACTAGAGGGTATGCAGTTTAAATGAGAGGGGTAAAGTTCAAAGGAGATGTGCAGGGAAAGTTTTTTTTCTGCCCCACAGAGAACGGCTGATGACTGGAATACACCAGCAGGGGTGATGGTGAAGGCGGATTCAATACAGGTGTTCAAGCGGCTTGTGGACAGGCACAGGATTATGCAGAGAATGGGAGATACGGACATGGTGTAGGCACAAAGGATTAGTTTAGTTGGGCAATTGATGACTAATTTAATTAAGCTGTGGGCCAAAAGGCTTATTCCTGTACTGTACTGTTCTGTATTCTATGCTATATTGACAGGCTCTGGGTGGTATGGCAGTGTAGTGTCTGCTACAAAATCTGGGTTCAATTCCTGAGGCCGTTTGTAAGGAGTCTGTTTGTTCTTCCCGTAACTCTGTGGGTTTCCTCCGGGTGTCCTGGTATCCTCCCACATGCCAAAGCCATACGGGTCATGGTTAGTAAGTTGAGGGCAGAATATGCTGGTGCCAGAAGCGGGCTATGATGGTTGCTGATGCAAATGATGCATTTCACTGTATGTTTCAATATTTCAATGTATACGTGACAAATAAAGCTAATCTTTAATCTTCATAATATTATTTGTGTGGAATTTCTATCCAATTGTTGGATTGAACTCTTGAACGTGGGAGGTGAGTACTTGAGCTGAATTCATATCAAAACTAAATTGATGAGTGTCTCAGCGTGGCTCTGGGGAATCTGACATTTGTAGCGATGATGTGAGGTGATCATTTACGGGGAAGTTGCTATACAAATAGGTCATTGACAAATCCAGTCAGGAATTCAGTTGAAACCCCTTTAACTGGAGGTTTGAGAGTGGGGTGGGGGAATGGGGAACACACTTACAAGAGGATGGGGGATACAGGGGGAATGGGGAAACACAAGTATGGGGGATAGAGGGGGATAGGGAGAGCACAAGAGGATGGGGATAGAGGGGGAATAGGGAAACACGAGGATGCGGGTAGAGGGGAATGGGGAATCACAACGATGGGGATAGAGGGGAATGGGGAAACACGAGGATGGGGATAGAGGGGAATGGGGAAACACAAGGATGGGGAATAGAGGGGAATAGGGAAACACGAGGATGGGGGATAGAGGGGAATAGGGAAACACGAGGATGGGAGATAGAGGGGGAATAGGGAAATGAGGATAGGGATAGAGAGGACTAGGGAAACACGAGAGAATGGGGATAGAGGGGGGAATGGGGAACACGAGGATGGGGATAGAGGGGGAATAAGAAAACACGAGGATGGGGATAGAGGGGAATAGGGAAACACAAGGATGGGAGGTAGAGGGGAGAATAGGGAAACACGAGGATGGGAGCTAGAGGGGGGAATAGGGAAATACGAGGATAGGGATGGAGGGGACTAGGGAAACACGAGGATGGGGATAGAGGGGGGAATGAAGAAACAAGAGGATGGGGATAGAGGGGAATAGAGAAACACGAGGATGGGGATAGAGGGGATGGGAAAAAACAAGGATGGTTGATACAGGGGAGTAGGGAAAGACGAGGATGGGGGATAGAGGGGAATAGGGAAACATGAGGATGGAGTATAGAGGGGAATTGGGAAACACGAGGATGGGGATAGTGGATGGAATGCTGAAACACGAGGATAGGGATAGAGGGGGAATGGGAAAAACAAGAGGATGGGGATAGAAGGGGGAATAGAGAAACACAAGAGGATGGGGATAGAGGGGAATAGGGAAACACGAGAATGGGGATAGAGGAGAATAGGGAAACATGAGGATGGGGACAGAGGGGAATGGGGAAACACGGGGATGGGGGATAGAGGGGAATAGGGAAACATGAGGATGGGGGATAGAGGGGGGAATAGGGAAACACAAGAGGATGGGGATAGAGGGAAATAGGAAAACATGAAGATGGGGATAGAGGGGAATAGGGAAACATGATGATGGGGATAGAGGGGGGAATAGGGAAACAAGAGGATGGGGATAGAGGGGAATAGGAAAACACGAGGATGGGGGATAGAGGGGAATAGGAAAACACAAGGATGGGGACAGAAGGGAATAGGGAAACATGAGGATGGGGATAGAGGGGTGAATGGGGAAACACAAGGATGGGGATAGAGGGGAATGGGAAAAATGGGGATGGGGATAGAGGGGGGATTGAGGAAAACACAAGGATGGGGGATAGAGGGGGGAATAGGGAAACACGAGGATGGGGAATAGGGAAACACGAGGATGGGTGATAGAGGGGAATGTGGAAACACGAGAGTGGGGAGAGAGGGGAATGAGGAAACACAGGGATGGGGATAGAGGGGAATAGGGAAAGACGAGGATGGGGATACAGGGGAATGGGGAACCATGAGGACGGGAATAGAGGGGAATAGGGAAAGACGAGGATGAGGATAGAGGGGAATGCAGAAACACGGGGATGGGGATAGGAGGGAATGGGGTAAACACAAGGATGGGGATAGGGGGGAATGGGGAAACATGAGGATGGGGATAGAGGGGGGAATAGGGAAACACGAGGGTGGGGGTTAGAGGGGAATAAGGAAACACGAGGATGGGGGATAGAGGGGGGAATGGGGAAACACAAGGATGGCGATGGGGGAATAGGGAAACAAGAGGATGGGGGATAGATGGGGGCATGGGGAAATATGAGGATGGAGATTGAGAGGGAATGGGGAAACATGAGGATGGAGATAGAGGGGGGAATGGGGAAACACGAGGGTGGGGATAGAGGGGAGAATGAGGACAACAAGAGGATGGGGATAGAGGGGAATAGGGAAACACGGGGATGGGGATAGAGGGGAGAAAATGGGAAACACAAGGATGGGGGACAGAGGGGAATAGGGAAACACGAGAATGGGGACAGAGGGGAATAGAGAAACACAAGAGGATGGGGATAGAGGGGGAAATGAGGAAATATGAGGATGGGGAGAGAAGGGGTAATAGGGAAACACGAGGATGGGGATAGAGGGGAATAGGGAAACACCAGCATGAGGACAGAGGGAAATAAGGAAACATGCATTTGGGGGATAGAGGAGAATAGGGAAACATGGGGATGGGGAATAGAGGGGAATAGGGAAAGACAAGGATGGGGATAGAGGGGGGAATAGGGAAACATGAGGATGGGGAAGGGGCAATGGGGAAAACACAAGAGGATGGGGATAGGGGCGGAACAGGGAAACACGAGGATGGGGATAGAGGGGAAAAGGGAAGCACAAGGATGCAGATGGGGGGAATAGGGAAACTCGAGGATGGGGATAGAGGGGAAGGGAAACACGAGGATGGGGATAGAGGGGGGAATGGGGGAAATACGAGGATGGGGAATAGGGAAACACGAGGATGGGGATAGAGGGGGAATAGGGAAACACGAGGATGGGGATAGAGGGGAATAGGGAAACACGAGGATGGGGGATAGAGGGGAATAGGGAAAGATGAGGACGGGGATAGAAGGGAATGCAGAAACACGGGGATGGGGATAGAGGGGGAATAGGGAAACACGAGGATGGGGATAGAGGGGAATAGGGAAAGATGAGGACGGGGATAGAGAGGAATGCAGAAACACGGGGATGGGGATAGAGGGGAGAATGGGGTAAACACAAGAATGGGGGTTAGAGGGGAATAGAGAAACACAATAGGATGAGGATAGAGAGGGGAATAGGGAAACACGAGGATGTGGGATAGAGTGGAATAGGGAAACACGAGGATGGAGATAGAGGGGGGAATGGGGAAACACGAGGATGCGGATACAGGGGGGAAATGGTGAAACACAACGATGGGGGATAGAGGGGGGAATAGGGAAACACGAGGATGGGGATGGGGGAATGGGGAAACATGAGGATGGGGATAGAGGGGAATAGGGAAACACGAGGATGGGGGATAGATGGGGGAATGGGGAAATATGACGATGGAGATTGAGGGGAAGGGAAACACGAGGATGGGGAAAGAGGGGGAAATAGGGGAAATACGAGGATGGGGAATAGGGAAACACGAGGATGGGGATAGACGGGAATAGGGAAACATGAGACGATGGGGATAGAGTGGTGGAATGGGGGAAATATGAGGAAGGGGATAGAGGGGGAATAGAGAAACACAATAGGATGGGGATAGAGGGGGGAATAGGGAAACACGAGGATGGGGGTTAGAGGGGAATAGGGAAACACGAGGATGTGGAATAGAGTGGAATGGGGAAACACGAGTATGGAGATACAGGGGGGAATAGGGAAAAACGAGGATGGGGATACAGGGGGACAGGGAAAGACGAGGATGGGGATAGAGGGGAATAGGGAAACATGAGGATGGAGTATAGAGGGGAATAGGGAAACACATGGATGGGGATAGAGGGGGAATGGGGAAAAAAGAGGATGGGGAAAGAGGGGAATAGGGAAACACGAGGATGGGGATAGAGGGGAATAGGGAAACTCGAGGATGGGGATAGAGGGGGGAATGGGGGAAACACGAGGATGGGGCTAGAGGGGAATAGGGAAACTCGAGGATGGGGATAGAGGTGGCAATGGGGGAAACACAAGGATGGAGATGGGGAAGGGAAACACGAGGATGGGGATAGAGGGTGAATGGGGTAAACACAAGAATGGGGGATAGAGGGGAATAGGGAAACACGAGGATGGGGGTTAGAGGGGAATAGGGAAACACGAGGATGGAGATAGAGGGGGGAATGGGGAAACATGAGGATGGGGATAGAGTAGGAATGGGGAAACACGAGTATGAGGGATAGAGGGGGAATGGCGAAACACAAGGATGGGAATATAGGGGGAATAGGGAAACATGAGGTTGGGGATAGAGGGGGGAATGGGGGAAATAAGATGATGGGGAATAGGGAAACACAAGGATGGGGATAGAGGGGAATAGGAAAACACGAGGATGGGGAAAGAGGGGGAAATAGGGGAAATACGAGGATGGGGAATAGGGAAACACGAGGATGGGGATAGACGGGAATAGGGAAACATGAGACGATGGGGATAGAGTGGTGGAATGGGGGAAATATGAGGAAGGGGATAGAGGGGGAATAGAGAAACACAATAGGATGGGGATAGAGGGGGGAATAGGGAAACACGAGGATGGGGGTTAGAGGGGAATAGGGAAACACGAGGATGTGGAATAGAGTGGAATGGGGAAACACGAGTATGGAGATACAGGGGGGAATAGGGAAAAACGAGGATGGGGATACAGGGGGACAGGGAAAGACGAGGATGGGGATAGAGGGGAATAGGGAAACATGAGGATGGAGTATAGAGGGGAATAGGGAAACACATGGATGGGGATAGAGGGGGAATGGGGAAAAAAGAGGATGGGGAAAGAGGGGAATAGGGAAACACGAGGATGGGGATAGAGGGGAATAGGGAAACTCGAGGATGGGGATAGAGGGGGGAATGGGGGAAACACGAGGATGGGGCTAGAGGGGAATAGGGAAACTCGAGGATGGGGATAGAGGTGGCAATGGGGGAAACACAAGGATGGAGATGGGGAAGGGAAACACGAGGATGGGGATAGAGGGTGAATGGGGTAAACACAAGAATGGGGGATAGAGGGGAATAGGGAAACACGAGGATGGGGGTTAGAGGGGAATAGGGAAACACGAGGATGGAGATAGAGGGGGGAATGGGGAAACATGAGGATGGGGATAGAGTAGGAATGGGGAAACACGAGTATGAGGGATAGAGGGGGAATGGCGAAACACAAGGATGGGAATATAGGGGGAATAGGGAAACATGAGGTTGGGGATAGAGGGGGGAATGGGGGAAATAAGATGATGGGGAATAGGGAAACACAAGGATGGGGATAGAGGGGAATAGGAAAACACGAGGATGGGGATAGAGGGGGAATAGGGAAACACGAGGATGGGGATAGAGGGGAGAATAGGGAAACACGAGGATGGGGTTAGAGGGGAATAGGGAAACACGAGGATGGGGATAGAGGGGAATAGGGAAACACGCGGATGGGGGATAGAGGGGAATAGGGAAAAACGAGGGTGGGGATAGAGGGGAATAGGGAAAAACGAGGATGGGGATAGAGGGGAATAGGGAAACATGAGGATGTGGGGAGGAGGGGGGAATAGGGAAATAGAAGGATGGGTGATGGGGGAAAAGGGGAAACACGAGGATGGGGGATAGAGGGGAATGGGGAAACACAATAGGATGGGGGATAGAGTGGGGGAATAGGGAATCACCAGAATGGGGATAGAAAGGAATGGGGAAAAACGAGGATGGGGGATAGAGGGGAATAGGGAAACACGAGGATGGGTATAGAGGGGAATAGGGAAACACGAGGATCGGGATAGAGCAGAATGGGGAAACACAATAGGATGGGGGATAGAGGGGGAATAGGGAGACACGAGGATGGGAATAGAGGGGAATAGGGAAACACGAGGATGGGGATAGAGGGGGAATAAGAAAACACGAGGATGGGGATAGAGGGGAATAGGGAAACACGAGGATGGGAGGTAGAGGGGGGAATAGGGAAACACGAGGATGGGAGCTAGAGGGGGGAATAGGGAAATACGAGGATGGGGATGGAGGGGACCAGGGAAACACGAGGATGGGGATAGAGGGGGGAATGAAGAAACAAGAGGATGGGGATAGAGGGGAATAGAGAAACACGAGGATGGCGATAGAGGGGATGGGAAAAAACAAGGATGGTTGATACAGGGGAGTAGGGAAAGACGAGGATGGGGGATAGAGGGGAATAGGGAAACATGAGGATGGGGATAGTGGGGGGAATGCTGAAACACGAGGATAGGGATAGAGGGGGAATGGGAAAAACAAGAGGATGGGGGATAGAAGGGGGAAATAGAGAAACACAAGAGGATGGGGATAGAGGGGAATAGGGAAACACGAGAATGGGGATAGAGGAGAATAGGGAAACATGAGGATGGGGACAGAGGGGAATGGGGAAACACGGGGATGGGGGATAGAGGGGAATAGGGAAACATGAGGATGGGGGATAGAGGGGGGAATAGGGAAACACAAGAGGATGGGGATAGAGGGAAATAGGAAAACATGAAGATGGGGATAGAGGGGAATTGGGAAACATGATGATGGGGATAGAGGGGGGAATAGGGAAACAAAAGGATGGGGATAGAGGGGAATAGGAAAACACGAGGATGGGGGATAGAGGGGAATAGGAAAACACAAGGATGGGGATAGAGGGGAATGGGGAAACACAAGGATGGGGACAGAGGGGAATAGGGAAACATGAGGATGGGGATAGAGGGGTGAATGGGGAAACACAAGGATGGGGATAGAGGGGAATGGGAAAAATGGGGATGGGGATAGTGGGGGGAATGCTGAAACACGAGGATAGGGATAGAGGGGGGAATGGGGAAACACGAGGATGGGGATAGAGGGGAATAAGAAAACACGAGGATGATGATAGAGGGGGGAATGGGGAAACAAAGATGGGGATAGAGGGGGAATAGTGGAAACACGAGGATGGGGGATAGAGGGGAATGGGGAAACACAATAGGGTGGGGGATAGAGGGAGGGAATAGGGAATCACGAGGATGAGGATAGAAGGGAATAGGCAAACACGTGGATGGGGGATAGAGGGGAATAGGGAAACACGAGCATGGGTATAGAGGGAAATAGGGAGACACAAGGATCGGGTTAGAGGGGAATGGGGAAACACAATAGGATGGGGGATAGAGGGCGAATAGGGAAACACAAGGTTGGAGATAGAGGGGAATAGGGAAACACGAGGATGGGGATAGAGGGGAATAGAGAAAACACAAGGATGGGGATAGAAGGTAATAGGGAAACACTAGGATGGGGGATAGAGGGGAATAGGGAAGCACTAGGATGGAGATAGAGGGGAATAGGGAAACACTAGGATGGGGATAGAGGGGGAATGGGGAAACACGAGGATGGGAGATAGAGGGGGAATAGGGAAGCACAATAGGATGGGGGATAGAGGGTTAATAGGGAAACACAATAGGATGGGGGATAGAGGGGGAGTAGGGGAAACACGAGGATGGGGGATAGAGGGGAATGGGGAAACACAATAGGAATGGGATAGAGGGGAATAGGGAAACACGAGGATGGCGAGTAGAGGGGGGAATAGGGAAACAGAAGGATGGGTGATAGAGGGGGGAATAGGGGAAACTCGAGGATGGGGATAGAGGCGGGAATAGGGAAACACAAGGATGGGGGATAGAGGGGAATGGGGAAACACAATAGGATGGGGGATAGAGGGGGGAATAGGGATTCACGAGGATGGGGATAGAAGAGAATAGGGAAACATGAGGATGGGGGTTAGAGGGGAATAGTGAAACATGAGGTTGGGGGATAGAGGGGAATAGGGAACGATGAGGATGGGGATAGAGGGGGGAATAGGGAAACATGAGGATGGGGATAGAGGGGGGAATGGGGAAACACGAGGATGGGGGATACAGGCGGAAATGGTGAAACACGAGGATGGGGGGTAGAGGGGGGAATGGGGAAAAACGAGGATGGGGATAGAGGGGAATAAGGAAAACACAAGGATGGGGATAAAGGGGTATAGGGAAACACGAGGATGAGGATGGGGGGAAATGGGGAAACGAGGATGGGGGTTTGGGGGGAATAGTGGAAACACGAGGATGGGAATAGAAGGGAATAGGGAAACACGAGGATGGGGGATAGAGGGGAATAGGGAAACACGAGCATGGGTATAGAGGGAAATAGGGAGACACAAGGATCGGGATAGAGGGGAATGGGGAAACACAATAGGATGGGGGATAGAGGGCGAATAGGGAAACACAAGGTTGGAGATAGAGGGGAATAGGGAAACACGAGGATGGGGATAGAGGGGAATAGAGAAAACACAAGGATGGGGATAGAAGGTAATAGGGAAACACTAGGATGGGGGATAGAGGGGAATAGGGAAGCACTAGGATGGAGATAGAGGGGAATAGGGAAACACTAGGATGGGGATAGAGGGGGGAATGGGGAAACACGAGGATGGGAGATAGAGGGGGAATAGGGAAGCACAATAGGATGGGGGATAGAGGGTTAATAGGGAAGCACAATAGGATGGGGGATAGAGGGGGAGTAGGGGAAACAGGAGGATGGGGGATAGAGGGGAATGGGGAAACACAATAGGAATGGGATAGAGGGGAATAGGGAAACACGAGGATGGCGAGTAGAGGGGGGAATAGGGAAACAGAAGGATGGGTGATAGAGGGGGGAATAGGGGAAACTCGAGGATGGGGATAGAAGCGGGAATAGGGAAACACAAGGATGGGGGATAGAGGGGAATAGGGAAACACGAGGATGGGGATAGAGCGGAATAGGGAAAACACAAGGATGGGGATAGAGGGGAATAGGGAAATACTAGGATGGGGATAGAGGGGTAATGGGGAAACACGAGGATCGGGGATAGAGGGTAAATAGGGGAAACACGAGGATGGGGATAGAGGGGGAATAGCGGAACACAATAGGATGGGGGATAGAGGGTTAATAGGGAAACACAATAGGATGGGGGATAGAGGGGGAGTAGGGGAAACAATAGGAATGGGATAGAGGGGAATAGGGAAACACGATGATGAGGGGTAGAGGGGGAATAGGGAAACAGAAGGATGGGTGATAGAGGGGGGGATAGGGGAAACACCAGAATGGGGATAGAGATGGGAGCAGGGAAACACAAGGATGGGGGATGGAGGGGGATGGAGGGGAATGGGGAAACACAATAGGATGGGGGATAGAGGGGAATAGAGAAACATGAGGTTGGGGGATAGAGGGGAATAGGGAACGATGAGGATGGGGATAGAGGGCAGAATAGGGAAACATGAGGATGGGGATAAAGGGAATGGGGAAACACGAGGGTGGGGATAGAGGGGGGAATGGGTAAACACGAGGATGGGGGATATAGGGGGAATGGGGAAACACAAGGATGGAGATAGAGAGGAATAGGGAAACACGAGGATGGGGATAGAGGGGGGAATAGGTAAACACGAAGATGGGGATTGAGTGGGGAATAAGGAAACACGAGGATGGAGATAGAGGGGAATAGGGAAACATGAGGTTGGGGGATAGAGGGGAATGGGGAACGATGAGGATGGGGATAGAGGGCGGAATAGGGAAACATGAGGATGGGGATAGAGGGGGAATGGGGAATCACGAGGATGGGGATAGAGGGGGGAATGGGGAAACAGGAGGATGGGGGATAGAGGGGGGAATAGGGAAACACGAGGATGGGGATTGAGTGGGGAATAAGGAAACACAAGGATGTAGATAGAGGGGAATAAAGAAACACAAGGATGAGGGATAGATGGGGAATGGAGAAACACGAGGATGGGGTATAGAGGGGGAATGGGGAAACATGAAGATGGGGGATATAGGGGGAATGGGGAAACACGAAGGATGGAGATAGAGGGGAATGGGGAAACACAATAGGATGGGGTTAGAGGGGGAATAGGGAAACATGAGGATGGAGATAGAGGGGAATAGGGAAACACGAGCATGGGAATAGAGGGGAATAGGGAAAACACAAGGATGGGGATAGAGGGGAATAGGGAAACACTAGGATGGGGTTAGAGGGGGAATGGGGAAACACGAGGATGGGGATAGAGGGGGAATAGGGAAACAGAATAGGATGGGGATAGAGGGTTAATAGGGAAACACAATAGGATGGGGGATGGAGGGGGAGTAGGGGAAACACGAGGATGGGGAATAAGTGGAATGGAGAAACACAATAGGAATGGGATAGAGGGGAACAGGGAAACACGATGATGAGGGGTAGAGGGGGGAATAGGGAAACAGAAGGATTGGTGATAGAGGGGGGGATAGGGGAAACACCAGAATGGGAATAGAGGCGGGAATAGGGAAACACAAGGATGGGGGTGGAGGGAAATGGGGAAACACAATAGGATGGGGATAGAGGGGGGGAATAGGGAATCACGAGGATGGGAATAGAAAGGAATAGGGAAACACGAGGATGGGGGTTAGAGGGGAATAGGGAAACATGAGGTTGGGGGATAGAGGGGAATAGGGAACGATGAAGATGGGGATAGAGGGGGGAATAGGGAAACATGAGGATTGGGATAGAGGGGGAAATGGGGAAACAGGAGGATGGGGATACAGGGGGAATAGAGGAAACACAAGGATGGGAATAGAGGGGGAAATGGTGAAGCACGATGATGGGGGATAGAGGGGGGAATGGGGAAACACAAGGATGGGGATAGAGGGGAATAAGGAAAACACAAGGATGGGGATAGAGGGGAATAGGAAACACGAAGATGAGGATAGAGGGGGGAATGGGGAAACGAGGATGGGGATAGAGGGGGAATAGTAGAAACACGAGGACGGGGGATAGAGGGGAATGGGGAAACAATAGGATGGGGGATAGAGGGGGAAATAGGGAATCACGAGGCTGGGGATAGAAGGGAACAGGGAAACACGAGGATGGGGGATAGAGGGGAGTAGGGAAACACGAGGATGAGAATAGAGGGGAATAGGGAGACACGAGGATCAGGATAGAGGGGAATGGGGAAACACAATAGGATGGGGGATTGAGGGGGAATAGGGAAACACGAGGATGGGGATACAGGAGAATAAGGAAAACACAAGGATGGAGATAGAAGGGAATAGGGAAACACGAGGATGGGGGATAGAGGGGAATAGGGAAACACAAGGATGGGTATAGAGGGGGGAATGGGGAAACATGAGGATGGGGATAGAGGGGGAAATGGGGAAACATGAGGATGGGGATGGGGGAATAGGGTACACGAGGATGGGGAATAGAGGGGGAATAGGGAAACACGAGAATGAGGAATAGAGGGGAATAGGGAAAGACGAGGATGGGGATAGACGGTGAATAGGGAAACACGAGGCTGGGGATAGAGGGGGAATAGGGAAACACGAGGATGGGGATGGAGGGGGGAATAGGGAAATATGAGGATGGAGATAGAGGGGAATAGCGAAATACGTGGATGGGGATATAGGGGAATAGGGAAAAACAAGGATGGAGATAGAGGGGGAATGGAGAAACACAAGGATGGGGTATAGAGGGGGGAATAGGGAAACACGAGGATGGGAGATAGAGGTGAATGGGGAAACATGAGGATGGAGGATAGAGGGGGAATGGGGAAACATGAGGATGGGGATAGAGGGGGAATGTGGAGAGCACAAGAGGATGGGGATAGAGGGGAATAGAGAAACACGAGGATGGGGGATAGAGGGGAATAGGGAAATACAATGATGGGGATAGAGCAGAATAGAGAAAGATGAGGTTGGGGATAGAGAGGAATGCAGAAACATGGGGATGGGGATAGAGGGGGAATGGAGAAACACAAGGATGGGGTATAGAGGAGAATAGGAAAACACGAGGATGGGGGATAGAGGTGAATTGGGAAACATGAGGATGGGGGATAGAGGGGGAATGGGGAAACACGAGGATGGGGATAGAGGGGGAATGTGGAGAGCACAAGAGGATGGGATAGAGGGGAATAGAGAAATACGAGGATGGGGGATAGAGGGGAATGGGGAAACACAATGATGGGGATAGAGGGGGATGGGGAAACACGAGGATGGGGGATAGAGGGGAATCAGGAAAAACGAGGATGGAGATAGAGGGGAAATGGAGAAACACAAGGATGGGGTATAGAGGGGGGAATAGGGAAACACGAGGATGGCGATAGAGTGGGGAATAAGGAAACACGAGGATGGGGATAGAGGGGAATAAGGAAAACCCAAGGATGGGGATAGAGGGGAAGAGGGAAACACGAGGATGGGGATAGAGGGGAAGAGGGAAACACGAGGATGGGGATAGAGGGGAATAGGGAAAAAATGAGGATGGGAGATAGAGGGGAATAGGGAAACATAAGGATGGGGATAGAGGGGGAATGGGGAAACATGAGGATGGGGATAGGGGAATGGGGTACACGTGGATGGGGAATAAGGGGGAATAGGGAAACACGAGGATGGGGAATAGAGGGGAATGGGGAAACACAATAGGGTGGGGGATAGAGGGGGAATAGGGAAACATGAGGATGTGGATAGAGGGGGGAAATAGGGAAACACGAGAATGTGGGATAGAGGGAATGGGGAAACACAATAGGATGGGGGATAGAGGGGGGAATAGGGAATCACCAGGATGGGTATAGAGGGGAATAGGGAAACACGAGGATCGGGATAGAGCAGAATGGGGAAACACAATAGGATGGGGGATAGAGGGGAATAGGGAAACACGAGGATGGGGATAGAGGGGAATAAGGAAAACACAAGGATGGGGATAGAGGGGAATAGGAAAACATGAGGATGGGGATAGAGCGGGAATGGGTAAACGAGGATGGGGGATAGAGGGGGAATAGTGGAAACATGAGGATGGGGGATAGAGGGGAATGGGGCAACAGAATAGGATGGGGATAGAGGGGGGAATAGGGAATCATGAGGATGGGATAGAAGGGAATAGGGAAACACGAGGATGGGGGATAGAGGGCAATAGGGAAACACGAGGATGGGTATAGAGGGGAATAGGAGACACGAGGATCAGGATAGAGGGGAATGGGGAAACACAATAGGATGGGGGATAGAGGGGGAATAGGGAAACATGAAGATGTGGGGAGGAGGGGGGAATAGGGAAATAGAAGGATGGGTGACAGAGGAGGGAATAGGGAAAACACAAGGATGGGGATAGAGGGGGGAAATAGGGAAAACGCGAGGATGGGGGATAAAGGGAATGGGGAAACACAATAGGATGGGGGATAGAGGGGGAGAATAGGGAATCACCAGGATGGGGATAGAAGGGAATAGGAAAAACGAGGATGGGGGATAGAGGGGAATAGGGAAACACGAGGATGGGTATAGAGGGGAATAGGGAAACACGAAGATTGGGATAGAGCAGAATCGGGAAACACAATAGGATGGGGGATAGAGGGGGAATAGGGAAACACGAGGATGGGGATAGAGGGGTTAGGGAAACATGAGGATGGGGATAGAGGGGAATAAGGAAAACAGAAGGATGGGGATATTGGGGAATAGGGAAACACGAGGATGGGGATAGAGGGGGGAATGGGGAAACACGAGGATGGGGGATAAAGGGGAATGGGGAAACACAATAGGAATGGGATAGAGGGGAATAGGGAAACATGAGGATGGGGGTAGAGGGGGGAATAGGGAAACTGAAGGATGGGTGATCGAGGGGGGATAGGGGAAACACCAGGATGGGGATAGAGGCGGGAATAGGGAAACACAAGGATGGGGGATGGAGGGGAATGGGGAAACACAATAGGATGGGGGATGGGGGGAATAGGGAATCACGAGGATGGGGATAGAAGGGAATAGGGAAACATGAGGATGGGGGTTAGAGGGGAATAGGGAAACATGAGGTTGGGGGATAGAGGAGAATAGGGATCGATGAGGATGGGGATAGAGGGGGGAATAAGGAAACATGAGGATGGGATAGAGGGGGGAATGGGGAAACACGAGGATGGGGGATAGAGGGGAATAGGGGCAACATGAGGATGGGGATAGAGGGGGAAATGGTGAAACACGAGGATGGGGGATAGAGGGGGGAATGGGGAAACACGAGGATGGGGGATAGAGGAGGGAATAGGGAAACATGAGGATGGGGACAGAGTGGGGAATAAGGAAAACACGAGGATGGGGATAGAGGGGAATAAGGAAAACCCAAGGATGGGGACAGAGGGGAAGAGGGAAACACGAGGATGGGGATAGAGGGTGGAATGGGGAAACAAGGATGGGGGATAGAGGGGAGTAGGGAAACACAATAGGATGGGGGATAGAGGGTTAATAGGGAAACACAATAGGATGGGGGATAGAGGGGAGTAGGGGAAACACACGGATGGGAGATAGAGGGGAATGGGGAAACACAATAGGATGGGGATGGGGGGGAATAGGGAAACACGAGGATGGGTATAGAGGGGAATAGGGAAACACGAAGATTGGGATAGAGCAGAATCGGGAAACACAATAGGATGGGGGATAGAGGGGGAATAGGGAAACACGAGGATGGGGATAGAGGGGTTAGGGAAACATGAGGATGGGGATAGAGGGGAATAAGGAAAACAGAAGGATGGGATAGTGGGGAATAGGGAAACACGAGGATGGGGATAGAGGGGGGAATGGGGAAACACGAGGATGGGGGATAAAGGGGAATGGGGAAACACAATAGGAATGGATAGAGGGAATAGGGAAACATGAGGATGGGGGTAGAGGGGGGAATAGGGAAACTGAAGGATGGGTGATCGAGGGGGGGATAGGGGAAACACCAGGATGGGGATAGAGGCGGGAATAGGGAAACACAAGGATGGGGGATGGAGGGGAATGGGGAAACACAATAGGATGGGGGATGGGGGGAATAGGGAATCACGAGGATGGGGATAGAAGGGAATAGGGAAACATGAGGATGGGGGTTAGAGGGGAATAGGGAAACATGAGGTTGGGGGATAGAGGAGAATAGGGAACGATGAGGATGGGGATAGAGGGGGGAATAAGGAAACATGAGGATGGGGATAGAGGGGGGAATGGGGAAACACGAGGATGGGGATAGAGGGGGAATAGGGGCAACATGAGGATGGGGATAGAGGGGGAAATGGTGAAACACGAGGATGGGGGATAGAGGGGGGAATGGGGAAACACGAGGATGGGGGATAGAGGAGGGAATAGGGAAACATGAGGATGGGGACAGAGTGGGGAATAAGGAAACACGAGGATGGGGATAGAGGGGAATAAGGAAAACCCAAGGATGGGGACAGAGGGGAAGAGGGAAACACGAGGATGGGATAGAGGGTGGAATGGGGAAACAAGGATGGGGGATAGAGGGGGAGTAGGGAAACACAATAGGATGGGGGATAGAGGGTTAATAGGGAAACACAATAGGATGGGGGATAGAGGGGGAGTAGGGGAAACACACGGATGGGAGATAGAGGGGAATGGGGAAACACAATAGGATGGGGATGGGGGGAATAGGGAATCACGAGGATGGGGATAGAAGGGAATAGGGAAACATGAGGATGGGGGATAGAGGGGAATAGGGAAACATGAGGTTGGGGGATAGAGGGGAATAGGGAACGATGAGGATGGGGATAGAGGGGGAATAAGGAAACATGAGGATGGGGATAGAAGGGGGAATGGGGAAACATGAGGATGGAGGATAGAGGGCAATAGGGAAACACGAGGATGGGTATAGAGGGGAATAGGGATACACGAGGATCGGGATAGAGGGGAATGGGGAAACACAATAGGATGGGGGATAGAGGGGGGAATAGGGAATCACCAGGATGGGGATAGAAGGGAATAGGGAAAAACGAGGATGGGGGATAGAGGGGAATAGGAAAACACGAGGATCAGGATAGAGGGGAATAAAGAGAACAGAAGGATGGGGATAGAGGGAATAAGGAAACATGAGGATGGGGGTTCGAGGGGAATAGGGAAACATGAGGTCGGGGATAGAGGGGAATAGGGAATGATGAGGATGGGGATAGAGGGGGGAATAGGGAAACATGAGGATGGGGATAGAGGGGGGAATGGAGAAACACGAGGATGGGGGATAGAGAAGGAATAAGGGAAACACGAGGATGGGGATAGAGGGGGAAATGGTGAAACACGAGATTGGGGGATAGAGGTGATCAGGGAAGCACAATATGATGGGGGATAGAGGGGAATTGGGAAACACAATAGAATGGGATAGAGGGGAATAAGGAAACACAAGGATGAGGGGTCGAGGTTGGAATAGGGAAACAGAAGGATGGGTGATAGAGGGGGGATAGGGAAAACACGAGGATGGGGATAGAGGGGAATGGGGAAACACAATAGGAATGGGATAGAGGGGAATAGGGAAACACGAGGATGAGGGGTCGAGGGGGAATAGGGAAACAGAAGGGTGGGTGATAGAGGGGGGATAGGGGAAACACGAGGATGGGGATAGAGGAAGGAATGGGGAAACACGAGGATGGGGATAGAGGGGGAATAGGGAATCACGAGGATGGGGGATAGAGGGGAATGGGGAAACACGAGGATGGGGGATACAGCGGGAATGGGGAAAACAAGAGGATGGGGATAGATGGGCGAATGGGGAAACACATGAGAATAGGGGATAGAGGGAGAATAGGGAAACACGAGGATGGGCGCTAGAGGGGAATAGAGAAACACGGGGATGGGGATAGAAGGGGGAAAGGGGAAACACAAGGATGGGGTTATATAGGGGAATAGGGAAACATGAGAATGGGGATAGAGGGGAATAGATAAACACAAGAGGATGGGGATCGAGGGGGAAATGAGGAAACATGAGGAGGGGGAGAGAAGGGGAAATAGGGAAACATGAGGATGGGGATAGAGGGGAATAGGGAAACAGAGGAGGATGGGATAGATGGGGGAATGGGGAAACACATGAGAATAGGGGATAGAGGGAGAATAGGGAAACACGAGGATGGGGGCTAGAGGGGAATAGAGAAACACGGGGATGGGGATAGAAGGGGGAAAGGGGAAACACAAGGATGGGGTATAGAGGGAAATAGGGAAACATGAGAATGGGATAGAGGGGAATAGATAAACATAAGAGGATGGGGATCGAGGGGGAAATGAGGAAACATGAGGATGGGGAGAGAAGGGGGAATAGGGAAACATTAGGATGGGGATAGAGGGGAATAGGGAAACACGAGGATGGGGATAGAGGGGGGAATGAGGAAACACGAGGATGGGAGATAGAGGGGAATAGGGGAAACATGAGGATGGGGATAGAGGGGGAATAGGGAAACACAAGGATGGGGGATAGAGGGGGAATAGGGAAACACAATAGGATGGGGATAGAGGGTTAATAGGGAAACACAATAGGATGGGGGATAAAAGGGGAATGGGGAAACACGAGGATGGGGGATAGAGGGGAATGGGGAAAGACAATAGGAATGGGATAGAGGAGAATGGGGAAACACGAGGATGAGGGGTTGAGGGGGGAATAGGGGAAACACGAGGATGGGGGATAGAGGGGAATGGGGAAACACAATAGGAATGGGATAGAGGGGAATGGGGAAACACGAGGATAAGGAGGGGGGAATAGGGAAATAGAAGGATGGGTGATAGAGGGGGAAAGGGGAAACACGAGGATGAGGATAGAGGCAGGAATAGGGAAACACAAGGATGGGGATGGAGGGAATGGGGAAACAAAATAGGATGGGGATAGAGGGGAATGGGGAAACACAATAGGAATGGGATAGAGGGGAATGGGGAAACACGAGGATAAGGAGTTGAGGGGGGAATAGGGAAATAGAAGGATGGGTGATAGAGGGGGGAAAGGGGGAAACACGAGGATGAGGATAGAGGCAGGAATAGGGAAACACAAGGATGGGGATGGAGGGGAATGGGGAAACAAAATAGGATGGGGGATAGAGGGTTAATAGGAAAACACAATAGGATGTGGGGTAGAGGGGGAGTAGAGGAAACACGAGGATGGGGGATAGAGGGGAATGGGGAAACACAATAGGAATGGGATAGAGGGGTATAGGGAAACACGAGGATGGGGATAGAGGGGGAATAGGGGAAACACGAGATTGGGGGATAGAGGTGATCAGGGAAGCACAATAGGATGGGGGATAGAGGGGAATTGGGAAACACAATAGGAATGGGATAGAGGGGAATAGGGAAACACGAGGATGAGGGGTCGAGGTTGGAAAAGGGAATCAGAAGGATGGGTGATAGAGGAGTGATAGGGGAAACACAAGGATGGGGATAGAGGGGAATGGGGAAACATGAGGATGGGGATAGAGGGGAATAGGGAAGCACAAGGATGAGGGATAGAGGGGGGAACAGGGAAACACAATGATGGGATAGAGATGGATGGGGAAACACAAGGATGGGGGATAGAGTGGAATAGGGAAACACGAGGATGGAGGTTAGAGGGGGAATAGGAAAACATAAGCGGATTGGAATAGAGTGGGGAATAGGGAAACACGAGGATGGAGATAGAGGGAGGAATGCAGAAACACGAGGATGGGGGATAGAGGGGGAATAGGGGAAACACGAGGATGGGGATAGAGGGGAATGGGGAAACACGAGGATGGGAGATAGAGGGGAATAGGCAACCACGAGGATGGGATTAGAGGGAAATGGGGAAACACTATAGGATGGGGGATAGAGTGGAATGGGGGAAAAGGAGGATGGGTATAGAGGGGAATAGGGAAACACAAGAGGTTGGGGGTAGAGGAGTATAGGGAAACACGAGGATGGGGATAGAGGGGAATATTGAAACACGAGGATGGGGATAGAGGGGGGAATGGGGAAACACGAGGATGGGGATAGAGGGGAAAAAGAAAAATAAGGATGGGGATAGGGGTGAATGGGGAAACACAATAGGATGGGGATAGAGGGGGGAATAGGAATTACGAGGATGGGGATAGAAGGGAATAGGGAAACATGAGGATGGGGATAGAGAGGGAATAGAGAGAGCACTAGAGGATGGGGCATAGAGGGGAATAGGGAAACATGAGGATCGGGATAGAGGGGAATGGGGAAACACAATAGGATGGGGGATAGAGGGGAATAGGAAAACACAAGGATGGGGATAGAGGGGAATAGGGAAACATGAGGATGGAGGATAGAGGGGAATAGGGAACGATGAGGTTGGGGATAGAGGGGGGAATAGGGAAACATGAGGATGGGGGATAGAGTGGGGAATAAGGAAACACGAGGATGGGGATAGAGGGGAATAAGGAAACACAAGGATGGGGGATAGATGGGGAATGGAGAAACATGAGGATGGGGTATAGAGGGGGAAATGGGAAACACAATAGGATGGGGGATAGAGGGGGGAATAGGGAATTACAAGGATGGGGATAGAAGAGAATAGGGAAACACGAGGATGGGGATAGAGGGGAATAGGGAAACACAAGGATGGGTATAGAGGGGAATAGGGAAACATGAGGATCGGGATAGAGGGGAATGGGGAAACACAATAGGATGGGGGATAGAGGGGGAAAAAGGGAACACGAGGATGGGGATAGATGGGAATAGGGAAACGCGAGGATGGAGATAGAGGGGAATAGGGATAACACAAGGATGGGGATAGAGGGGAATAGGGAAACACAAGGATGGGGATAGAGGGGGAATGGGAAAATTCAAGGATGGGGATAGAGGGGGAATAGGGGAAACACGAGGATGGGGGATAGAGGGGGAATACGGAAACACAATAGGATGGGGGATAGAGGGTTAATAGGGAAACACAATAGGATGGGGGATAGGGGAGTAGGGGAACACGAGGATGGGAGATAGAGGGGAATGGGGAAACATGAGGATGGGGGATAGAGGGGAATGGGGAAACACAATAGGAATGGGATATAGCGGAATAGGGAAACACGAGGATGGCGAGTAGAGGGGGGAATAGGGAAACAGAAGGATGGGTGATAGAGGTGAGGTAGGGGAAACACGAGAATGGGGATAGACAGGAATAGGGAAACACAAGGATGGGGGGTGGGGGGGAATGGGGAAACACAATAGGATGGGGGATAGAGGGGGAGAAAGGGAATCACGAGAATGGTGATAGAAGGGAATAGGGAAGCACGAGGATGGGAGTTAGAGGGGAATAGGGAAACATGAGGTTCGGAGATAGAGGGGAATAGGGAACGATGAGGATGGGGATAGAGGGGGGAATAGGAAAACATGAGGATGGGGATAGAGTGGGGAATGGGGAAACATGAGGATGGGGGATAAAGGGGGAATAGGGGAAATACGAGGATGAGGGATAGAGGGGGAATAGGGGAAAAACAATAGGATGGGGGATAGAAGGGGAGTAGGGGAAACACGAGGATGGGGATAGAGGTGGGAATGGGAAAACATGAGGATGGGGATAGAGGGGGAAATGGTGAAACACGAAGATGGGGGATAGAGGGGGGAATGGGGAAACACGAGGATGGGGGATAGAGGGGGGAATAGGGAAACACGAGGATGGGGATAGAGAGGAATAAGGAAACACAAGGATGGGGGATAGATGGGGAATGGAGAAACACGAGGATGGGGTTTATGGGGGGAATGGGGAAACACGAGGATGGGGATATAGGGGGAATGGGGAAACAAGGATGGAGATAGAGGGGAATTGGGAAACACGAGGATGGAGATAGAGGGGAATAGGGAAACACGAGGATGGGGATAGAGGAGAATAGGAAAAATAAGGATGGGGGATAGAAGGGAATAGGGAATCACGAGGATGGGGGATAGAGGGGAATGGGGGAAAACAGGAGGATGGGGATAGATGGGGGAATGGGGATTCACATGAGAATAGGGGATAAAGGGAGAATAGGGAAACACGAGGATGGGGGCTAGAGGGGAATAGGGAAACACGGGGATGGGGATAGAAGGGCGAAAGGGGAGACACAAGGATGGGGAATAGAGGGGAATAGGGAAACACGAGAATGGGGATAGAGGCGGGAATAGAGAAACACAAGAATGGGGGATGGAGGGGAATGGGGAAACACAATAGGATGGGGAATAGAGGGGGGAATAGGGAATCACGAGGATGGGGATAGAAGGGAATAGGGAAACACGAGGATGGGGGTTAGAGGGGAATAGGGAAACATGAGGTTGGGGGATAGAGGGGAATAGGGAACGATGAGGATGGGGATAGAGGGGAAAGGGGAAACACAATAGGATGGGGGATAGAGAGAGGAATAGGGAATCACGAGGATGGGGGATAGAGGGGGAGTAGGGGAAACACGAGGATGGGGGAATAGAGGGGAATGGGGAAACACAATAGGAATGGGATAGAGGGGAATAGGGAAACACGAGGATGGCGAGTAGAGGGGTGAATAGGGAAACAGAAGGATGGGTGATAGAGGGGGAAAAGGGGAAACACGAGGATGGGGATAGAGGCGGGATTAGGGAAACACAAGGATGGGGGATAGAGGGGAATGGAGAAACACAATAGGATGAGGGATAGAGGGGGGAATAGGGAATCACGAGGATGGGGATAGAAGGGAATAGGGAAACATGAGGATGGAGGATAGAGGGGAATAGGGAACGATGAGGTTGGGGATAGAGGGGGGAATAGGGAAACATGAGGATGGGGGATAGAGGGGGGAATGGGGAAACACGAGGATGGGGGATAGAGTGGGGAATAAGGAAACACGAGGATGGGGATAGAGGGGAATAAGGAAACACAAGGATGGGGGATAGATGGGGAATGGAGAAACATGAGGATGGGGTATAGAGGGGGAAATGGGGAAACACGAGGATGGAGATAGAGGGGAATAGGGAAACACGAGGATGGGGATAGAGGGGAAAAAGAAAAATAAGGATGGGGATAGGGGTGAATGGGGAAACACAATAGGATGGGGGATAGAGGGGGGAATAGGGAATTACGAGGATGGGGATAGAAGGGAATAGGGAAACACGAGGATGGGGATAGAGAGGGAATAGGGAGAGCACTAGCGGATGGGGCATAGAGGGGAATAGGGAAACATGAGGATCGGGATAGAGGGGAATGGGGAAACACAATAGGATGGGGGATAGAGGGGGAATAGGGAAACATGAGGATGGGGATAGATGGGAATAGGGAAACGCGAGGATGGAGATAGAGGGGAATAGGGAAAACACAAGGATGGGGATAGAGGGGAATAGGGAAACACGAGGATGGGGATAGAGGGGAATGAGAAAAATAAGGATGGGGGATGGGGTGAATGGGGAAACACGAGGATGGGCGATAGAGGGGGAATACAGAAACACAATAGGATGGGGGATATAGGGTTAATAGGGAAACACAATAGGATGGGGGATAGAGGGGGAGTAGGGGAAACACGAGGATGGGAGATAGCGGGGAATGGGGAAACACGAGGATGGGGAATAGAGGGGAATAGGGAAACACGAGGATGGCGAGTAGAGGGGAGAATAGGGAAACAGAAGGATGGGTGATAGAGGGGAGGTAGGGGAAACACGAGAATGGGGATAGAGGCGGGAATAGGGAAACACAAGGATGGGGGATGGAGGGGAATGGGGAAACACAATAGGATGGGGGATAGAGGGGGAGAAAGGGATCACGAGGATGGTGATAGAAGGGAAAAGGGAAACACGAGGATGGGAGTTAGAGGGGAATAGAGAAACATGAGGTTCGGAGATAGAGGGGAATAGGGAACGATGAGGATG